>NC_079333.1:29550259-29853289 GCF_029582105.1 Oenanthe melanoleuca | reverse complement strand
CTTCCTCCTCATCCAGCCAATCTAATTGTGCCCAGTTGGATGAGGATTTATTTTCATCTGTCACTTAGGAATATTTACTTTAGGATGCAAAACCAATTCCTTATATAGACAGCCAGTCATTTTGGTAGACATAATGATACCAAGTTGTCGAAGTCCATAGTCTTTTTAGCTGTAAAACAGCCTAAAATCCACTTTCCTCTTTATAAGTATTACTTTAGAAACCATGCTTGTTCATTTTATTTAAGAATATTATGCTTGAAAGTGCAGAAGGCTACTCAGAAGACTTTCAAAATTTACTTAGATTCTTTAGAACTTAATGAAAGTCTTGGAAACCAAATTTTTACACATAGATGCTTCTATTTGCAAAACATAACACAGGGAAGTAAACATATCTAAAATTAATATATGTCTTGGGTATTTTTGCAGTTATGTGCATGATGTATCCTGTTGCAACTCAAGTGTAATGCAACAGGTTCATACGTGCACTTCCTTTAACTTCAATGGTCTGATTCTGATTGGTTGAGACACTTCAATTCAAAAATCCAGGGTCCTTTCAGACACCAGTAAATGCCAGCAACTTTCATTGTGCTCTTAATTTCTTTAAATTACGCCTTATTTTCCTAGAAAAAGGCTAGTAGGGAAGGCCTGTGGTGATAGAGTTTGGTTACCCACCCTAGTCTGTATTAGTACCTGGCTCTTCTTCCTCAGAGACTGCTTTTTTGAAAGCTCACTTCAGCACCATGAAGATCAGCATGTAGTGCTGTTTGTGAAGTGTTAGGAAGTCCATGTCTAGTTGAGACTGACAGATACAACAGGATTTAGAGAAGATCTGTGTCCTTCAGGAGCCAGTTGTCCCCGAGGCAATTCATATGATGCAGAATGTCTGTGCTGAGGAAAGCTAAGTCTAAACTGAATTTTGCTTCCATAGATTTAATCCTGTAACACACTATGGGCAAGGAGGACAGCCTGCTTCTCATTACAAGAGTCTGTCCTGTATTTGAGTACTTCTTTCTCTCGCATCTTCAGTCAAGTGTTCTCTACACTGATCCATCCTCTTTTTTCAGCCATTCTCTACAGGGCGTGTCTGCTGCCCTCCAGTACCTCCCACTGGCTAGCTCTGAACTCTTGAGCTGGATCACATGTTTCTTGGGGAATGTGTGGTGCCCAGATGGCTCTAAGTGGTCCAGCTAGGTGTGAACAGGACTGAGTGCCATGGCAGGTGTCCTTCAGGTGTCCTGTTGGCTGTTGTCCTATTTGCACATCCATCCATCACAGTTCTTTGAGCAGCAGTTTGACTCTGCTGATCTTTGCTCAGGCTGCTCTTCTCTGGAAAAGAATTCCTCTGTAGGCAGTTATTTATCCCCTGGTGTTTCTGGAGTTGATTCTTCCTGATTAGGTCTAATACCTGGAGTTTACCCATTTTGGATGGCTTCCTACCTTTACATATTTTTCCCAGTTCATTGTGATTCTGAATTCCCATTTTATCTTTCATCATCTTCACAATGGGTGGTAGTTACAGATCTGACAACATAATCTTCATCACAGCATTAATATTTTTCACTTGGTTTTTACTTACTTTTTATACCCCAAATTCAGTAATTTCTGTGGTGTCTGCCCACAGCCTTTAAGTACTGTTGATTGTCAGAACTCGTTGGAAATCTCTTACATTATACATGCATGAAAATGTAATCACATGAGAATTAGCACATAATCCCAACTTCAATAACTTCTCGCTTGGAACATCCTCTTGGGATGTTTCTGCTGAGTGATACAGTAAGAGCTACAAACGGTGCTAATTATAGCATTATTTTAGATACCTGCAGACTTTCTGTATGCTTATTTTCATTTTCTTTTTCTCCTCAAGAAAAGAGCGATTGGTGTACGTGGGTATCAGTATTGAGAACATCATTCCACCTCAGGTAAGCTACTGTGTCTATGTGGTGTTATTGTTATATTTTCCAAACTTCCTGGGGAAGAAGTCTCTCACTGCTGTGTCAGAGGTGCTAGTAGCATCTCGGAAAGAAAAGTCAATCTATATGCAGATCAGAAATTATTCTAGATCCTTCATTTTAGACTGAATATAGCAGAGAAACCAAGGGAGCTTTATGGTGTTTATTAGAGCCACCTGATTTCACACAGAGTCCCCTCCCAGTGAGGGATTGCAGGACTACCTCCCTGCCCATCACAGTTGGTTTTCAGTTGAGTGCTCTATATTCAGTAGTTTATATAGGTGGGAATCAGTTACTTAACTCCGGTGTTTGCTGTGAAGTTATCTGGGTCTGAGCTAATTGTCATGGCTTTCCTTTGGAACTGATGGAAACAAATGTTTCTGGCTTGTGATTCAGAGGGAATACGTAATATTTCTATCTCAGCATAGCATTTGCCTCCACCTTCAGGATGTTAAGGTCACGTGATTAAAACCTGCCAGCATTTAGTTTTTCATTAACAGAGGATTTTGTACAAAAAAATATTTCTCTTGAGAAAAGAGGAGAAATCTTTAATTCACATGAAGAACAGCCTCTTCTCACGTAAATACACTTTAAAGCAAGTCTCTTGAAGTCTTAGCCAAACTCTTTCATCTGGAATTATATAATCTGTTATTTGGAGCTTAAAATGAAACTTTTGTTCATTTTAAGCATAGACTTTCCACTCTGCCTGGCTGTAACAAGGCCAGCTTTTTCTCCCTGTCTTTGAATACCAGAAAAACGATAACAGATTTTACAAACTTGCAAAAGATTCTATGGCTGAGAGCAGATATTTGTAAAATGCAGCCTGGGGGCAGATTATTTTGCTTTTAAATTAATAACTTGCCAACTAACCTGCATAAAACTTAATTGAAACTGTACAATGTAAAGGTATCCTTGTGCTCAATATATAGAGATGGTGGCCACAGTTTGTTCAGCTGACACATTTTTACTAGTCCTGGGAGTATCACCCAAGGCGTGATCTCAGCATTGCAGCATAAGCACAATGCTCCAATAGCCTGAACCCTTAAACTCTTGTGTTTGGAAAGTTACGTAGCCTGTAAGGGCAAAATGTCCAAATTCACCTGAATTGCTGTAATAGGTCACTATATTACAATTTATATTACACTATATGTTCTATATTACAATGTGATGTGTTGGGCATATGAGATTTCTAGACAGAATGAATAATCTATATTATGAATTCAGTCATAATGAATGTGAAGGGAGGGAGGGAGGGAGGGAGAAGCTATAGCTTTTGACACTTCTGTCTTGTCTGAACAGGAGCCAGAAATACCTGAAGGTCAGGAAGAAAAGAAGAAAGATTCCAAGAAGCCCAAATCAAAACTTGAAAGGAGATCTACCAGAACCCGAAAGTGCATAAGCTACAGGTCAGCAGCTTGTAAAAATAGCTTGTACAGAAAAAGTCATACTGTTGTTTCCTTTCTGAATCAGCTCACCACTTCTCATGTAAACTTTTACATTTAACAGAGAAGTCCAGCTAAAGTGTCTTTGTTCTTTCCTCTGAATACTGGTTATTCTGGGTGGTTGTGAGAGCATGAGGTGGTATAATGAAAGGGTGATGCATTAAAAAATGGAAACATATGATGTTTTGTTCAGGAATACTGGAGAAGATTTTGGTACTACTGCAGTTTCTGGAGTGAATTAAAGCAGGTGAATTAAACCTCTCCTTTCTCTTGCAAGAGAGACTTCTTGTGTCTCAAGGCCTTCGATTCCTTACTCTCTTCCCCCTTTCACCTCAGATCTTCCTTATATGAAAGGGGAATGAAACTTACAATGTAATTATCACACCCTGCGTCTAAAAATACTTTTTAGAGAAATTGTGACGAAAATGCAATTATTAAATGAAAGTGCCAAGACTCTGAAATTAGAATAGGTCACTAAGGGTTTCAAAATTCAGCATTATTTTAATAGCAACTTTTGTTCTCAGTGTATTACTAAGTTGTTTTTATAGAGTGCTTTCTAAATAATAACTTGTGATGCTCTGTATCATCTTCATCACCAGGCAAGTAGAATGCCCTTGGGATTAGAAAAGAATGTGGTTGCCTGAGAGATTGTGGGGTTTTGTTGTGAATGCATTAGGAATGTTAAAAAAACCTGTCTTTCCAGTAGTTGCTCTATGTAGGCCTTTATCATAAAAAATTATAACATTCCAATACTAGAATAATAAACTTTCCAACAGTAACCATCGTTGAATTTATAGTCAACCTGGTTTTGCTGCTGAGGAGAGGCATGGCATTTGTATAGGTTGGTTTTTCCACCCTCATCAGAGCACTCAGCCTGACTTTGCTTAGCTGTTGGATTTTGGTAATTTTTTGAATGAACAGCAGAAGTCACACTAATGAAAATGCCATTGCTGCTTTGTGGAATTAAGCATTCCTGTAAGGAATATTATGCTACAGGCAAGACTACATAGATCTGCTGTTATGTTAATTCCAGGTCAGGCAGCATCTGACCAGGGGAAAAAAAAACCCTTGCCTGTAGGGTGTGTGTGGCACTTCAGCAGGACTCATGTTGTGCAATGACAGTAAATTTTTATTGAATGTAATGTTTCAGAAAAATCAGTCTTCTGATAAAAAGTGATAATCTTTCTTACAGATTACATCATACACATAGGTTTGAGCTGGTGAAAAGATTACACATATCAGTGTGTCAGATTTTTATGTCTGCAGTGAAGTTCCACTGGTTTCACTGAGAATTGTGACAGCAGGGGAAACTAAGTGCTAAAAGTCTTATTCCACTAGGAAACAGATCTGTATTGTAGAGTATCCTGGTTCTCTAAAGTATCTATAATTGCTTTGTATCACCCATCTGTTGAGTCCTTTTGTGAGCAAGTTAGCAAAAACCTGCATCATGAATAAAGCAGCAGCAGCAGAACTTATGTTCCATTACACCTAATGGACAAGCAGCTGTCAGCTCATGTCTGAGCTCAGGTTATTTTTAGCAGTGGTTTGAAAGCATTAAGTGATTTCTCACATTTTAAAGAAGGGGGGTTTTTTTAGCTGTATGGAGGGAAAACAATGTTTGAGTAATGTGGAACTAATATAACTGATGGAATAATTTCAGAGTTATTTCTTTGCTGGGTATGTTGCCTGGAAAGGCTGACCTGGAACAGAGACTAGACAGAGTAAAAGGAATAAAATAGGTATTTATTGAAAGGATACACTTTGGGCAGTGCAAGAGCCCTTCTGGGGCTACACCCAAATCAAATCCAAGATGGATTCCGGTTATGAGTTTTTACACTTCTGTAAGTTTTGGTTCATTTACATACTGGGGTTAATTCTTCAACCACAGCCCCAGGCTATGAAGTCTTAGTTCCCTGGCTTGCCCTCTTTCCCTCACCGTTGTTTATGCTTTTTGGCTAATAGTTGTCCTTGATTCTCCAGCTAGGAAGGGATTGTTTTGTCTAACTACCCTGTGAAGAGAACTTACTAACACCTAATAGGAAGTTTCAGAGTTACACACCAAGCAGCAGAGATTCTGAAAAATATAAAAGCTAAAACCCAAGGCATCAGGTAGAGCTGCCTTAAGAGTGGCATGCAGTTGTTTCTGAGGAATCTAAAGATATTAGAAGTCCATCACCTTGTTTTTAAATGAGAAAGTGTTTTATGTTTATTATTGGAATACAGAGTCGAATATTAGATTTATTTTTCTCTTGTATTGCTGGAGGCTCCTATGGAGGACCGAGGTAAATATAACTGGAATCTTTCTTTCATGACTGAGAAGTGGAATTTTTAAGGAATATAAGGAATATAACAGTTTTAGTTGTATCTGAAAAAAAATACAAAAAATTAACTTTTTAAAAAACTAGAAGAAAAATTTGCATCTAAATAAAAATTCTTTTCTTTATAGTTACTAGAATTTATAGTTTTGCATGTTGAAGCTCAAAGCATCTATTTTTTTGAACAGGTAACAATCCTTTTTTATGGAATTTGAATTCATAACTGAAGAAACAAACTGAGGTCATCTGTGTTGAAAGGATTGTATCTTTTCTTCAGTTTGCCATTCTCTTTCGATGAGTTACTCAGAGTGCAGAAATTTATAGTTTTGTAAAAGCTGTTGCAGGACAAGTACACTCAGACTTTGCTTTTGTTTGTTCTATTCAGTTATGTAACATTGCATTACAACTTACTTATGTAGATTTATGAGGAACTTTGTACTTTGTGTTTTATTTTATCTGTTCAGCTTAGACTATTGCAGATCCATAAGGTATCATGAGCTTTAAGAGTAGAAAGCAGCTATGTGAAATCAGTTCTGAAGGAAAATGTGGACAGAATAAAGAATTTTACAGAGTTTAATAGATGATTCTCAGGCTGCTTTGAAGTTTGGTAAAGCTAATGTCATCTAATAAAAGTTGTGGAAAAAATGATGAGTACTTTGTGTGAAAATGCTATTTGAAACCATTTTAAAGAACTTTCAGATTAGATATTGTTAAATTCAGAGGCCTGCTGTGTAAAATTGAAGGAGATTTCTGTTCATGTAAGTCAATGGTAAGACAGGCAATGGTAAATAATCTGCAAGCAAAGAGATGTAAGGAACACAACTTTGATAATAAAATAGCCATTTTTTAAAATTCTGGCCCATTATTGTAGTTAATTAATTATGTATCCAGCCCACTGTCTGTGCAATGTAATTTCTGAAGATTTTGAGGTATGTTTTTGTAACGATTTAATTAAGGTTCACTTCAAAGTGGTAAATGGAAGCTGTTATTTTTAGGTTTGATGAATTTGATGAGGCAATTGATGAGGCAATTGAAGATGATATCAAGGAGGCTGATGGAGGAGGTATGTTTTTGATGTTACTTGTTTTGCATTGCAATGGTGATAAGAAGAAGAGAGCAAATTTATTTTAATATAAGAAGCAACAAATATAATTCTCTCCCTTCAAACTCTGTAGTTTGCCAGGGATTTTTTTTTACTGCTGGGTTTTTCAATGTGAACTAAATAATTTCCCTTAGGAATGGCAATTGCATGCTGCCAAAAGATGTCAGAAAATTTGTAAAAATTGATAGTTAAATCCAGCCTGTACAGGTCTTTATATATGTAATGAATAAGTTTTGGATTTGAAATTGGAAATTGGCAGCAGTGCTATTGACATTTGTCCCCTGTAAAACGAGGGCTCACAAATTGGTCTGCAGTCGGACCCTCTAAAGACTGAGTGTACCAGATTGTCGAAATATTAATCCAGTTCCATTAGCACGTCTCAGTTGAACATGAATAAAGTGAAATTCTGTTCTTTGTTGCCTGTTAAGGCAACATGGGACCAAAACAGCGATCTTCAGCACTATCTGAGGGATGGAGGTGGATTTGTGCTTCTGCATCACCTTAACTTGCCTGAAGAAAACAGCCATGATACATTGTCCTTCGGTTGTTTGGCCTGTGGCATCTCCAGACACTCACTAGTTTCAGAAGCTCATGGATGCATGCAGACAATCTGAAAATCGTGTCTGTGGGTGTGTAACACAAGATCCATTATAGTAAATATAACCAAGTCTCAACACTAAAGCACCTTTTTAAATGCTCCACTTCTTGGCCAAACCACAACTCAAACCCTTCATCTCCCAAGAAGGATATTCAACATTACAAAAGTGTGTTTCCTGGTAATTGCCCTCTCAAAAGGCACTGGTGTGGTAATAATGTGGGTTGGGGTTGAGCATCAGAATGCAGATACTTAACCATGGCCTTCTGCATGGACCTCAATATTTTCAAGTGACCACAGCTGGGCTATGTGTGTCAGGAGCAAGACTCTGGACAGAGTGTTGCTTGACAAGAAAATATTCTGCTTGACAGAAAATAAACTGAAGTTAGGCACATGCAAGAAAGATCTGTAAAAAGTTAAAATAAAAAATAAACTTGATATTGTTTCCCCTTTCTGTCACTGAATTTAGGCATTGGCAGAGGCAAAGACATGTCAAATATCACAGGTCACCGTGGAAAAGACATTTCCACAATCCTAGAGGAAGAAAGGAAGGAAAACAAGCGACCACAAAGGGCTGCTGCAGCACGACGCAAGAAACGACGGCGACTGAATGACTTGGATAGTGACAGTAACATGGATGAAGAGGAGAGTGAGGATGAATTCAAGATCAGCGATGGGTAGGTTAGCAATTTAACCTCTCCACAAGTCACTGACTTCTGTAGCTCTGCAGTGCCCCTGACATGATCATCAGGAGCATGTTCCCGGTGCTGGAATGGCACTTCACAGTGCCAGTAGGAGTCAGAGAATCACAGAATGCTTTGGGTTGAAAGGGACCTTAAAGATCACCCAGTTCCAAACCCCCTGCCATAGAGTCCTTTTAGCCTAGGAGAATGTCATTGTACTGGAAAAACTGTACTCTGGATCCATGTGCTGACATAATCCAATCTATATTTTAAGCCTAACACATTTTGGAAAGGTTACTGTGATGTTTGAGGCCTCACTACAGGCTTCTGTTAGTGAAGGAGCCAGGTGGGCTCAGTTCTCTGGCTGATGTCTGTCGAGCAGAAATCTGTAACAAAAATGTAGCTAAAATGAGACTGGATGTTCCCTTTTAAAAATAAGAGTTGAAAATCCCTGTTTTGTGGGATTTTTTGGCCTGATTGTCATTTAGAAATTGGAAGAGGAAAATTTTCATTATTTAGAGCACACATAACCTTTCAGACAGATTCTGAAATTAGTTCTTGATTGCTGCTCTGTAGGCGGTAGAGTTTGAATACAGCCAAAGAAGTGGCTTATACTGTAGAAAAAAAAAATATGTCATTGCTCTGGCTGACTTAAACTCACTTTCCACAGAATTTCTCATCATTCAGTCTGGGCAATGACTGATGTTAAAAAAATTGATAATTTTGCATTAGCTTTATGCCTCAATGAAGCAACATCATAAAGCAAACATGAGGCTGTAGGCTCTTTACCAGCAACATTTAAAGCTTTACACCAATCACTGAGTCAATTTACTAAGTGTATGGAAAATCTATACAAGATAAATGCAAATTTTGAGCTTTGTGTTTCACCTGTGACCACACTGAGGACATTTCAGTGGCATCCTGACTAATTGAGCTACATGTGCTGGAAATTTCCAATCAATGTGGAAATGTCACAGAATTAATAGTGCATTGATTTGTTAAAGTGTGCTCATGCATTTTCAACTCCATCCATTGCTTTGGGCCTTCTGGATCTTACAGTGGAATTTAAATTCAGCTGGCAGCCAAATGCAAGTGACTGTGTACCTTCAATGCTCAATGGTTTTCAAAAAAGCCTCAGCTCATTTGAAATTATAGGAAAGTTACAAGTTTATAAGGTTGTGAGGTGGATGTTTTGCATTAGAGCCATAGTTTTGTGTTAAGACACGATATTCTAATTGTCAGAAATTGTGTGGGACAGTGCTGGGTTTGTGAAGGAAAGGTCACCTTTGCTAGAAAGTGGTTGTTGTTTCTTTTCCCTCCACAGTTACTGCTATGCAGACATTACATTGCAGTGAAGCATATGAGCACTCTAGGATCTGTCCTGTGTTAATGCCACCTGCAGTGTTGGTTTGACAGAGTGTTTGTATCCACCTGCTGTTCTAGTCTGCTGTGTACTGTCATGCACTGTAGAGCTGAATACATATCTGAAACCTCAAGTTAGTCATGGCAGCTTGCTCTCTCTGGGCCTTTGGTCCTCATTATAAGATTGTGCTTTTTTTGTTTTGTGTAAAATGATACTTACCACTTGCTTGTAAAGTACAAGTATTAGCTCAATCCTTTGATTGTGATACCTATCTCTGTTGTCCGGGGTTTTCCTTTGAGTAGATCTCAGGATGAGTTTGTTGTATCAGAGGAAAATCTGGATGAAAGTGAAGATGACCCACCATCAAATGAGGACAGTGACTCGGAGTTCTGTGCCCGCATATCCAGGCGACACCTCTCCAGGCCCATGAGGCAAAGCAGGCGGTTACGAAGGAAAACAGTCAAGAAAAAATACTCTGAAGATGATGAAGAGGAAGAGTCTGAGGAAAATTCAAGCAGAGAGTCTGGTGAGTATAAGCAACCTTCGATATTTTACATACTCTGTTCTGGAGAGAGGGAGAATGTAAGTCTGAGCTTCTGTCATGACTGACACTAACTTGTTTGCTTACTTTGTTCAAGTCAAGTTGCTATTTGTTCTGCCATCAGTATTTTTCAGGAAACTGATATTGAGCACTAAGTTATTGCATTTCTAGGTAATTATGTATTTAAATAAATGCTTGTGTTATGATTCTAAAGATCACCACTGTGGATAGTTTCAGCTACCTGTATACCTCTCCTGTTTGACACGTGATTATAGGAAATAGGATGGAGACAAAAGTGTTCTTCTTTATAGCTTGTAGAAGACCTATGAAAAAGATTCTGAAAGAAACGTTTTCCGTCACTTTTATGGAAGAAAACTTCAGAAGAAAACTTCATTCTCTGTTTTCTGGGAAGCTTGAAAGCAAAGACCTTGAACCTCTCTCACAAAATTATCCTTAAAATCTTTAGTAACTGAAGGTTCTTGCATCACAGGAGAACCTAATAATTCACTTTATTCTACTTGTCCTTCAAATACTGCATTTTCTGTTGGCATGGTTTGAAGTGTGAGAACAGTACCAGTGCACTTCTTAAACCTTTCCATGATCAGCATCTTTCTCTGAAGACTGTCCTCCTTGTTTCTGCTTCATTTGAGACACAGACTGAAAAGTGCTGTATACATGAGCACTCATTTTGTTCTCACTCTTACTGTGAACTTAAAGTTCTAACTATACTGGAGTGTTAACTTATGGCAGTGTGTTCTTTCCTGTGTTTTATATGTCTGTCTAGAATATAGATGATGAACATGTTGGAGTAAGTTGATTTGGAGTACTGATTTCCAAAAGGAAGGTTCGTACATGGACAGATGAAGACAACAATATGAGTGATCAGAGTGATTGTTGTCTCCTTGTCCTCAGTGCATCTTTGCACTGATCATAAGCTCTTATCAATGAAGATACTGGCAGAAGTCTAAAGAGATTGCTTATCTGTTCTGTAATGCACAAGAGCAGCTGTTTCTTTCCTGGTGGACACACATCTGTGATAAAATCAACTGATTCCAGTATCATTCTGTATATATTTAAAAGTATAATCTTAACTGTGTTTCTATTTCTCTCTTACCCTCATTATTGTCCATCAGGATCCTGCTTTAAAGCCTGTTTTGAGCTAAGGAAATCAGATGCCCTGCAAAAGGCTTTATTTATTTATGTTCTTGCCAACTTGCTGTTTCTTTGCCTAATATTTTAGGAAGTAAAGAGGATGCCACTTTGATCTGTGACTCATGTCAATCATGTCAATCACTAACTTAGGAACAGTGTGTGACTTTTATAGAAGTGTATCTTGGGATAATTGTTCCTGACATAGTTCAGTCAAAGGCAGCTGAAGTTGATTTGAGGCTATTTTCAACTGATGTAAATAAATTTAATTTTTGAAGACACCAGTTGCAGTAGACTGGTGCAGGAAGAACTGTGGTTGATGGTAAGTTTCTTCTGTATGGTTTCTGTTTTATGCAAACCCACGATTGAGTGAAACTGATTTTTGTTAACTTATATAACTCAGGTCTTGAAGTTTCATCTTGTCAGTAGTTTTTTACCTACCTGTTCTTAAATTTCTTTTAGTGGAGTACAATTTATTTAAATTTTAAAAGCAGAACAGACTCTCCTGAGCCACTGGTAACATGTGCCATCAACTACAATGGTAAGGTTGTTTCCAGTGTCAGGAATTGTAGAGATGTCTGACACCAGTAGAGATCAGGCAACAAAAACACCATAAGGAAATTACCTGAATTTTTTATGTGAGGCAGTTTTGCTTTGATGGAATAACACACATCACTATTTTGTTTCATACAGAGAGTGGTGATTACACAGATTACAGTGATGATGATTACCTGGAAACGAGGAGGAGAAGATCAAGACGGAATCAGAAGAGACAAGTTAATTATAAGGAAGATTCAGAAAGTGATGGCTCACAGAAAAGTGTCCGATATGGGAAGGAGTTGAGAAGAGTTCACAAACGCAGGCTCTCCACCTCAGATAGTGAAGGTAAAATAGATTGTCCAGCATTTCCAGGAGCAGGTGTATGTCAGCATCATCATGAAGGGAAACTTACATAATTCCAAGACTTCACAGAATTGTCTTTCTAGAGTTCCTTGATGTTTCTCAGAAACTCTCCTTCTGAAACAGCCCACTGGTACTTTATGATGCATTGAGTCACTTCTGAAATTTAGTATTGACCCTAATCCTGACTTCCAGGTCTGAATTTACTGTGCCTGACACAGAGTGTTTGGATTCCAAAATTGGCACTAATGCTGTTTCACCACTTTTCTGTTAAGTGGTCACAAAGCTGCATCCCACAAGCCTCTAAAGATTCTCTTCTGTAAGAGGAAGGGCATTGTCTGCCCTGACTGTGTTTGTGCTGATGATTCAGACTCATTTCATCTCCTGTTTAAGGAGCTGTGCCAAGTGCAGAGGAAGCTTCTCTCAATAATGTCAGGCACACTGTGAGTGATTGGTGTGCTTCGTGATTTATAATTAATTAGCTTTTACAAAGCCAGCCACTGACTTTGGCTTTTGGATTGTGGGTGCCTGGCTTATCAGACCTTAGGTCATGCTTTCTGAATGCTGAGCGGTGCAGTTGTAATGGATGCGAGGTTCCTCAGAAAATGAGGCAACCTTGACAGCCTGAGTGCCTCAGTAAGAAGTTGTATATAATTTGGGGGTGGCAGGGGTATAGTACAGCTTTGTGTGTGTGTAGATGCATGAATTTTATGATAGAGGAGCCATTATTTGGGTTCTGAGTTTCTGTCAAGGTGTAAATAAAGCACATACTGTCCCAGGATGGAGTTACCAGATTTAGGGGAGAAAACACCTAGTTCTGAAGCCTCTGGTACTCCTCAGCTTGGAAACAGAATATCCATAAATTGTTGATACTTGCCACATTAGAAGTTTATTTAAAAAGCAAAAAGAATGCAAGCCTTTTGGCTTGGTTGGGAAACCTGGGAAAGGAGACACAAATGTGTGTGCTCAGAGAGCTATCTTGTTAATGAATGTGAAAGATGAAAAATAAATATTGAGATTTGCTAATGGCTCTAAGTCTGCTGTTTCTTCCAGAGAGCTACACATCTAAGAACTCTGAAGACGATGAATCCACAAAGGAATCAAAGCGATTGATTCGAAAACGTCGGCGAAGTACAGACGACTATTCCGAGGAAGAAGGAGAGGATGAGGAGGAAGAAGGGAAGCCTGTCCGCAAACGCCTGAATCGAATCGAGACCGACGAGGAAGATACCTGCGAGAACGCCAACAACGAGGCAGAAACCCCCACCCCTGCAGTTAAGCTGCCAGCAGCACAAGCCCCCCAAGACAACCCCAAGAAGCACTGCTACCGGATAGAGAGCGATGAGGAAGATGACTTTGATAACGTAGGGAAAGTAGAGAGCCCTTTGGACTACAGCCTGGTGGACTTGCCTTCCACCAACGGACAGAGCCCAGGGAAAACCATTGAGAACTTGATTGGCAAGCCGAGCGAGAAGAGCCAGGCCCCCAAGGACAGCACGGCCAGCGCCAGCCTGGCGCCCAACGGGACGGGGAGCGGGCAGGAGGCGGTAGGGCCGGAGGAAGATGAAGATGAACTTTTGAGAGTGACTGACCTTGTTGATTACGTCTGTAACAGTGAACAGTTATAAGACTTCCATTTTTGTGCTAATTTATTCCACGGTAGCTCATACCAGCGGGCCAGTTATTAAAAGCTGTTTTATTTTTCCTAGAAAATTCTCCACTACAGTATCACTTTCTAGAAGCAAGAATTTCACCAGTCCTGCAGTCTTTCTGTGAAGTGACCAGTTTTGAACTTCGAAGATGAATCGCTGTAAATTCCCTCTCTTACCCCTCCTTCTCCTTCCAAGTCCATGGTCCTGGGTAATTTCACTCACAAAAACCTTATAACAACAAGAGATTTGTATATTTTTGACTTTATATTTCCTGAGTGCATACAAATTTGTGGAAATGGGTGGCCTAAGAAAGCATTCCAAATCAGTCAGGGCCCAAACCGGAACTGGGGTGGGTTTGGCTCAAGGGGTGGGGGGGACGGGAGGGGGGTGGTGCAGAAGCACTTGTGCTTTAGCTTTTTCATATGAGATATATATTATATTTAAATGTTCACAACTTAGATTACAACTTAACAGACAGTTAAAAGCAAAATTAATGTCTGTACTGTCGCATTTTGTGAGTTGTAGGTTAACATACCATAGCTCATTTTAGTAATCACCTTCATGGAAGCAGTTTGATTTTAATACTGGAGGAAAACAGAATTATTAGAGGCCAAGAAGGTACCATAAACAAGAACTCTGCTATTCATTATGACTTGCAGACTTTCCTAATAAACATCCTTTAAAGTGTTTGTACAGTGAAGTGTACTGTAATGAAGTTTTTGACAGCCGAAACACTCTAGCCATGAATTTCTAAAGTGATCTCATGCACAGTTCATCAGATGTCCTTCAATGCACAGTGTCTAGTGGGAGGACATATTGATGTCAAGTTAGTCTGTAAGCTGGATGTCAAGTAAGTCTGTAAGCACTGCAGACTTTTACAGACAAAAAACCCTGCGTTCGCTGCTCGACCACGTGAGTTTCAACACCAGTTGGAGTATTTTGAACAAAATTGTTTGTACAAATGGCACTGACCACAGAATGACAAGTGCATAAGAGGATGGAGGGATTTTCAAATAAACCATGACTGGTCCATTCATGCCCTTACTATCTACTTCAAATTGAAGTAAACAAATGGAACAGTTTTCCTTTTGGAGGTTTCCTGTTTGGCATTTGCGTGTGTTTTGTTTTGGTTTTCCTTATCTGCCTGGATGTATTAGCAGGTTTTGAATGTAGTTGTTGGCCTTTGGCCATTAGAATTTTCTTAAAATACATTTTGATAACTGTCATGTGACCAACTGATTTCAAGAAGGCAGAGTTTCTGAGAGAAAACGCTTGACTCCAAGATATCTCATCAACTTTTAAGCAGGCATGAAATGATACATGCTTTTATTCAAGGGGGAAGAAAAAGACAATGGAAGAATAAAAACCCCACCCAGTCAACATGGGGCACATCAAGAGCATTCAGTTTTCTCTTGACTCTGATTAAGATGTAGGCTGTAGCATTTTTACATGTTTATAGGACACAGACAGCTCAAACAGATCTGCCAAACATTGAAATCCAAAAAGGTCACATTTGTTAATCCTTTTGCTCTGAGATTTGGATTTTTGACTGGTGTTTATGTCCATTGCCGGCAATGGATGCACCAAAACTGCTGCTGCCACTGAGGAGTGAGTTCTCCTTTCCTCCCCCACCTGATTCCCTTCAATTATATTGTATTTACTATTCAGTCATTAAGCACTTCTGTTTTCTTATAATAAAACCAGCATTTGGCCTTTACTGAATACCTCTCTAGAAAACCTAGATCCAAAATTTACCTTCTGGCCTTTAAAGTCTTGGTTTTGTTTCCCCACCTCTGTTCTCCATGAGGTCTGTCAGAACCACTCCGTGACTCTTACTCGTTTGGGTTTTAGCAGTGCACATATCACACTATAAAACTAGGATCAGAAAGATGCAAAAAGATGGAACTTGCTCATTATCTGCTGTGCTAAGCAGGCTTGTGACTAAAAACGAAGAGAAATCACTCTACATGACAATTTAATTTCATCAAGGATTAAGTGTTTTCCTACCTTACTGATGTTAACAATTAACAGTTAAGTGATTAAAATGGGGTAGTGAAGAGCCACAGAAGCTTAGAATGAGTTCTTAAAAGCATATGTAGCGTTTTAAGCTACTCTAGTGCTTTTCTTTGCTTAGGTGATGCATAAATGTAGTGCTTCTAAATTCTAATATACTTGTGTGTTAGAAAAAGTAAGAACACAAGGCTTCCACTTGTCCATGATAGTAGCTGCTGAGCATTTTTAATACTTGCAGTGCAAACTGACACACATCCATCGGCTCTGTGGAATCGATGGTTCCTCATTTGTTTTGGCAGTGCCATATTTTCCTTTGCTGCCTGATGGAGCCTTCTAGTATCTGATCAAATGTTCTCGCTTGTAGAATCAACTCCAAATGCTAAATACTTAGTGAGGAGGCACTTGTATATGTAAGAAAATACAAAAGAGTTACAATTCTAGATACATCAATCATGAAAAAAATTGAGTACTCAGAGTTAGAGCAATGTAAAAGCAGGAAAGACCAGGAAGCAAAATAGGAACATTGAAGCTTGCATCAGAAGTGTCATGTTCTAAAAATGGCCAGTTGTTACCAAATTGTACTTTTTATAGGTCTCTTAAAAGCAACTTTTCTAAGAAGTCAACCTTGGTACCTGAGATGGCTTCATCCCACTGGATCTAGAGTTCCTCCTTAGATCACTGGGAATGGTATGCAAGGAAAAACTGCAAAAAGTGCTCTGGAAAGTATTACCATTTTAAAATTTGGTGTTTTTGTCATTTTTAAGGCTTTCTGCTTGGTGGAAAATGTATCATCTCCTATTTGGGAAGATGACATTTTCTGACAAGAGGCCAGCTATCACACAGGGTTCATGCTGTTACAGTACGTGTATGTGATTCCAGAGTGAAAATGTCTTCCTGGTGTCCTTACAGTCTTGTGCCCTTCTGTGCTCAGAGATCAGAAGTTAGTTGTCTTTGAATAGTGATCTTCAGGTGTAGCATTGGGCTTAAAGCTCAAACCATATGGGAACAGGAAACAGGCATGGGATTCTTTTAAAAGAGAACAAGCAGCTACTGGCTGAACATGCAGAGCATTCATTCAGCAAACTCTTGTTTATTCCACACAGATTGTCACTAAAAGCTTTGTCTTTTTTTACCTGCAAGCTCTTCGGTATATAACTGAGTGGAAGGAAAGCTGATTTCTATGTGTAGCCTAAGTAGCACTACTGGGAAGAAGAACATGTAAATCAAGTGGAGGAATGGGGTTTTTTGTGCCACCAAGATAAATGCTGGCTGTTTGCTTCCCTGTGTGGGGCTTCTGTGACTCAGCAACAAAAAGTACACAAGTGGGATTGCTCTGCTGTAATGAATGTGGTGTGTTAATCTAAGCAGAATGGGCATAGAATTAAGAACTGGGTTGGTTTCACCACAGTTGTTGTCTTCTGGTTGTTGAGTCTGATAAACCTGAGCATGTTCTTGATATAAGATGGAAAACAACATCACATTTAACAGCCCCTAGTTAGCAAGGTCAGTGCTGAACAATCAACTCTTTGATACTTTGATTTTGTAAATGCTGAATTACATTATGAAACCGCTGCATCTTCCCGATTATTTTTTTGAATGAAAAGATTGTTCTGGTCTAGCAGCACTTAGGAGAAACAAGAGACGCTTTTTTCTAAAAAGCTCATTTTTGAAGTGTCACCTTGAAGATTTTGTTGTATTAAGTGTCTCGGTTACTCTCCATATTATGGGAGCTAATGACTTAGTTGGACTTGTTTTTTGTTCATTTCTGTTTTCTAATTGCTGTGTCTGAACTCTTGGTAACAGACCTTACATTGAGAAACTCAAGAGTCAAAAGATGTATGTTCACAAAAGAAAAATTGCATGGTAGTGGTACAATTGTTCTGATTTCTCTTCACATCTATTATTTGAACTACACTGGTATCCAGATGCTGCAACTGTTTAATAATTTTAATCCTTCATTTTCAGGGGGTCCATTTTATACCTCTGTTTTCAGGTGCTTATAACATGGTTTTCAGTTTTCTTCAGCAGGAAGCTCTAGTCTAAACCTTCAAATAATGATTTTGTATTACATATTTTTACAGACTTCTTTTATTAAAAGTAAACAAGGAATTTTTACAGCACCTGCTTTTTAAAATTCACTTTGTACACGGTGATTTAAATAAATCATGGCAGTAATGCTCGCCCCCAGAACTGGTCTGACAAAGAGATTTGTATCACCTAATTCAAAAAAGCTTTATATAGACCTTGAAAATTGGGTTTGATACATGTGCAGTGACTACTATTCACAGACTTGTAATGTGGTTCTGATGTGCAGTGTGTACTCTAGGTATGTATTTGCATTTGATGTATGCTTCTGATTTGGTAGGTATATAAATCCTTAAATATATATAAATATATGTGAAGATCAAGTATCTTCAAGCAAAACAGTAACTTGGGAGGGAAAATTGGCATTGCATATGGTATGGGAATTTCTAGAAATAAGGCAGCAGAATTTTACAAGTCTTTATGTGTTTAAAACTTCCATAGAAGCATTTAGGCTATTGTCTGAAGCAAGGATTTACAGAATCAAGATCACATTTGCTCTTCTGCCTCCCCTTCCCTAACAGCATAGGGGCTGTATCACACTTAAAATGTTGGAAGGCAGAAAGTAAAAAAATCCAGCAGATACTATCCATTTGGGTTTTTTTTTGAATTGTTGTTATTTTGGTTTGGCTGGTTTTTTTACTGGTATATCCCCTTACAAGAAAAAATCTATGTTTAAGTTTTGATGCTTTACCCAGTTTGAGACCTAACTGAGGGCTCTGGCTTCAGAAATATTTATCAGTTGGAAGTTATTTCTGGAGACCAAGCAGTTGGGGTATTGAGGATTACTAGTCACTTTGGAAAGTCACATCACTTACCAAGTTCTTCTTTTAGATTAGGTGTGACTAACTGAGGTAGCTCCAAACAACAAAAACGTGGGAATGATTGTCCCAACATTTCAGAGTAATTTAACTTACTTTGTATATTGCAAAAGATGTATATTGCTTAATATAACACATAAATAAAAGATTGTGTAGAGCTTCTGGGGGAAAGAATAAAACACGCTAAAGTAGATAAGTCTTTATAGCTGAATCTGTGATGTAAAGCGTTCCAATTCAACTGCAGTTGAAAGCAAGTCTTACAACTTGGGTTTTGGACTATCATCTTGTAAGTGCTGGCCCCCCACACCTGAGCTGAGGAGCAGGAGAGGGGACAGCACTGCAGTTAGAGGGGCACACATGCCTGCCAGTAGATCTGCTGTTGCTCCATACAACCCCAAAGGTTGCTGAGGAGAGCTGAGCGACGGCGCAGCTCCGTTTGTTCGGCTGGTTTACTTCGTGCACTTTGCAGCACTTTGTGTATAGTCAGTCTCACTGGTTCCCCAGGTGCAGACAGAGTCACTTGCTCCTCGTGTTTGGATGCTTGTTCCAATAACAAGGGGAGATGGGGAATGGATGGAGGGAAGTGGAACAGAATACTATGTATGCAAACTAATGCCATTTGCAAGACAGGTCTTGGACAGGCCTAGAAACTACTTGTGACTTGCTCTTTAAAGGCTGGATTTCCAAAGGAAGGTCTCCATTTAGGAGAATCATCCCGATACCCTTTTTCTCATCCTGATTTTCAAAGTAACTGGAAAGTGTACTTGATGTCTCCTTCCTTGAGGGAATAAATAATGTTGTTACATCAGTGCAATGTGGATGTAGAAAAACTTAGGATCAGTCCGTAGAATATTATGAGCTATGTTTGTCTCCAGGGATGATAGTCAGAGTCCACACAGTTTACTTTCTTGTTTGTTCCTCTTACTGTGTCCCACACAACTGAACTTGGATCAGTCTGTCAGAACTTAAGTGGTTCTACAGGGATAAAGTCCCTCTGCAAAGATATATGATAGACCTAGTAACCAGTGCACTATTTGTTAGTTAGAACAGATAAAAGTCCTTAATAGATACTAATCTGCCACTCAAGGTAGTGGTAGAAAAAGAAGTCAAATCATAAAGCTGTAAGCCTTGTTTAGTTTTCCATTTTGTACTCATTATATGGACTCTAAAATCTTGTACAGTATCTTATTCCTATCCTATATTCACTCAAAGGATGCTCCTCCCCCTAACTGGCATTAAACTGCTGTGCTGCCAATGCAGTTGCTAGTTCCTGCCCGTGTTTCACAGCTCTCCTGCTGCAGCCAGGGGACAGATGGGACTGATCAAATGCATAATGTCACCATTCCTGGGTGCAGGGCAGTTCTCACACAGGCACAGATCCTGTCCATGAGATAAACATCGGGGATTCTCAGTGTCCCATGTGGATGCTTACCCTCCAGTATTCTTTTGAGAACTGGATCAAATACGCCAGATAGGTCTCTTAAAATTTAAGATATGCTTACATGAATTACAATTTTGTCTTGCTCCTGTGTGCTGTTTGTATGTTCACAAAGACACCTTGAGTTCCTTAAAAATGGTCTCCACAGCTTGCCTCATCTTTTATTTTGTTTTTTTTCTCTAAAGAATTAACACAGTAAAGTTCCACAAGCGGAGCTCTTTATGTAGCGTTTAATCCTTGCATTTTTTGAGTCCTGAACTTTGGTTTTTTCAGTCTCTCTTCAAACATGACTTGCTACAATATCAAAGGGAAAGGACCCAGGGGACACACACTGTGTGTGTGAGAAAGGGGGGGAGATACCTTGAAAAAACTGGAAGTGTTATTCTTGTTGCACATAAATTGGGTGGTGCTTTCACTGTCTTTTCCCTCCCACTGGTAATATCACGTGCATGTAAAACATGCTGCGTTAAAATTTTTTTAAATGGAAATCGTGGTGGCATAGTGCTCAAAGGGTTAACTGCAGTTTATTAACAGCTAATGTTTTTAGATTTGCAGTACACAACTGTTTAAATACTGTATTCCTTGTAAATGAAGTAAGAAAAAATGTTAAGGCTGGTGCCAATATTTTTGTTAATGAACTGTTCAGCGTTGTCTCTCACTACAGTCTGGTCAGAACTCTTTGTGTATAAGCTGGGCCTGAAGCCATTTTATAGCTTGTAGGCCTAATTGTGTAACTTTTCTTTCATAATGGTTTTGTTATAATATCTACTGTCATTTCTTTCATATAAATATGACATGTAAATTGTCATAATAAAAAAAATTGAAATAACTTGATGTACAAAGTATAATGTGTATTGCAGATACAAGTACTTTTTAATGGGCATTACATATGCACATACCTTTTTTAGTTTTAGAACAAGCACTGAGTAATGGCTGCTGTGTATTATTACAGCCTGTGATGGTGCCACTGCCTGCCATGGGAATGGGCAACTCCTGTTTTACGTTGGTTTTGTTATGGCAGCTCAACAGACAGAACCTTCCTTTCTTTAAGCAGCTCTGGCTGATGGTGGGGAAGACCTGATGGATTTGTTTTTGCAGCCACGATGGTTTTCTGTGTGTGTTCCATCATTTATGTACTTTCTATATCTCATCTCATAGTGATGTTGCAGTCAGTTGACAAAAACCAGAGTTCCTGCAGCCAGCGCTGTACCCAGGAAGGCTGTGCCAGCAGACAGCTGTGAGGTGTCCACGTGGTGCTCCTGACAGAGGAGCCAGGCTCATTTATTTAGTCTGAGATGTCTAAAACCTGGAAAAAGTGGGGGGAAAAATGGAAGTCTGCAGAGACACGCTGAAGAAGCAGATGTTCTGACATGTGGCAATGGCAATGGACAGGGATGATATTTTGGGACTTCAGCAGGAGAAAATCAGAGAGAAGGAAACAAACTGAAGAAGAGAGTGGCTTCTCTGTGTGAATTGCTGAAGCCTGTCAATCTTTATTTTCAATGTGTCTGTGGCTGCAGTCAAGCTGCTGTGTGTTTGTGTAGTGATGAGAAATTTTTGTGAAATGCATTCTCTTGCTCCAAATCCACTGCCAAAACTTTACACTTCCATTTTTAACACATTCTGGGTATCTAAGTCTGAACTGGCCACCATATGGCAGACAATGCTGTGGAGAGAAACAAGTGCCCCGGATGGTGACTTCTGCCTTCTGTGCTAAGGTGACAACCCTGTGAAGGTACCTGCTGCTCTCCATTGCCTCTAAACACGGCCCTGGTTGACTAAATCTCTGTTGGACATCCAGTGTTCAGACATCAGTGTGGGGCTGGATCCTAACTCACTTATTAAAGCTCTTACAGCTGAAGAAAAGTTTTCAGCTAATGCCATTCTGTTCCATTCAAACTTAGAGGAAACATTTGCCTTCCCGCTCTAAGCTTCTCTTAGGTGCAGCACTCGGTACTCTGGTGAATTGTTTTGATTGTGTATATAAGAATGGTGTGGATTTCTCCTCCTCCTTTAATGCCTCATCCTTGAAACCAACTTCCTGCCTGGGCTTAAACTATCCTTTTTCCCATCTTCTTTTGGAAGAGTGGTATGCCACAGAAGAAAGACTCGCACTTGCATGCAGGAAGAGAAAAAAACTTTGTACTACTCCACTGCAGCGGCTTCAACCAGCAGTAATTCAACCCCAACCACTCAAAAATCTTAATTTACAATGACCTAAAGTTGTTGTGTGATTTGGAGTTAACTACAAAGGTGGTGAGAACTCTCTGATGACAGCCACATTAGGTAAGAGTGGACAGGAGTGACATGAAAGGAGCATTCCTTATAATCACAAAGTGTAGTGAATGGTATTTCCATGTATTTGGATCTCTTCCCACCAGCTGCCATAGTCTGATCTGTGTTCTTGGATGAACTGCAAATTTTTGTTTCCAGTTGACCAATTGCCTTGATGTGGCAAACTTGAAGATGGTTGAGAAATTCCCCTTTCCTCATCTTCTGTTGCCTGTGTTGTTTTTTCTCAAGCTATTCCAGCAGTGTTTAATTATCACTTCATTGTGGAATTTGCTTTCATTTTGGTCTAGGTGATTATTTGTATGAGTAACAATTATTTGAATTATTACTTGCATAATTAGTATCCAAAATGGGTAGGCATGGTTGAGCAGCTTTCCAAAATATTGTCAATAGCTCAGACTAAGAGATGTTCTATCCAAGATGTTTGCTATCCAAGACCATAGCTAAGAACATCCAGAGAAAGGAAAGATGGAGACCTAATCTTGTTAATAATTGGTTCATGTTTGTGAGAACCTGTGTTTGCACACAGGTAGATAAATAACTCCTAAAAAGTAAATTTAAACTGATAAAAGGGAAGGTTGACATCCATGACAAGCTAACAACTTGCACAGGCTTTTGATATGTTGCTATGGCAGGAATGTTTGCCATCCTGACAAGTCAGGGAGAAGGGATGTTTGCAGTGGTGCTGTCTCACTGATGACATTAACATTAATTATCCCCTGACAGAGATGTACTTCATTGATGCATCAGTAATTAATCACTGTTTCTTGCTGCAGTAGCAAGATAAATGGTGTCAATCCGGGGGAAGAAGCAGGGCCAGTGCTTGTGAGGGGGTGGCAGGTTCCCATCCCTGCGGTGTGCTGTCCTGAGACACCCCCTGCTCGCCAGGTACTGCAGTAGTGTCGGGCTCCTGACCCCAGCTTCAGCACTCCTGGGGGACATCAGCTGGATACCCTTTAAGCATTTCAGGTACTGGTGATTTTCTTCTCTGTGTGTATTTCTGAGACATCGAGTGCTAGTCATCCACCCAGAAATTCCCCTTCCAGCATTCAATAATGGTAATTGAGAAGCTGCTGTATTTATTTATTTTCTCTCTGTCACCTATCCAATGAGACTAACAGGCTAAAATAGATATGGCAGAGATCAGGAAGCATTTGGAGAACGCTCTCTAGGACAAGGTGTGATTCTTGTGGTGTCCTGTGCAGGGCTGGGAGATGGACTCGATTATTATTGTGGGTTCCTTCCAATTCAGGATATTCAGTGCTTCTGTGACTGCTCTTGGTACTGTAAATTGAAGAGTCTGAACGTTTTGGGTTGGAAGGGACATTAAAGACATGTTCCAACCATCTTGTTCCAAGTTGCTCAGAGTTGGCCTTCGACACCTCCAGGGATGGGGCAGCCACAGCTTCTCTGTGCAGCCTGTGCCAGTTCCGCCCTCACAGGGAAGAATTCCTGCCCAATATCTAATCTCACTTCACCCTCTGTCAATTTGAAGCCTTTCCCTCTGTCCCATCCCTTCATGCCCTTGTCCAAAGTGTCTCCCCAGCTCTCTTGGATCCCCCTTTAGGTGCTGGAAGGGGCTGTGAGGTGTCCCTGGAGCCTTCTCTTCGGAGAACAGCTCCCAGCCTGTCCCCCCAGCAGAGGCGCTCCAGCCCTCAGCGATCACCTCAGCGCTGCCCTTTGCTCCCCTTTTCCACACAGAGGCGACTCCACTGGGACCTGCCGCGGCACCCAGACCGCAGCTGCGGAGCGGCGGGAGCGCCGCCCCGGGGAGCGGGAGAGCGGCGGCGACACCGCGTTCCGGGACAGTGACATCGCATCCCGAGGCGGTTCCATCGCATTTCGAGGCGGTTCCATCGCGTTCCAGGGCGGTGCCATCGCATCCCGAGGCGGTTCCATCGCGTTCCGGGGCGGTGCCATCGCATCCCGAGGCGGTTCCATCGCGTTCCGGGGCGGTGCCATCGCATCCCGAGGCGGTTCCATCGCGTTCCGGGGCGGTGCCATCGCATCCCGAGGCGGTTCCATCGCGTTCCGGGGCGGTGCCATCGCGTCCCGGCGGAACCGCATCAGGCGCGGCGCGTTCCGCTTCCGGCGGCCGCGATGGTGGAGCAGGGAGGCGGCGATGGCGCCATGAGCTTCCTCAAGCGCTTCCCGCCGCCGGCCGACGGCGTCCGCCACCAGCAGGCGGACACGGAGGCGCTGCTGGCGGGGCGCAGCCTGGGCTCCGGCACGCTGTACATCGCCGAGAGGTGCGGGGCTCTCGGGGCCGGCCTGAGGGCCCGCGGCGGGGCTCGGGGAAGGGCCGCGTGGGGAGAGCCCTCAGGGGCTGCGGGCTCTGCGGGTGTCCCGCTGCTCTGCTCGTTTAAACCAGGCAGGAGGGAGCAGCGGGGCCGGAGAGCCGGCTGGCTGGGGCATTCAGGGCCGGGCTGGATGGAGCTTGGAGCAGCCTGCTCTGGTGGAGGTGTTCCTGCCCACGAGGTAGCTGTAAGGTTCCCTCCCGCCCAAACCATCCTGTAAAACTCAGCACGCTGGAGGAAAGTGCACTTGCAGCCCAGAAAGTCACTTGTGTCCTGGGCCAGCTGGGCAAGAGGGAATTCTGCCCCAGTGCTTTTGAGAGACCCCACCTGGAGGCTGTACCCAGCTCTGGAATCCCCAGCATGAGAAGGACCTGGAAGTCCTGGAGCAAGTCCAGCAGACCCCACAAAGTTGATAATGGGACTGAAGCACCTCTGCTTCAAGGACAGGCTGAGAAGGTTGGGGTTGTTCAGCCTGGAGAAGAGAAAGTTGTGTGGAAACCTCATGGCAACCTCCCAGTATCAGAAGGGGCAAGCAAGGAAGCCACAGCGGGGCTCTGACAGGAGCTGTAGTGACAGGACAAGTAGGAATGACTTCAAACTGAAAAAGAGTGTTAGGTTGGTTATCAGGACAAAGTTCTTTACTGTGAGCAGGGTGAGACCCTGGCAGAGGTTGCCTTGAGAAGCACTGGATGTCCCATCCCTGGAAGTGTTCAAGGACAGGTTGGATGGAGCTCTGAGCAACCTGGTCTAGTGGAAGGTGTCCTGCCCAAGGTAGTGGATTGGAATTAGAGGATCTTTCAAGTCTTTTCCAGCCCAGACCATTCTATAAGTAAAACCATGGCTGCTTGCCTCTGTTGACAGGGGAGTAGATGGGGCTGTGGGGTTTCTGCTGTTAATAACTACTCTGGTTCTGGGAAGTCTTTCATGTTGCATTAATCACGTAGGGACTGTTCTTACTAGGCAGAAATCAGTCTGGTTATTCTGGAAGATGTTTTCTGAGCTCTTTGTGGTCTCCTTTCAATTCTCCTTGCATTGTATAGCTCAGGGAGACAGCTTAATGATTAAAACAATGTAATTTTCTTTAACCATGGAAAAGTACTCATAATATATTCTGCAAAAGAGGAGCATTGTTGGAACAAAAGCATAATTTATAATGTACTCTGAGTGAATTGTCTGTTTAAAACCTCAGACTAGGAAACTTATGAAATGGCCAATATTGTTGGAGGAGCTTTTGCCCCACCTGAGCTTGTTAGTGGCGTGTTGAAGAGGAATCTCTCTGGAATTTTGTTCACTGTTTTATTTAGTTTGGTTACAGCTACCAGGACTTCTGTTTGTGGTGTATCTGCTCTGAGAACATGTGATGTTGAGTTTCCTTGTAAGCTGCTTTCAGTAGGCTTTTGTGTGAGGCACCTACAGGTCTGCCAGCTTCCTTTCCACCTGTTTCAAGTTCATCACAGATCTTTCACCAGAGTAATTTGTTGGGATGAACAGAAAACACCAGTGTTTGCAGAAGTGCTGTGGGGCATCCAGGAGCACAGTGGGGCTCTTGATCCATGTACTGCCTCTCCACCAGCAGCTGTAAACACTGAGGACTGGACAGCTGAGGCTATGAAATTAATTCCTTACTCCCACTGCTCTGAGAGCTCTTGCTCTCAGCCAGATTTACCAAGGGGTCTTCTGTGACCTTTCATTGGTTTTATCCCACCATAAAAGCTTGTGAATGCTGAGTTTTGCACATGGTGGAGGTCTCACTTTCTGGCCCTGAGTATTTCTGTCGCTGTGTGACATCATCGATTACAGGCACCCAAATCTAGCTGGAGTTTGATTTCTCAGTGTCTAGAACGATGTTGATTGTTCTGATACGAAGGAGGCAGCATCCTGGTGGTGACAACCTGTGCTGTCTCTTGTTGTGCTTAGGGATGACAGTGAAGGTGGGAAAAGCAGAGGCTAGAGCACATAAGTTGTAAGTGGAGGAATACTCATAACCTGTCTCTGCTGATCACAGAACTGGCTGCTTTGTACATACAGGCTATACCCACATCATATCTATAATCCTCTAGGAATTATGACACTGACTTGCCTTTCAGTGTCCTCTTTGTTTTGGAAAACCACATTTAATAGCTTGAGTTGCAATCACACTCTGGAATGGAATCTCTTTAGTTTTCTTTGGAATGATAGATCCCTACAGTAAGGAGGAGATGGAAAGTCAGGGAGGAAAATTCAGCATTTAGTGCAAATATCATAAAGCTGTGGTGCATTTAGGGTTCTTAGCTTCACGTTCTTTAGGCAGAGGTGTTTTTTACCTCAGCCATCAGTTAATGCTGTTGCAAAGTCCTGTTCAAGCCAGGTCCAGGACTGTGTATGCCTGCAGGGTGGGCTAAGTGCCTTGTCCACAGTTACTCAGCTTTTGGGGCTGGTTGGCTTGAATCAGATACTGTGGATTCCTCTCTTAGTTTCTAACTTGCCTCTCCTTTTTTTCCCTCCCTTGTTAGTCGCCTGTCTTGGCTGGAAAACTCTGGAGTTGGCTTCTCCTTGGATTACCCCACCATAAGCTTACATGCTGTCTCCAGGGACCTGAGTGCTTACCCAAGGGAGCACTTGTACGTCATGGTGAATGCCAAGTTCGAAGGTAAGGAGTGTTGCTTGGTGCTCCCATGCAGTCCTGACTGACAGAGTTTCCTCCTCAGAAGGAGGAAATGTTGTTTTAAGTAATTACTTACATATTCTTTTTTATATTCCTGAAGAATAGTTATTTTAGAAGCCCAGCTCTGCATTTGTGTAGAGTCAGTTCTTTACAGTTCTGCTCCCAGCTTGTGTTACTGAGAATCAGTTCTCTGCCCTCTTATACTGTTTTAAACAATTTAGTTCCTCTGCCAGTCTCCCTGTGATTCCATCTTCAGTGAGTTTTTTTTTCTTTATTGAGTTTATGTTAATGTTGCTGCCCTCTCCAGGCTTGATGAATTCCTGTTGTTTCACAGCCAGGGAACTTTTCATTCATTTTCTCTCACAGCTTGGTTAAATACAAACAAGAAAAGGCAATGGCTCATGTTACCAGGCTTTAATGAATCTTTTTAGATGGCCCACAAAACCCACCTTTTTGACCATTCTTGCTTTGATGTAGAGAAAACAAGATTTCTGTTTCATTATTTGTATGAAGATTGTATTTATATATCTATAAATATTTTTCTTCTGGCAGACGTGTTAATATTTTAAGTGTGTTAGAACCTGCATCACATGAATGTCAGGTCTTGAGCAGATCTCCTTTTCCCCTTCATGCCTTCTGGTCATCACAGCTAAAGGTTAAAATCTGGCATTTAATTTTTTTTTTTAATATATCCAGAAATTAATGACAAGACTCAGGAGATGGAGATGCTTTTAAACTATTAGTGTTCTTCATTATTTCCTTCTCTTATGTTACTAATGTTCTCTGACACTCTATCACTACAAACAATAAGAGGGCATTTCCATATGCCCCTTGGTTCTTCTTCCTCATTTTCCTTTAACTGTGATTATTTTGAAGTAAAAAAGACCTTCATCTGGAGAAAGATACTGTTTGCAGGTTTTAATTCATTCTGATTATGGCATTTGAAAATGTGGATAGCCTATGAAAGCCTTTGTCTAGAAATCCTTAATGGACTGATTTTTAATGGATGTTTTTTGTGGGTATATTTTTTTAGTATATTAACTCTGCCTACAGTAAATCTTCCACAGTAGGTGGGTTTTACTTTTCAAAGTCTAGCCCTGGCCTGCAATTTTATCTGCTGCATAATGTTAAACCTTTCCACTTAGTTGGCTTCAGGAGTCTTCATTCTCAGTTGTGCAGGGTACATGGTGTTCTTCCTCTGAAAGTTTTGTGTGCTCTCTGGTATTTGTGCCTTGTCCTCACCCCTTTTTTAGAAAAAGGCCCTCAGAGGTTGACTGCATTGAAAACAAAGAGCTGGACTCAACAGTAACAAGCAGTGCCTGCGGGTGTCAGTTGGAAAAGAACTGGGTAGCTTCCTTGCACATTTCATTTTTGGGGCAGCTGGCTGGCAGCTTCTTGGCATCTTCGTATTCTTGGTGGTGCCAATTTTGTGTGTGATATAAACCACTCTCAGTGGAACAGCCTCTTCTGTAGAAAATAATTGTGCACTTTTGAGGCTGTCAGTGCAGTGTCCCCAGCCCTGAAGTGAGGAACTGCAGCCATTTTTGTGGGGTTTTTATTCACAGAAAAACACCACACTGATGCTTATTTATTCCTGTGCATGGCGTACAGAAGTCAGGAAGCACTGCAGTTGTCACTGGCTCTGGGTGCACTTTGTGCTTCTGACATCTTGCTGGCTGACTAGGAATGTTGGAAATGGAGCAGAGATCCTGTGCACATGTCAGAGTCCCCTGTGAGGGGCCACACTGGAAGCTAGCTGATTTTGTGACAATAATGTTAAGGATCCATTAAAAAATCCTTGTGATTTAAAAAATGATAACAATTGTGAGCACTGTTGTTTTTAATAAGAATCAGGCAATTTTCCTGGAATACTTGAATACATTGTGTGACCAGTACAGAAGTCTTTACTCCTTAAGTTATAAACAGAGTAGTTTTCACATGTGTTGTGAGTGTTGCTGAGGTGCTGTGAGAAGGCCTCATGTATCCATGTGGGTCTGGGAGTCTCATGGGGTTTTTTGGGAGAACAGAGTGGAGGTTTAATGCCTCTCTTAGGTTGTTTCTGATTTGATTATGTACGTGGTTCTGAAAGAATAATCAAATGTGACCTTATTTTTTTTCCCCTCAAAATAAACATGTTTCTTCTAAATCTTTCAATTTCTTTAAAGAGGAGACAAAAGAGGCTCCCATGACTGAAGGGGAGGAGGACGACAGCGATGATGACGTTGAACCGATCGCGGAATTCAGATTCGTACCGAGCGACAAATCTGCCTGTGAGTGTGAATGGCAATTGTGTTTTACTCTGAAGTCCTGGTTGTATGTGGAAGACACTTGGGTGTAGAGGTGTAAATACCATGATCCTTCAGTGTCCTTCTCTAGTGAGTTGATTCCTGTGCGCTGGAAAGAACAAAGCAGATTGTTTTATCTGGCTTGAAGATGGACTCTTTCAAGCACCTGCTTTTCAAGGAAAATTCCAACGCTTTAAAATAATAGCTGTTGAGTGTAAAGACACAACGTGGAGTATCTCACTTATATACATTTGCAGGGAATATGTATGGGAAATGTCTTTTTAATTACAAATTCAGTGATATTTATGCCAGTGACAATTTCATTAGAAACATGCTAATGCCCTGACACTATCTTGTGCAATGTGGAGTTGGATTCAGTGATGGATAAGATGTTGCAAGGATTCCTGCAGTAGGTAACCCCAGACAGAATTGTCCAGAGATAAACCTTTATCATCAATGAAATAATGCAAAAGTGCTATTAAGAGGCTAAAGCACCAGGCAGGATCTCTGAAACCTGATTTGTTTCTTACATGGATTCTGGCTTGTTGGATGATGTTTTCAAATACGAATGCACTAGTGGTTCTGCTGCGGGAGTATTCTGACTCCCTCTGATCACTCAGAGCAGGGTTTCTTGCCTGTTGCTTTGGGCTGTTGGTGGAGGTTTGTGTTCCCTTGTGTTCCTGCAGTGGAAGCCATGTTCTCAGCCATGTGTGAGTGCCAGGCCCTGCACCCAGACCCAGACGATGAGGACTCAGACAACGACTATGAAGGGGACGAGTACGATGTTGAGGCCCGCGGTTGGTAACAGTTGCTTCTTTTGAAATACCTGCCAGCACTTGGATATCTGGTATCTGTCATAATTGTTTATTACTCATCTTGCCTAAACATCCCTTTGGTCACAGACTCAGTATCGAAATTCATAAATCTGCAGAAAACATGTAGTTTAGCTGTTGCAAATGACAGGAATTCAGCAAAAGCATTGTTCTGGCTCTCCAAAGCCCACAGACACAAAGAGCAGCCTTTTCTGTTCCCAGTGGCTGTGCTACCCAAGGTTCAGTGCCCATGCTGCTCTGTGGTCAGTTCACATTGCTGTGTGTACTCTGTATCTGATACAAGCATATTTTTAATCTCAGTCACTTAATCTGAGCATAATTTGCCCAGCTGCTCCCCTATTCCTCCACCTCTGCATGTTTCTGGCTCCTAAACTTAGGTCTGATAAACATAAACTTGTTTTTGCAGAGCTAGAGCAAGGTGACATCCCGAGCTTTTACACGTACGAAGAGGGATTGTCACATTTAACTGCAGAAGGCCAGGCCACCCTGGAGAGGTTAGAAGGCATGTTAGCCCAGTCTGTCAGCACCCAGTACAACATGGCTGGAGTGAGAACAGAGGACTCCATAAGGGAGTTTGAAGGTAAGACATGCTTTTGTTTTGCTAAACATTATATTTACATCAGTGACACAGCCAGTGGGATTGAGTGCACACTCAGCAAGTTTGCAAACCCCAAGCTGAGAGGTGTGGTTGACACTGTGGAAGGATAAGATGCCATCCAGAGGGTCCTGGACAAACCTGAGGAGTGGGTCCATGGGAACCTCATGAGGTTCAGCAAGGCCAAGTGCCAGGTGCTGTGCCTGGGTTGGGGCAACTCCCAGTATCAACACAGACTGGGAGATGAAGGGATTAACAGCAACCTTGCCAAAAAGGACATGGGGGTGCTGGTGGATGAAAAGTGGGACATAACCTGGCAGTGTGCACTCACAGCCCAGAGCACCAGTCATGTCCTAGGCTGTATCCAAAGCAGAGTGGCCAGCAGGGTGAGGGAGGGGAATCTGCCCCTCTGCTCCTCTCTGATGAGACCCCTGTAGTGCTTGCATTCAGCTCTGGGGTCCTCAGCATAATGGGTATGGGCCTACTGGAACAGGTCCAGAGGAGGTCATGAAGATGATCAGGAGTCTGGAACACCTCTGCTATGGAAACAGGCTGAGAGAGTTGGAGTTGTTCAGCCTGGAAAAGAGAAGGCTCTGGGGAGACCTCACTGAGGCTTTTCAGTACTTAAAGATGGGGACAGACTTTTTTATAAGGCCACTTGCTGTAAGACAAGGGGGAATGGCTTCAAATCAAAGATGGTGAGCCTCACATGATAAAAGGAGAGATTTTTTACCATGGGGATGGTGAGCCTCTTGTCCAAAGAAGCTGTGGATGCCCCATCCCTGGAAGTGTTCAAGACCAGGCTGGATGGGGCTTTGATCAAACTGTTCTAGTGGAAGGTGTCCCTGTCCATGGCTGCAAGGTCCCTTCCAACCCAAACCATTCTATGAAAGTGATATGAAAGTGATGGTTCTCCAGATTGGCTAATCCATAAACCAGGACTGAGGAAATGCAATGCCATGGGTGATGCCTCACTGCAGAAGGTCAGGGATCACCCACATCCCTGTGGCCCTATGGGCACCATGTTGCCTGCTGGGGGTTGAGGACTGCTCTGTTAAAGAGTGAACACTTCAGTGCTAAGAACACTTGATTCTTCCTGGTATGATTTCCTGGAATAGTGGTAAAGTGAAGTTGATTTAGGATTGAAAAATCCCTAAATTTAGCAGTCTACACCAGGGTTAGGAAGCAGTTTCTACTCTAAATGAGTTGTAGTTTTTACTTGAGTTTTGATTTTGGGGTTGTTTTTTTTTTCTGATGCCCTAAATTATAAATGAACAATTATCTTAACAGGGTTTAGGGTGAATTCTGAATCATTCAAATACACTGAAACAGATTTATTATTAAATATCTGTTTTTCTGAAGGATGCTATCTCTTAAATCTATTGATTGTTCAAATGTGTATTTGGGGAGTAAATTTATTTTTAATTCAGGGAAAAACATCTGCTTTCTCAGACTCTGTCTTTTCAGTGTGCTGTTTTCAAATATATTATCTGCGAGAAGAACAAGGAAGTAGTTTAGTAGCATTGCTTCTTTTATAGATATATAAATTGCAGTGCTTTTTATGTCTTTATGCTTTTGAAAGATTGAAAATGATGCAGCAGTTGTGGATTTCTAGAAAATAACTAATTTATTCTCATCCACAGGAAGAGGTTTTTAATCTTACTTGTTTTGTCAGTTGTTTTCAGGCTCTCTTTATTCTGCAGTTTTTAATAAATTTATGTTAAGACAGCCATAGGCGATAGGCTCCTGTTTCAGCAGTGCCCTTAGTTGGAAAATTTAGTCAGGTTTCTGAATCCAAAATTCCAGAAATGAATATAAATTGAACAGAAAGTATGTCATGTGTCTCAGAGTCATCTTCATGAGTTTTGTTTACTTTCTTAATCTTATTTGCTACTGTACTGCTGCTTGGTTTGCTGCAATTATAAATATCCCCAGGGCTGCTCAGGTTCAGAGTTACTTTATTTTTTAACATTGTAGCATAGGGCAATCTTTCTTTCTTTTCAATGATTGTTTCAGAACAGGGTACAGCTTCTTTCTGCTCAAAGTAATTCAAAATAATTCGAATACTTTGTTACACCAAAACTTCATTTAAAACATGAAATGGCTGAAATCCAGTGTTTAAGTCTTTTAATGAGACAGGGTGAGATGAGGTTGTAGGAAGCGGTGGCATCTCTGAGTGACTGACAGATAGAGCTGGAGCAAGCCCAGACACTTGTGAGCTCATCGGTGTTTGCTTAGGCTGATTTCAGAAGTTCAGTGAAGGGGTTTTCTGTCCTGACCACCTCCTGTCAGCAGAGGGCATCCTCTCTCTTTCCCGTGCAAACATCATCCCTCGTCCCCTTGTTTACGGAGCGCTGGCTGTTTTTTTCAGATGGGATGGAGGTGGACGTGGCACCAGTAGTTGCAGGGCAGTTTGAAGATGCTGAAGTCGATCACTGAGGAGGACAGGTGCTGCTGTAAGTTCTTCTGACTCCTCACATCAATGCTTTTCAGTCCTGCTGAGCCTTCCCTCTCTGTAATTTGTGTGTGCATGTGATCCTACAGGAAGGGTCTCATGATATCAGGATGATGGTGATGTAGCAGAAGGAAAAAGGAGCTGTAGTTTTCACAAATGTAGAAGGATGTTTAATGATCTGTGCCAAAATGCCTGTTGGCATAAACAATTACCCTGCAGAGGCAGCCTGCATGGATGTGCCTGTCTGGAAGACAGGTCAGCCTTTTAGTTGATTTAAGAATTGTCTGATATCAAAGGCTCTTAGATGCTGACATATGAACACTGGAAGCATCCCTGGAAAATTACTATCTTTAGTCTGTTGTTTTGCCTTTAGTGTGTAGGATTTCCCAGGCTGTTCAAGGGGGCAGGACACCACAGCACTGCAAGTCCAACTCTTCATTATAAGCAGAGCAGGAACAGTTCCTGGTAAAGTTACTGAGCTGTCCAGATGGGATTGCTCTCAGTAGTGAACAATGTAGAGACAACACCTTGCACAGGTGGTTATGCCAGAGTGGTCCCTTGTCTTCCATCACCTCTTAGTAGCCTTATAAGATGTGCCAGTGGTTCCTTGCTGGTGCTGGGAGGGAGAGGAAGAGCAGCTTTTTCTGTGACTGTCTGTAGAAATAGAAATGCACAGACACAGTGGGGTTGTGATGCCAGCCTTGCTTCAGCAGTGCTTGGTCTCTGTGTGCTGCTCAAGGGGTGCTGTGTTGTCCCAGTTCTCTGCTTATCTCAGAGGGGAGACTGACAGCTCTTACCTTAAAGTCAGTGTCCAACTATCCCACTTGAAATGCTGGAGAGAGCAGCTGTGGAGCAGACAGCCAAAAGCTCAGGGGAGGAAGGAGGAAAGGGACACAAAAAGGAGTGTGACACACTGAAAGAAAAGTGGGAAAGTAGTTGATTAGGGATTACAGTGCCACAAAGAAAAAGGCTGCAGTTCCTGAGGAGGGCTGTTGTGGAGTTGCATTCCTGCTCTGTTGCTTATTTTTCTTTGCTGCTGCTCCTGAATTGGTATTTATTGTCTGGTGTAAGAGCTCAAACTTCTGTAGTCGCATTTCTACCCTGGGAAGGACTTCACAGAACAGAAGAGTTCTTAAAAAAAAAAATCTAGATGCTGGTTGTCCTGCCATTGGATGGTCCTCCAGTTTGGTAAAGGACACACTTAAAAAAAAAGAGAAAAGCCTTTAGCTGTAGATTAGTTGCCTCTTAGTAAGTGAATGTAAATTTAGGCTCTGATGACTCCATTTCCAAGATTTGGTCAATGGTTTATTAAAAAAAAAAAGTCATGCTGTTGAAAAATTCAAATTTGACTGCTTTATCTATTATCCTGGTTAAAATTTAACTGGATTAAGGAGAGTTAGTAGCTGATAGCAGATCTCTAAGAAGCCCAAAAGTACTGGTGGAAGTGTTGTAGACTGTTCTTCTAGAAACAGACAAAATACACCCAGTAAGAAGTAGTGTTGGTTAGTGGAACTATTACTTTGCCTTCCATGGTGTACAGCATGTGGCTGTGGGAGATGAATGCCATGAGAGGTGACTGGAGAGGATTTCCTCCTGTGCTTCTGCTTGTGCTGCTCAGAGCTGAGGGGCTGATCCCTGTCAGAGCAGATCCAGTGATCTGCATGTGCAGTGTCAGGTGCTGCAGTGACATCACTCCAGGCAGCACTTTGGGGATGGCCCTTTTTACAGAAACTACCAGCCTGAGTGTGTGGATGTAATTTAAGAAAGTTTAGGAATCTCGGATCTAAGGCAGCAGTAAGGAATTCAAGTGAGAAGGTGACAAGGAGAGCTCTTGGAGCTGTGTGCTAATCACCCTGCTCAGAGGGTGGCTTGGCTCTACACTCTGTATGTAGGGTTGAAGAGGGAGCATCCTGTGATCTGGGTACTCCATGGAGCAGCTGGGCCCTTTTAACCTCCTGATTGCAAACTTATCTACAGGAACATCTTGTTGGTGATCCCTTTGAGAGCAGTGTGCTGCCCTGCCTCCCAAACAATGCTCTTGTGTGCTGCTCCTGTTACATGCCACACAAATGAGATGTGACAGTCTCCTGCTGAAGCTCCTGGAGGACTTGCTGGCAGTGGATGCAGGACATCTCCAGTGTTCCTGCAATAAGTGGTGTTTTGTCTGTGGCATCACGAGGCTGCAGCAATTGTTCTGAAGCAACTGGTGTGTCTGCATGTGGGTGCAGCAGGGTCTGCCAGGGTGAGCACATGCTGTCCTTAGCTGACCTGAGTTAGGGCTGCTGCCAAAGCCAAAGAGCTCAGCCCTTCTGAACATTCAAGGGCTGTCCTCTGTCTGCAACCAACAGATAGCTACTACTCTGTGGTGCTTAACAACCTTTGATTTTGATGCCAATTATGTAAACTTGGGTGTCTTGTGTCTTTCAGATTCCTCTTGTGGCACTTCCAGAATAAGCTGTAAAACCGAAGGCATTGCAGTGACTATCGGGAGTTAACCTTTCTTTTAATGACCTAAGTTTAGACATCTAGGTCTATAAATGCTTGTAGAGATGTTTAAGACAGGGTTTGACATTTGTGACCACTATGGGGTTATTTAAAAAAAAAATAAACAAAAACAACAAAACCTCTTGCATCTAACACTTGAGTGGGGCTAATCAGGGGTCATTTCATAGAATCACGGAATGATTTGTGTTGGAACAGACCTTAAGGACCATCTGGTTCCAACCCCACCTGCCATGGGCATGGATGCCATTGAGTAGATCAGGTTGCTCAGGACTGCATCCTAACCTGGCTGTGAGCACTTCCAGGGATGGGGCAGCCACAGTCTCTCTGACCAAACTCTGTGGCCTTTTAAAGAAGCCTTTGTAGGAATTCTAGGACTTCAGAAATAAAACTGTAGGTAGAACAGTATTTTAGATTGTCCTAGAATTTTCCATATTTTTTTACCTGTCATTGACTCTGTGAAGAAGAAATAGGAATAAAAATATTACAACTAAAAGGAAATAGGGTTGGCCATGGATTAAAAGAAAAGCTAAATTAAAACCCCCTCAAGTAACTGGCTTTATCATTTCAGTTCTATCCCTTTCATTTCTCTGAGAGCTGAGCTTGGGTGGTAGAGGAGATGGAATAAAGCCTGTAAGGTCCGGATAAAGAGAACTGTTTTGTGTCTTTGTATTACATGTTAACATTGTTAAATAAACTAAGATTTTTGTATCTCACAACCAGCTCACTGTTGTAGTTCTCCCTCCTTTACTTCAGCAAGCAGCTTGAGCCCTTGAGTTTCAGAACTCTCTTCTATAACAAAAAATCCTCAGTGAAGCCAAAGCCATTTTCATCATTTACCTGGATGAGAAGATAAAAGGGCAGAGCATTTGCAGAGTAGGCCTGTGACAGACTTAGTCAGACACATCCCAGACTTAGGAGCCCAGCTTTAGATTGCCAAGATGTTGGTCCTGCTGGAGCTTTTCTTGTTTCATCTTTCTGCGAGGTGGTGATTTTACCATTGGGAAATATCAGCAAATTCAGGTTGTTCTCTCTTCCCCCAGTACTGAAATGAAAGTTTGGGCCAAACTTCTTCCATTTTCTTTTGCTTAGAAGTTGACAGTGATTTTCTGGGGGGATTCAGGAGGAGGAGGGGAGATATTGCTGTGTTGGTATATGAACAGTTTACTGGTCCTACACTCTGCTTACGCATTAGGATGTGATTTGGTTCCAAGCTACTTGATAATTATAACCACTCTTTGTTGAATATTTGTTAGGTCAAATTAGGGATGTCTTAACAGTGCTGTGAACTATTGACATAGCTGAATAAATGAGGTATTCAGCATGTTATGCAACAAGACATTCTACAGGAGTATCTTTACCAGCCCCTTTGTATACATACTAATGTATTCATGTGTGTGCGTGTTTTTGTTAGGGATTCAAATGTAAAATACTCCTTTTTGCCTGCACTACCAAAACCAGTTAAATTCTTCAGTTCCTAGCTTATGTGTATTTTTCATTATTTCTGCTTCTTTCCCTTTCCCTTTCCTTTCTCCTTTCTCCTTTCCCTTTACTTTCCCTTTCCTTTCCCTTTCCCTTTCCCTTTCCCTTTCCCTTTCCCTTTCCCTTTCCCTTTCCCTTTCCCTTTCCCTTTCCCTTTCCCTTTCCCTTTCCCTTTCCCTTTCCCTTTCCCTTTCCCTTTCCCTTTCCCTTTCCCTTTCCCCTGTTCCCTTTCCCTTTCCCTTCCCCTTCCCCTTCCCCTTCCCCTTCTCCCCTCTCTTCTTTCTTTTCCTTTCTCCAGTAATTTAGTCAATTCAAGGCTTGTCTAAAAATTGTTTCTATTCTAGTGCATATAAATACAGCAACTACTTGTTAATCATCCAGATTTGTACCAATTTCTTTAAACTATATGTTGTGCCAAAATAAACAAGGCAGACATGGAGAAGTCAGATCTGATCTGACCTCTTCACTTTATGGACTTTGCTTTTGCAGGCCATGAAAATGATGTGAAAGTAGGGCCTCTAATCTAACAAATCTTGGCTGCCTGTAGGTTTGTATATCTGTTTTCTCTTTTCTTTGTCCATTTTTATGTTCTGAGGTTTATTTTTGAAACCTTTATTCTGTGGCTTCAGAGGAGACATCAAATCATGTACATTTTGAAAGACTTGTTTCTGTAAGAAATGAGGTGAAAAAGTGGGGGGGAAAAGTTATTAGGTATGGATCACTTTAAAAGGAGGTAAAAGAGATAGCAGTAAAGCAAGAAAGGGAGGGTAGAAACCACTAAAAGGATCTGTTTTAGAAGCAGAACAAGGTATAAAAATACATGTTTTTTCAGAGGATCACATCTTTTCAGGCTCAGTGTGCTGGTGTGTGGTCCTTGCCATGGAGAGTTTTAACAAGGACAAGATTCCTTTGGTAGATCTACTCACCCTACTGTCGAAGAGCTGCTGAATGATAACCCAGCAGTTCTAGTTCTCTTCAGCATATTAGCAGGCTCATTTGTTTTATTATTAATAAATGAATACAGGGTAATGGATAGGACTCTTGTATGTAAAGCACATTCATACAGTTGATTTAATTTTCCAATATAATCTTACAGGTACCTTGAAAAATGAGAAAAGATTTTATTGCAACAAGGAGGAAATTACATGGAAATATTTACTTCCCAACTCTTGCAAAAAAGATAGCTGACAATAGTAGCTGTTGAAGACTTCATCAGTTTACTGTGAAAAGCCCCCATCTGATTCCCTTTCTCTTAAAATATGGTTTGTAGGGTGACTTGGATGATGAGGCGAGGGACATTATACTGAGATCTTTGTAGAATTTATCAGCATCTCTCTTTTCAAACCAAGTAACCATAAAAAGAAAAACTGAATTTTCTGTTAAATTTGAGACGTATATTTTGGCACGTTTAAAAATTAAGCTGCAGCCAGAAGAAGAAGCCAGAGCTTCAGAAGACAGTACCCATCAGTGGTGCTTGCCTCAGCTGAGGCTATAGAGTATGCTTGTGTATGTAGATTTCCTGTAGTTTTTATCTCTGTTATTTATTCTCCTGCACTGCAGATTCATTTGTTTTTTAAAGAAGTTAAGAGCTACATAAAATGAAGGACGAATTGGAGTACTGCATGATTCATCCCTGTATACTGTCTGTGTGAAGAGGCAGCAGTAATTGCTGATAAAATGTAGAGGGTTTTGCCTAAAATGCCATTTGATGTGTGTGTACAGAATTTTATGGTATTTTATTACCATGGTTTTTTCCAACCAAGGTAAATCTCCAATGGGACAGGATGGAACAGAGCCTTCCTGGAAGAAAGTGAGGGGTTACTTACCTGCACTCAGATATTACTAAAACAATGTTGTTCATACATTGTTGTCATTTTAATTTTGTGTAGGGTGCCTCTAGAAGAGAGCTGTGGAGACTCTTCTAGGGAGTAGGGTAGCCTTTCTTCCTCTCAGAGGTAGGTATATGGGATGTAGGAATATGATGATGTCAGTATAAGAAATCTTCACCTCCCTTTTTGCAGGTGCCTTCAGTGGGAAGAAATCCAATAAAATCAAACCTTGAAAGGACAGGGTATTTCTCTAAAATGAGTTTTGCATGCTAATAAAGGTCAGCAAATGGCACTTACGGCTAAAGTGACAAAGTTTGTGTTTTAACAGTCCTTCACATTCATATGGCTTAACTGAAAATGGTGGCAGATATTCCCAAAATCCCAATATGCATTTACAAAATAATTATTTTAATACAAAGTGGTAAGTCAAATATTTCAAACATGAAATCTGAAAATACAGCATAAAGATGGCACGGAAGTCTGTCAACAGTTCTCTGAAAGCTTTGTCTGCAGATGTTGAAAATATTTTTTAATGTAGTGCTCCCAAATTTCAGGATTTGATGTCTCAGGATAACCGAGGAAAGAGTTCATCCCATATAAATGCCACAAGTATTGTACCTGAAATGAGAAGTTACAGAAAGGACCTTTATTATAAAGGACAGTACTGGTGTGGAAAATAAACATTATGTTCAAGTATTTGAGTGTCTAACACAATACAGCAGTACTTTTTTGCAAAGGAAGCTTCAACAGGCTATTCAAGTGCTCCCTGTGAGTTAATAATCTTGTTTTCCTTATTATGGTTAATGCTTTGATCTGTGTAAGCCAAGCCAAAGGCAGAGTTTGGCTGGCTGAAGCCAACACAGGCACCTTCCTGTTCCTGATCAGGACTCCTTTGCAGCTGGATGTATAAATGACTGAACTAGCAGCTTAACCTCCATCTCTCACCTGAGTTTGTTAGCTGCATCTCTTTTGATAACCATGTGATTTTTAGGTACTGCCAAGTGGGTATAGGATAGTGTTCTTTTTTTTTTTTTGAAGATCCTTTTAATTTAGGGTTTATTCTGAAGCTGAAAAAATGGTAACATTATAGAAAGTGTACAATTCTCACAAAGAGACTTCTATCTCAAGTTGGAAGGGACCCCAAAGGGCATCCAAATACAGCTTATTATGACCTTTTTTTGTACTGCAGGAAAAAAAATCAGTTTACTCTTTCAGAGACGATGAGGACCCTGCTTGATGGTGCTGCCCACACGTAAGCTTGTATTTATGAAACTTCTTAGATCACAAAAAAAGCTTATTGAAAGGGGTTCTGTTTAGTCCAGTCTGCCACTCATTGCAGGACTTTGCCTATGCTGAATGGGTCAGTGAAACTTTCCCCGGCTGAGTTCCAAAAACATCCATGCTGGAGACTGTAGCATTTCTCCAGGAAACTAATTTCAGTATTGCTGCACCCTTCCTCCTGAATGTTTTCCTGGAGTCTAAACTGAACTTCCCATGGCCCTGTTTGTGGCCTTGCTTGTTGCTGAAAAGAATGGTTAATCTCTTGTAACTACTCTTGAAATACTGCTTGAAACACTTAAACAGGCTTAAAACACACTTTCATCTTATTTTTGCAGCCTAAACAAGTCCAGTTCCCTCAGCCACCCATCTTAGATTAGGTACTCTAGGCCCTTCATTGTCTTTGTGGTCCTCCACTGACTGGATCCTGTTTTTGAAACATTGCTCTTGAAACCACCCATGTTCCAGATATTACCTCACAGGCATTGAGTAGAAGGAGGCAATAATCACAGAATCAATTTATTTGGAAAAGCCCTGTGAGACCACAGAGTCCAGCCTGTGACCAAACACCACCATGGCAATAGATCATGGCACTGAGTGCCACATCCCATCTTTCCTTAAACACCTCCAGGAGCAGTGACTCCAACACCTCCCTGGGCAGTTCTTTCCAATATCTAATCATGCTTTCAGTGAAGAAATTCTTTCAAATGTCCAACCTAAACCTCTCCTGGGACATCTTATGCCTATGTCTTCTAATCCCATCACTTGGGAGAAGAGACTGACACCTCTCCTGCCCCAGGTGCAGCCTCCTTTCAGGCATTTGTGGAGAGTAGTAGAGTCCTCCCTAATGGTTAAACAACTCCAGCTCCCTCAGCCACTCCTCACAGGACTTGTGGTCCAAACCCTTCACCAGCTCTGCTGCCCTTCCCTGGACCCACTCCAGCACCTCAATGTCCTTGCTGAACCGAGGTGCCCAGAACTGGACCCAGCACTCAAGGTGTGGCCTCACCAGTGCTGAGTACAGCTGAGTCCAGTCACTGCCCTGGTCCTGCTGGTCACACTATTGTTGATACAGGCCAGGTGCCATTGGCCTTCTTGGCCACCTGAGCACAGCTGGCTCATGTTCAGCTGCTGTCAACCAGCAACCCCAGGTCCCTTTCTGCTGGGCCCCTTTCCAACCACTCTGATCCCAGCCTGCAGCCCTGATGAGGTTGTTGTGGCCAAAGCATAGAACCCAGCACTTGGTCTTGTTGAATCTCATGTTGATGGTCTCAGCCCACCATTGCAGCCTGTGGAAATCCCTCTGCAGAAGTGCTACTGAATCCCAAACTGCTGAATCGTGCTTTTTCTTGCAGAGAGACCAAACTGTTGTGAACCAAACTTCAATTTGGGTCCCTGGTAAACATACTGGGGAGTATGAACTCCCAGTACTGACCAGCATACTCTGCATGGTATTGGCCACCAGCCAGGTGTCAACCCATTGATTATGACAGTTTGAGGTCAATGCTTTAGCCAATCTTTATTCCATCTAACATTCTTTTTGTGTGTCTCCACTTTGGGAGGTGGTATCAAAAGCCTTAGTGCTCCTTCTTCATTCCCACATGCATTCATCACAGAAGGCATCCAAGCTGGTCAAGCATGGATTACCCTCACTAAGTCTGTGTTGACTGTTCCTGTGTTTATCTTTGTGTTGTTTACATGGTTGGAAATGGATTCCAAGACTAGATACTCCACCATCTTCCCACTGACTAAGTGAGAACAATTAGCTTATGGTATTTGGCTTCTCTCTCCTCCTTCTCAAAAGCAGGCAGGAACCTCCTCCAACTCCTGTACCTTCTCATAAATTAAGGACAATTCCAGCACTGGCCAACTCTATCTTCATTTCTAGGCAAATCCCACTAGAGTCAATGCATTCACAATCACATATGTCATTCCTATTTATTATTCCCTATTTATTGCTTCCTTTCCAAAACCTTACTGATTTACACAGATGTTTGGGAGCAAATTTTGCTTGGGAAGACTGAGTGGTACCTCAGCCTTTTCCATGCCATCCATCACTAGGTTGTCTCCCCCATCCACTGATCGACCTGCATTTTCTCTGGACTTTTTTTGTGATTAGTGTATTAGTAACTCTGCACATCCCTGCTCTTAGTTCCAGCTGACCTCTAACCTTCCTGACTTTGTTTCCAAGTGCCTGTGCAAAGCTCTTATACTCCTCCTTTGCTGGCTGTCCCAGTTTCAACTTCTTACATGTTCTCCTTCGTTGTAGGGAAGCTCTTTGTCTAGCCAGCAGGGAAAAGCTTTTTGTCCAAATTCCCAGTCTAACACTATGTGACAGATTCCTTCTGCACATCTAAATCTATTACTGAGCTCTCATGAGCTTTTTGTAAAAATCACCTTTTCCCATTTATAGCAGCTTCCAAGGGAATTAGTACCAACACAGCAATTCCCTAAATAAGCAGAATTTTGTTTTGAAGTCCAAAGTCTGGACAGCTCTGCTATTTACCTTCCCAGTCTTCCTCTGCACCCTGAACTCTTGTGAGGACTACAACCCAAGTGGCCACATTCAGGACCCTTTCTTCTCTATAAGTGGTCCAGTTCAGCATTACCACTCCCTGACCCTTTAGTATTTGAATTAGACATAATTACTGACAGTTTCTAGGAACTTCATGGATTGCATCTACTCATTGCATAAGAGTTTTCACTCTGTCAGGTGATATCTGTGGAGCTGAAAACCCCTATGAGGACTGGGTTCTGGAGTAGTAGGAGTAGTTTTTTTTCCAGTTGTTTGTTGAAAACCCCCTTTGCTTGGAAGTCCCTGAGATACTGAACACTTCACTGCACACAGACTTGGAATTCTTGTTTCTTTGCTTAAGTGTTCTGAACTTGCTGGCAGCCTCAGAATAGCCTTTCCTCTGAGCAGAAAGGTCAAAGTCTCACCTGTTGCCTTCTCCCTTGCTTGCTTCCTCCATTTACATCTACTGCTAAGTGACACTTTCTAAGGAATAGTATTAGTCTTTCTAGTAAAACTGATCTAAAGCAAGGGGCCTCAATTCTGGTTTTATAGTGTTAGAAATGTAGCAGGAGGCTAGGCCAGGCTGGATGGCTTTGAGCATCTTGGTCTAGTGGAAGGTGTCCCCTAGCAGGGGGGTTGGAACTGGATGGTCTTTAATGTCCCTCACTTTACAATACAATTCCATGATGTGCTAAGCTGACACCTGTCTAGGAAAGAGCATTTAATTTTATTGACCTTATGACTGTCTTGTCACCAACTCTTCCATTCATAGCTGCCATCACCCTGGTAACTGAAAGAGCAGCATTATCTCAGTCCCCACCATTACTGATGGTATAATCATGCCTGGACAACTAACATGAATTCCTTTGGCAGTAAAACAGAAACCATCTTTGTTCCACTTGTCCTTACTTAGTCTGCGTTCACAATGCAGAACTTAGGCCTGCCTGTGCTCAGTTATAAACACTTGCTGGCATCTATGTTTATTGCAGGAATCCAGAGTTTAATGCTGCTGGACAATCACCTTCACCAGAACATCAGTGAAGCTATTTTGAAAAATGAGTCATTAACTACAGCTTCAAGATTAAATTCCTGAAAGACCATAAGCCACCAGTAGATTTGTTTATCATAAAAGAAAACTTCCATTTCATCCTTGTCTTGTAAAAGTGATAATCTTCCTCTTCTTCCAAGTGTCCTTTCTAACATTGTTTACAATGTGTGCACAGCCAGATCAGAACTCAGTTATATACTGAACGCTCTCCATTATCCTTGCCCTCATGGATTTTTGCTACAGCCATAAATGAGAATATATTGCACTTTCTACTGGCAATTTTAAGTTTCATGATGTTAGTCCATGGCTCTACTGTGAGGTAGTTATTACAGCAAAACACAAAAGAACCCTTCTGAAAGGGTTTCCCCTTGTAAGAACAAAGTAATTTAAACATCTAAGAGGCTGATGTTGGAAGAAGTAAGACATCAGATTAGCATGTCACTGTGACTCTGCCAGTTTCTAGGAAGTCTGAAACAGCACTTCTGCTAACACATGGATTCTGAAAGTAGCTGTTACATTTGAATTTAAAATATTCCTTCCTTCATCATCTTTCATGATTCTGCTTAGGGGTTGTTTCCACAAGAATTTATCATCCTAACAGGTCATTTTCCTAGATGCCTCATCATTTTGTCCAATCATGAAAGAAAAAAATATATTCCTATTCTTTTCTTATTTTCAAAAAGTGTCAGAAAAAGTTCACTTCATATTAAGATTTGTAGATTTGCACTCGTGCATTCATCAATTCAGTTTTCAAACACAGCAATCTTCTCTATACTTCTACCTCAGACACTATATTTGTTTAAAATTCTTCATTTATAAGGTCTCTTAAATGTATCCATGAAACATCCTTGTTCTGTAATGAGATATTCTTATGACCAGTAGATTACTCAGTCCTTCAGGTGATCCACAGTTCTGAGATCTGTCACTAAATGTTGGCTACAGTAGTGACACTGCAAGAAGTGACGTGTCTTGAGTATTCACATCTTTACAACTGCTCAGTCTGGAGGAGTTCCTTCCCCTCATAAATCTAGAGACAGCATTCAGTGTATTCTCTATGTATATTCTAGATGTTAACTAATGACAAACCACTGTTTATGAATTTTTACAGAAATGTAACATTGCTTCCTAATGACATTCTAAGTTTCTCAAGTCATGGGTCCATTTCAGTTAATAACAGTTGATTTTCTTACATCAAAAATCATCTGGAAGTTTTCTGCAAAGCTGTTCTGCAGGACACATCTTGGCATGTAAGTAGAACATGGGGTTTCAGAATGCCTCCTATTTCTTTAAATCACGTGCCAAAGGACTAAATCCCACATACTTACAACCTGGAAAATCTTTAAATGGTTATGAGGTTGAAATCAGTTAATGAAAGCTAAAGCTGAACTGTGAGAAATATGTGGTCTGTCAGAACCTGACCAATGCTGATCAGCTTTGCCTATGGCATTTTACTAATTACTCATTGAACAGTTATCAAGCTTACTCTGTTGTTTAGTCATCCTGTTTAGAGATCTAATTCAGCAAGATTATATTAAAGTGAATTTTAGTTGGAAGTTTAAACTTCCGTCTTTGTTTGCAGCTGACTGAGAGCCAAGGCAAGTAGAACATGCACAGACGTGAACTCAAAAAAGGAAGTTTTTGGTCATAACAGGAGCCCTTTCCAGTGTTTCCTGTGTATGTTTTACATCCTGCTGTGCCTTCATCACTGTTGTACCTTCTAATAGGATTAACAGTCATGAAAGAACTTGGGATTAGCAGACTGCTTCTTTATATACCCTAAGCAGAAAGCTCAAGATTTGTAGGGACCAACTGTAAACAAACAACAGTGTGGAGTATCACATGGAGCATTTTCATCTGCACACAGCTAGAAGTCAAAATCAATAGCTTCCAAATTAAAACCATAACTTAAGTTAGAAAAAAAACCTGGTTGCTAACACTTCTTATTCTTAAACTAAGAGCAGACCATGTCCAACAGTGACTAGGGGAAAAACACAGGATGAGAACTGCAAAGTTTAGACACTATGGGGATTAAAGATTTGATATCATAAAATGGTAATTGAGAAAGCATATTTAAGGCACTTGTCCTAATACCTGTGGGTAGGTTTTTTAAAACAATTTATCATCTCCATGTTTTTGTAAACTATCACAACACAAGACAGACACTGTGTGGTAACCAGTATGTTTCTCTTTTTTAAGTTAATCTGACTGATATTTACTTTCAGGTGCGGACCACATGATCTTTAAAGGTCCTTCCCAATCCAAATGATTCCATAATTCACTAAACCATGCTGCAGGGACTCTACATAGAGCATTAAAAAAAGTTTAAAATACACAGCCTGCATTTGCAAAATGAAACCACAATTCTGAATTACTTCAACACATACATTATAATTTACTGTTTTCTGGGTTAGTTTAGTGCAAAAATCAAGCACTCTCAAATAAAGAACATTTACTTCTTGATTTATGAACCATGTACTAAATAGCACTTTCTCAAACACATAAAGTATGAAGAACTTACCTAAGCATGGTGCTATCCAATATACTAGTGAGTAACTCAAAAATTTGTCATAGAAACAATCTGCATGTAATGAAAAAGCCAGTGCTGGGTTAAATATTGCTCCTGTGAGATTTCCACCTGCAATAGGATGTAAACAGCATGAAATCAAACCATCTTTCTTAATATTTACTTTAAATTCAAATGCACCATTACTACAAGAGATCTACATCCTGCAATAAAATGTATTAGCAGAAACAGTTTGAATAGGTAAAACTCTTCTGAAGTTATTCACCTGATGACACAGTAAACATTTTAACCGTTTTCTCAAAGGCTTTAAAACATGCAAAGGGTGAGCTATAACTTCCTTTATCTCTTTCTAGCAAATATTCTTTAAAGAGATAGGTCTGGCCAATGCTGAATGTTTCTATTGATAAAGCTAGAATAGCTAGAAGCTATTTCTGTATCATGATTTTAGAGGAGACAGAAATTACATAAGTCATTACATTACAGCCTCGTGAAACATATATGCAAGATAAAAAGCTGTCAAGTAATGTTCTTACTAAGCTGACCTCTATACTTTCTTATAAGAATACTAATATTATTATATCAATGTACAGAATGTTAAGATTTTCACATGGTATAAGAACTGTGGGAAAAATCTATATGTTGTTCAAAGAAAAGGAAAGCAAGTGCCACTCCACTGTCTTGTAGAAGGAAGCCAAGCATCTTTCCTTGCCTCTGATTTCAGATGCCTAAATATTTTCTAAATAACAAGATCCAAGCACATTACACTGGGGACTAAATTATAATTACACTGCAGATGAACCTGGAGCTAAGTGTGTTTAATTCTGACGTATGATTTTTCTCTCTTTGCAATTCTGCAGAAAAAGCATTACTCATAGCTAAATTACCTGTATTCCTGTGCTGTTAGCTACTTACCACCCCATACCTGTTTTATCTATTAACCTATTCCCATAAAATATTCTATAATTGCATCTATATAATTCCTTACAGCTTATTCTTGACTTCTCCCCAAATAAGCTTGTATGAGCTTTGAACCCACCCTTTGTACAAAAACCTGCTGCTGTAATCCTCATTTGCTACGACTGTGCAATAATTTATCCAAAGTTTTAGTAAGGTCTTTGTCATTCTCTTCTGTATTTTTCTTTCCATATTCTCCTTATTATTTATTTTACTGTTATTATAGTTCAGGAAAATTTTAATCTTTGTTTGCCTACTCAGTTTACTGTGGTTTTACACTTGTTCTCAAGAATAAGTCAGATTTACTGTGCAGTCTGTTTTTCTGCACACTGACATATTAGCAATGTCCACGGTTGCCAGGAAGCCCAGCTACAATAATTTACTTTGCTTTAATCTATTTATGACTCCACTGTTTCTGCTTTTATATCCACAAGCATACAGTTGAAAACAGAATTCCACTCTCGGGATGCGGTTGATGAACATTAAGCATTAGACAGAGTTTTAACTGCTGTATTTCTTCAATATTTATTACTTATAACTACTGGAATATCAACCATAGACCAGGGGCACCACTATAATCTTACTTAAAATTATTCATTTAACACCTCAGTCTGTGTACCAGAAAAGACAAATTATTTTATGGCAGAAGAGGTGTAATCTCTTTGATGGGGCGTGCATAAAAACTTTAAAAGGGGAAGTAATGCCACACAGTGCATGAAAAATTTTACCTTTTTGCCTTTGTTAAAGGAAAAAAAAATTAGGAAGAAACTCAGAATTAAAAATATGTATGTCATATGTACCTTGTTAGGCTCAGAAATATCTAACCAATTTCATATGATTCTGACTTAATTGTAATGCTACCTGTAAAGGAAAAAAGCCCTCAGAAGGTGCATTTTTTTAATCCCCAAATAAGTACTTTCCCAAAGGTATTATGCAAAAATATTCTTTACCATCTTGTATATGGTCTGTATACTTAGCTAATGAATCATTATTAATGGTAATATGTAAAGACATGCTGTTCTTTTTTTTTTTCCTTTATTTAGTAGAAAAAAGAATGAAGCAGTATTGGAGCTTTTGTGTACAGTACAATACTACTATAAAAATTAGGTTTGTGTAGGGCTAAATATAAAAAAAAAAATCCAAATATTTTAAAATACTAAAAAGTATAAGAAAAACAAAAATAACAGCTTGTAATTTTGAACACACTGTATAACCTGATGTTATTTGTTGGAGTAAGGTGCATGGCAGACCTATAAGCAATAAACAAAGAAGTGCAGAAGATTTCCTGATAATGATCCAACCCAGCTAAATTATGCATCTGTCTGTCATCACAGCCTGCAGATGAGAACTCACCCTGCTGGAGGCCACTACTTGTGACACCTGATTTGTAAGTGACTCTCCCTACTGCATGTAAGAAGTAGAGGTGGGACAGACATGGTTAGGGCAATGCCATGAGATCCACAGGATATCTGGTATATGTGCAGCAGCCATCATCCATGGCCACTTACCAGGCTCCTCATTACTGCCTCAGCTATGACAGCATCTGAATACATTTATATTTTTACAGTAGACAAGTAGATTTTAGTTTAAAAGAAATGCAAAGAAAAATGTCCAGGTAGCACAGGGTGTTGTGCAAGAGAGGTCTGAGGTTTCCTAGAAGTACGTGCAGATCGATTGCACCAGAGAGCCCCAAGTTTATGGCACAGAAGGGCACTTGGTACACTCAGCCTTCACGTGGCACACTGAGCCTTCTCCTGCTAGGAAAAGATAGGAACCTGGCCAGTGACTGGGGGTGACTTCTTGTATGGATTAGCTAAAAGAAAGGCAGTATGATATATATTATTTTATATGACTCTTTGCTAAGTAGGAGAAGAATGTTAGGAATCAGGAGTCCAGATTTCTGTGCTTGTAGAAGAGGGAGGAGGATACTTGGCTACACTTTCACCAAGCAGCTCAGAAATATCTTTAATGTCCTCAAATGCACTGACACCTTGCTTCTGCTTTTAGAAAGTAGTTCAAATTGCTAAGTTAATTCCCAAAATTCCCCGCCGACTTTTAGGTATTACTTAATATATCTTTCAGGTATTGACTAATTTCAGCTGAAGATAATGAGTAAAGATTTTCACATTACTATATCTGAAAATGTGACTGTACACTGTTCTAGATGCTATTATGTTAAATAGCATTAATACAGCTAAACCTTTAGGACAAGGCATCAATGACATCCTGGATGTTTGCAGGTAAGAGAAGTTATCTCCCTCTCTCAAAGGGATTTGCTAATTCCTTAGATGACTTTTTCTGTGGTGGGAGCAGTAGCAACAGTAAAAGTTCTGTAATCATCTGTTTCACCTCTCTAAGCCACACAATCTCCTTGCCAGTAGGAGAAGGACTCCCTGCAGGGCAGTCCTCAAGTGACCTAACAACTCTTGTCACTTCGGTGGGGACAAAAGGGAACATCAACAGTCAGAAGAACGTTCAGACTGACTCCCCTCACCTCTCCCTTCCCATTGGTCCAGAGAGGATGCACAGGTGACAGCGTCCCAGCTCTGGGAAGCAGGAGGTGACAATCAGGTAGTGAAAGGCAGGGATACAGACACACATGGCATTACAGACAAGGGAGACTCTAATAAAACAGGCACCTATTTTTTCCCCCTTTTTTTACATTTGGTCTCATGAGGTATTATTTCTGTATGCATTCCACAACCATTCCCACTTGTGATTTAAGGAAGTAGCTAAATAAATTGCACTGATATGAATTATGCATTATTTAAATGCAGAGTTTCCATATTACCAGTCTGTATTCTGCTGTTGCTCAATCAGCACTTTCTCCTGATGCAGCCAGTGGTGCTCTCCCAATGTCATTTAGTAATCAGAGCACATAGTATGAAATCTCTCACGCTGCATAAATAGTTAAGATTATGAAACAATCCTTCACTGAGATATTTTAACACTTAGCCATATGTACTTGCAGACTTGACATCCCTTTAACTGCATAACTCATTTAATTCTTAACTCCCTACCTGCCTGGAATGCAACCAGGCAAACTTTATATAAACGCCAAATGAACTTTGCATATGTAGGCCGACACATGAAGAAATCATCCAGGAAAGTCTAATTTAAGAAAAAGCATTTTGCATCTTAACATTTCTAAGAAAACAGTAAGAACCCCTTCCATTACAACTTTATTGCAGGAACAGAAGAAAAAAGAAAAAAAAAAAAAGACTAACCTGCATACACGAGCATGGTGATGAGAAGAGCAATCAAATGGACTCTGTATTTGGGATTAACACTTTCGGCTCGCAGGACGGCCAGCTGGAAAACGACAGAAAAGAGCAGTTCTATGCAGAACGCCTGCATCTCTGTAGTCTGCATGGGGCTGCTGCAGCCCTGCGAGAGCGCTCCGAGATGCGGCTCTGCCATCTCCAGACTCCAGATAAAGTGCATGACCACCCTGGCGAGCAGTGCAGCCGCGAACTGAGCGGCGATCTTGAGTGCCCCCATGGTGGGCGATGTGCCGCCGCCCCACATGGGCTGCAGGGTCCCGCAGGGATTGCATGCGCTGCCGGCGAGCGTCAGGCCGTGCAGGACGGTGAAGCCGTAGGTGAGGGTGAGGGCGGTGTGCGGCTTCGGCTCCACGTTGCCGAGCAGGCTGAGCTCGTTCGTGCAGGCGCAGATCTGGAAGGTGCTGAACATCTCCACAAGGAAAGCGAAGAGGAGCGGGCGGGAGCGCAGCCGGCGCCGGGCCAGCCTCCGGCACAGCCCCACGGTCACCACCACGCCGGACATCAGCAGCAGGGAGCTCCCGAGCCCGCCGACAGCCATGCCCGGAGCTTCACAGGCCCGAGGGCTCGCCGAAGGTCCAGCCCCGCCACCTGCGGGGAGAGAAAGCAGGAGAGGGAGCGACAGTGCCCCCGCTTTCCCTTGGAGGCAGGAGCAGCCTCTGTTCCCACCTGCCAGGAGCCTGACTCACCCTCCGCCCGGCGGAGCAAAGGGCAGGGGCGAGGGCAGGGGGATCCCGCTTCCTGCCAGGGCACGGGCTGGGACAGGGACGCTCTTTCCCTGCGGTGGAAAAGCACGGGGAGAGCAGCGGGGAACGCGGCTCTGCTGCCCCCTCAGCCCCTCCGCCGCGGCACGGACCGGGCTCCCCTGTCCCCTCAGCCTGCCGGAGGACAGGGAGGGGAGGGAGGGCCTCGGCTGCCGGCCGCGGGGAGCGGCGGGGGAGCCGATGTGCCCGGCGGGACCGGCGCTGCGGCGCGTCCGTGTGTGAGGGAGCGGTTCCACCCCGGCGCGGAGCCGGGCACGGGCTCGGCCGCGCCGCCCCCTCCGGCGGGCGCTGCGGCACCGCGCATGCGGGCGGGGCGCGCGGGGCGCTGAGGGAGCGCGGGCGGCAGGGAGCTCGGCGGGCTCGGCCGGGCCGGCACCGGCACCGGCACCGGCACCGGCACCGGCACCGGCACCGGCACCGGCACCGGCACCGCCGGATCACATCCCTCGCCTCGCCGTCTGCAGCCAGCTCGAGAGAGAGAGCTGGGTATTTGTTTAGGGTTGCGCAAGCCTGCGTGCTCGGTGCCGCTCAGCAAAAGGAGCACGCCAACTATCGCAACTTTTTTTTTAGTGTTTAAACATTGTAGCGCACACAGGCATTGCAGAATCACAAAAACAATTAGGTTAGAAAAGACCTTTAACATGACATGAAGTCCAGCCTGTGACAGAACACCACCGTGTCAATAGACCATGGCGCTGAGTGCCACATCCAGCCTTTCCTCAAACACCTCCGGGAACGGTGATCCCACCACCTCCCTGGGCAGCCCATTCCAATGTCTGATTACCCCTCCTGTGAAGAAATTCTTCCTACTATCCAGCCTAAACGTGCCTTGGCACAGCTAACGCCTCTCATCCTGTCCCCTGTTACCTGGAAGAAGTCACCGATCCCCACCTACAGCCTCCTTCCAGGGAGCTGAGAGAGATGTGGAGAGATGAGGCTCCCCCTGAGCCTCCTCCAAACCAGAGCAGGCACCTCCTGCGCCTTCAGCCACTCCCCACAAGGTTTGTACACCGACTAGAAGTTACATAGTTCTCTTATTAATTAGTACTCTATCTTCTATTGGTTAATGATTCTCTCGCTTCTCATGCTGATTAGCCTGCATGCTCAGTGTTTATCTGTTTGGAGTCGGTGGATTTCTTGGGTCAGTGGTCGGGATCTCGCCCTGCCAGAATTGCCTTTTACCGAGTTGGAGCTGATTCAGCACAGTCGTTGAGTTGTCTTTATTAGTTTCTTTCTTATCTTGTGAGTTCTGCCAAATGTCCTTGTGGCCTGTAAATTCTGTGTTGTGTCCACTATCTGTGGTGCATCCTTCTTCCCAAGCTCCCCCTAGGTCTGAGGTCATGGAAACACGTTGGACTCTAAGCCTTTACAAGGCAATTCTACTGACAATTAATTTGTGACACCACTTAGAGCTTGTTGGCTGCTCTGTTTTCAGGAGGAAAGAAAAACCTTTCTTGTTGATCAGCCTTGAAATATATGAAGATCAAACATTAGAGAGCATCCTTTCTTAAGAAAATGTTTACATTTACCACAGTTTATAACAAGAGGGGTTTATTTCCTGTGTTTTTGGGAACTTGGTGGTGCAAAACGGAGGTGTGCAGATCGATTCAGCCTCTTCCTCCCCCTCACTTGCTGGGAGAAGGGTGTTTGACAGAGTGCCCAGAGGAAGCAGGTGCTGATTCTTGGGCTTCTCCAGTGGAAGCAATACTAAAAATAGGCATCAGCCTCATTCTGCTGAATGTGGTAACACTGGCATTCATAGCAGGGCCCAAATAGCATCAGGACTGTCCTGGAAAAATAGGCATGGGTTCCTTTAGGATAATTCTTTGGGTCAGGTAATGAGAAGGGTGAGCCCAGCGTGAGGTAATTGGGAAATGCACCCTGTCCTGTTAGGTTGGGGCTGAGGTTTCCTTCAGTCTCTCCCTGTGGTGCTATTTTGCAGTATTTGGAACGGGTTGTACCTCTTGCCAGAGTGTTTTTCTGGTGGGAAAAGAAAAAATGCCCAAGCTCTGAGCACATGAATGGTTGTGCCATGTGTTATTGGGTATGCTGATTCAGTTTTCACCCTAATAAAACAAAAATAAATGTGTTTTGTGGTGCTTCTCCTCCTCTCTGTCACTGATTGGCACTGTGTTTTTAGGGGTGTCCAGATACTGATTTTATGAACTCTAAAACTGAAGTGCTGCAAACAGCAGTAACTACTGTGCTGCAGTTCAATGCACCTGCAAGGAGGGGCAAATGCTGAATGTTTTTCCAGAATTCCAATATCCAACTAGTTTTGCCACTAGGTGGCATCAATGACAGTTTGTCAGACCTTGCAGGAATGACTTTTGCCCAATCAAAGTCCACACAGAGTGTTTCTTGCAAGGAGGCAATACACAGATATAATATTACTTACAAGCAACAACAGCAAGTTTTTAGTTGAAGGTCGACCTACCATAAAGAACCAAGTTGAAACATATAGAATTATTTTTCTAGAAAGGAGTGACATGACAAGCTCTTTCTCATTTCCAGAAATGTAGGACCATTGAGATATCTGGGCTTAAGAAGTCTAGGGATAAAAGAGTATTTGGAAGGTGTATTTGGCTTTGAGAAGTAGGGTTGTTTTTAGCAGGAGAGGGGAAGAACAGCAGTTGAACAGTGGGGATATAAAGAGAGGAAAGGAGAAAATGACAGAGCAGTTAGTATTTGGCTTTTACTGTTTGTACAAGGTTAGATGTCAAAAAACCTGAGTGAGGCAAGGCAGGAGACACGACTGTGTTAAGCCATTACATAAGTCTCAAAACACTACAGTGAAAACTATGCATTGAAACAACTGCTTTTCCCAGCAATGATGTTCTGTAGATGTAATGTGGAAGAAAGAAACCCTGGTCTCTTTCAGAGCCTTGGACTGTTACTTGTGTGTATGACCAGCTGTGAAATTGTCATTTTTAAACAGACTAATAAGGTGTTTGGTTTAACAGCACGGTCTTGAGGTGGGTTACTGGAGTGTGGACTGGAATTGATTGCATATTTCAGTTACCTGTACAACCAGCTGTGAATATTTTACTTCCTGGTATACATATAATTGTATTTTTTGACCACTAGAGGGTAGTGCCATTCCAAACAATTGCTTTTGGTGTGCTCCTATAGCAGCTTTATTTTGTATTCTGCCACAAGGAGGTGAGAATAGTAGATCTCCTACAAGTTCAAACCCTTAATTTTGTAATTTGTAAAAGCAAGTGTTCAAGCCTGAAATGTCTCTTAAAATTCACTTTACAATACATATTGAATACTGAATTAGTATTCAGTATACTGAATATTGAATTAGTTAGGCTCATCAATTTCTTCCTCTTGGTGGCATTGGTGGCTCTGTCTCATTGCAGGTTGTCCTTGTGTATGTTCTCTCCTCCCTGAACAACATTCCCTCATGCTCCTGCCCGCTCTATACCAGTCATCTATAATTTCCCTTTTATCACAGTCTGATTTGTCCCATTTTCTTTTCTCCTCATTTCAGAGTCCCTCTACATCCTTTTCTCCCATGTTCCCTTCCATGCAAATCAGTCTTTGTATTTTCCTTCCTATTTGTGTTTATTCCTTCTTTCCTTCTTTGCCCAAGCCCTTGTATTTCTTGCTTTTTCTGTGTGCAGTTAACTGTTCTTAGCTGTGTATATGGTTTCAACCCCTTTCCTTCCTAAAATTCCCTCATCTACTTCCTTTTTCTATGGCAGGCTGAGTCATTTGGAGGGTATCAACATGCCAAGAATTCTTGGATGGGTTTTGCAGGGGTGAAATTGGGCATTATCATGCTGGGAAATGCTGGCAAATGCCACATTAATGTTAATGAATAATTGCAGAGGAGCTGAATCTGTAGTTCAGGTAACAATACACCAGGGAATCTGTGTGCCCTGTTTTTTCTGTTGTGGTTCAGTTGGTTTCCTCCAAAATTAGTCGATTTCCACTGACATTTAAAGCTGCATTGGAAATACAGAGAGTAAAAGTAGTCATAGTGTCTCCAAACAGAAAATTCTTGTTGAGCAGGCCCTGGCAAGCTCAGGCAGAGCTTTTCTTAGCAAGTGGCTGTGGAGGTTTGGGACATATCCCCTTCCTGGCTACATTTCACAGCAGTTGGATGCCAGAGCCAGGATTTGCACCAGCCGGAAGTTCTGGTGTGCAGAGAGAGATCCCAGTGCATGAGCAGTAGGGAAGAGTGGGGGATCACAGCAGCAGGGGAATTGCTCAGTACACAGGAGTCTGAGCTCTTAGACAATGCACCCAGGAGCCTTTGATTTCAGGGCAAGAAATGCCACTGCCTGTGAGGGCTCATTGGCACAGATTGAAGTGTGGGAATTGCACAGACTCTCTAAAACTCTGCTGATACCAGCAAATTAAACAGTGTCAGGGATGTTCCTGAGCACCAAACTCAGCTGTTTCTACTGCCTCTCATAATCCTTACATGGTTTTAGCCTGGGCCAATGAGCAGTATCTCAGAATACTCCAGGGTGTGGGTTAGGGGATACATGCTGCTGTTGCAAATAGGCAGACTGTGCTTTCACTGACTTTTTGAGGCTTTCATAGACTGTGGACATTGGATGCCCTGTGCCAGCTGGCCTCAGGGGCAGAGACTGGACCCAGACTTGTTTAATTTACTAATATGAGTGTAATCACAGTGACTAGGCCTGGCCACTGGACTGAAAATCTGTTTTTGCAAACCCTGTTTGGTTTAGACACCAGGAACTGAAGGGAGGTTGCTTCCATCTGTTCCTCTACTCTGCCTCCAAAGGTTACTGCCTCATACAAAAGGGCCAGAAATTTAATTGCTCTTCAATCATGACAGGCCACCTTGGACCTCTAGTACTGAGTTAGACTACTGATTTTTGTTTTCTCATCACTCATTTCTCACCATTGGCTTTGATGGGAAGGACAATTAATGCTATTTTATGACATGAATCATGGATGAAGGAAATCTCTAAACCACCTGATGTTCATAACCTCTGAGGTAACAAGACATATGCAAATTAATATAGATAAAATCACCACTTGGGAATGCCCTGACTCATATGCAGGACCTTGAACTTGGCTTTGTTGGACTTCATAAAGTTTGCAAGGGCCCACTAAATTCACTCTAATCAAAAAAGATAAAAGTTTATAAAGCTAAAGGCAGAGAAGAAGCTTCACATTTTTTAGGTGCTCTTGTTTTTCAAGGCCATTTCTCATTTTTTTATTTGTTCCCCCCCCACACTCCTTCTGGATTATGTAATACAAAATAATCCTTAGCTTTGCCTTTCTTAAGTGTTGCTGTTAGCTGCCATAGCCCATTCATGATAGTAAAGTGACACTTGCTAACAAAAATTGCACAGTATGCAGTCCTTCATCTTTTGTTCCCATGGTGTTGCTTTCCATCTGTTTGAAGCTTGTTCCAGAATCAAGCTGCCTGCCTTAAAACATGGTTCTGTATTGAACAGGGAGTCTATGCAGTGAGTGCTTATTGTCTCAATATATCTGCTACACCCAGCTTTCAAAAGAATGTTTAAGTTGCTTATGAACCCAATTTATGTGATTATATGAGGTAACCTAGAACTACATTCTAAGAATTGTAAATGCTGAAAAACCAGTACAAGGCCCTGAGCTGTAATGCCTCATTTTCAAGTAAGTTTAGTACTACAATCTCCAAAAGAACCAACTGAAATCTCTGCTTCTGTTCAATATGCACAGTGTCATAGATCAAGAAAAATTATAATTTCTTTGTTTTCTTTTTACCTGTGATTTTTTCCAGGAAAACAAAATGTGTAAGTGCAACAATATTCTGCTGAATTTGTAAAGAAAGGTACATTACTGAATTCTGCCTGCTCTCACTATACTTAGCTTTCTCTCTGTGAAGTACCATGAAACAAACCCAAATAAATTGCCACTGTGATTGAGTAGCTCCAATGAATATTTTTGTACAAATACAGTTTTTAGGAATTGCATTGTCTCATGTAGCACTACAATATGTTTAGTATGTCAGCAGTCTTTTTAGCATACTGTCTTTACACTCTTTGGAAACTTCTCAGCCTGGTTCACACTCAGTTTTATCTTTCTCCTCCATATATCTGAGTTGTGAGTGGCATTCACTGTACTGTGTGAGCAGGAGGGCTTGTGCTAGTAGTGCTCCCTTTTGCACTTGTTACCAAAGCACTTTGTATTTAGAGTTTGACTTAGATTGTAGATAAACTGTGTATTCAAGTGTAAATTGTCTCTCTGTGTGATGTTGGTGCACACCTGCCAACTGTCCTTCTGAACCAGTAATCAGACATGACATTCCCTTGACGTGTAGGAAAGCATTTATCAAAAAAGGTGCGATAGCAACCGTGCCAGAAACTTCCCTGTGGGAAAGAAGTGAGTTCTTTTGTTCTCCCTCTCTCAATTGTTACTGATAATGACTCACGTGTTGCTTGCAGCCTCGAAAGTACAATAGCAGTAGTTCAGAAAGCAAAAGGGAGCTCTGCTTTTCTTGATGAACAGGCGATGAAAGATTTTGGGAGAAGGAGGCAGCCCCTCTTAGAGGGATTTGAATGAGACAGCTGCAGCAGCAAGCTTGACCAAAGGTGAGTGGAGAACCAGATATAAAGGGAACGATCACAACTTTTAATTGGCTCTGATGTTGTCTGCCTCTGGTGCCAAAGGAAAGACTGTGGAACTATGGAAAAGGAGCGTGACTGATTTATGCTTGTTTTTATGTTTGCACTTCACCTTGAGCTGTACCATGCCCATGTCCATTGTGGTTTCCTTCAGAGAAAGCATTTTGTAAGCCTGTCTTTGCTGGAATTCCTGTTGATAAGGTGTGTTTATTCATAGTCTGTTCCTGATGCCATGAAGCTGAAGCAAAGGAGAACTTCAGTGTCAGACAGGAAGATCATTTCGAGTGATTCCCTGTGGCAGAAGTTTTTGTTAGTGAAGTTGCTGCTTCTAGTACTAGGAGACATCTCATGCCTGTTTATCATGGCATTCACATCATTGCTTTGAAAGTTTAATAAGATTAAAACTTTATTAGCACAACTAGGTTTCTTTCAATTCACTCAAGTATTTTTTTCTATGGGGGATTATTTTGTTTGCTTGTATTTTATATTTTAATCCATGTATTGCAGGGTAAGAAGAAGCATTGAGTGGTTGATTCCTTCCATAAAGAAATCATAATTCATTTGTGAGAGATGAGGTAATCTGGTAGCAAAGCATGCATGCTAGTCAAGAGAGATGCAGTCTAATTATTGCATAACCATGTGTTGTGGACTTGTTTTGAATCCAGCTCAGCCTGTCTGCAGCCTTCTACTTGTCAACTGTCAGTGTCAACACTCAGGTGCATGGATCATCATTGCCAAGTGGCAAGCAGTCACATCTCAGATGGGATCTCTAACCCTCATGTAATACAATTAATTATAAATAACAATGATACTGGAATATTGCATGAGCATTAAAAAGTGTTTCACAGCACTATTACAAGATGCAGTAAAACATTGCTCATTTTACTGGGCAGTAAATCAACAGATTGTTAAATGTCTTGTCTGAGATGACAGGAAGGCTGTGGATTATGTGGAGCCTCTTGACTCCAAGGTTTTAACCTTGATCACAAAATCAAAGAACCAGCACCCTTGACAGAACTCCCTCCAGCCGCTTCAAGTTATTGGTAAACCTAAGAACTGTGACACCTGAAAGTGTAACAGAGTTCCCGTGTTTACAGCACACAGTCTGTGCTCAGGGGACCGGCTGTGATTTTGTTGGGTTTTCTTTATCTTCAACTGCTCCTACTCGGGTGTTCTGGGCCTAAAAAGTGAGCAATGGGTTTGCTATTTGCTGTGGACATGCTGGGCCAAATCTGATTCAACTGGAGCTTTGAAAGTTTTCAGGAGGGTGAGATGAGGGCACTGAGTATCAAGAGATTTTTTTCCTCCATAAGATGTTAGACATCATGCTTCAAGACAGACAATAAGAGGTAACTTGAAGGATAACATGGAGACACCAGGTCTTAGAAACAAGTACTGTGTCAAGCCTGCTGCTTCTCAGTTATTCTGCCTTTCTATGAGTTTTAACCTGTTGAAGGGTGCCTCATTGAAGTCTCTCAAACCTGAACTTCCATGTCACCTTTAAAGAAAGACTGTTTAGGGTCAGATTCAGCCAGTGCATAACCACAGACAACTGCTAGTTTTCTGTAATGCCACTCGTTTCCCAGAACTGAAGCTTTTCTTACAAACACCAATTTTCTCCCACCTTCTTTGATTTCTAGCCTGCAGGATTTCCAAAAACAATTCATTATGTGACTGAAATGAGTTTTCAGAATTCTTTGGGAAAAACAGTCCTGAGAAACAGGAGCAGATGCCTTTCTTCTCAGTAGGTAATATTTCTGAACTTAACAAATGAAATTGTTTCATTTTAGTTACCATATTATCAAGGAATTAGACTGAAGTGCCATCACAATTTCCCAGTCCACCTAGGGGCCAAGTAACCATGAAAAATGACACTTTTAAAGTTTATGGAAAAAGCGGTAACTGTGCTCACTGCTTAGATAACCACTTAGATCTAATAAAGAGAAATGTGTTTATAGGCATGTCAAGAGAACAGTGATACAATAAAAACAAAAACCCATAAAAGCCATAAATTAACAATATTTTCAGGCAAGAGAAAATCTGCTGATTAAATTTAGCAATGACATAAAATTGGAAGACAAAATCAAAACAAAGAAGAACTGGAACATCATATAGGAAGTCTACATAACCTTGAGGACTGGAGTAATAGAAGTCATATGGTCATGTACTAGGGACTAAGGAAAAATTCTGATTAGAAGAGAGGAGATTTGCAGAAGGAGTACAGGTAAAACATCTGGATTCAGTTGCCAGCTGCCAGTGTACTGTGGACCAGCTGTAAGATGTGCCCAGATGAAGGCAAATGAAATCTTGAAATGTCTCTTGTTGCTGTTTCAGAATACATGGAAGAAGCTAAAGCTCCACAGAGAGATGACCTGTTCAATGTAAAAACCAATATTGACACAAGAACAAATGGAAAGATATGTGAAATGTGAAGTAGGTGATGAAGTTTGATGAAACCAAACATATTTATTTTCAGCTTTGATTCCCATGCTTCTAGTAGCAGAGAACACATGATTCAAGGATTTCTTTCCAGTCATGTTATCAGTTATGTTCCTAGAATCACAGCTGAAAAATGTGCGGGCTCATTTACTGTCAGTACTACTCCTTGCTAAAATATAGCAACCTCCAAGAAACCTGGGAAGTAATCTTAAAGAAAAGCCAAAGTCAAGTTACCAATTACATCAGGGTTCATTAGACTGTGCCAGAGCACCACTGACCCTGCATAGTTTGTCTAAACAATAAATATAAACAGTTCTAATTAAGCTGAGGATCAAACAGAGGATTTCAGTAATGCAATGTCTCTCCCAGTCTGCTCTCAGCAGAATCTTCAGCCCAATCTCTGAAAAGGGAAATTGAATCCAAATCAGACAGGGGAAAACTGACTTGCATGTAAGAGCAAAACTGAAACAGAAGATCAGGAAAGTGAGAAAGACATATGTTTACTTTCAGAAGTAAATGTACCTTAAAAAGACAGAGCCCGGGCCTTTTTTAAATGAGCTACAGCTTAAAATAAATCTTGGTTATGTAGGATTCTGCATCAGTGTTTGCAAATGTGCTCACTCCAGACCAATTCCATAATCTCCAACTGGTAAACCATCAATAACAAGGATAATAAATGCTTAAGAGTTCAAGACACAGACATGATGAACCAGGGAACTAGACTGGATAATACCACATGGAAATTGAATCCTACTGGTTCTAATGAGTACAGAGGAAAAAAAAAAAGGTAGCCTTTTGTATGCTAAAGGATGCAATGCATGTAAAACACAAATAAAACATATTCAAAACATGATAATTAGCTGCATGGATCCCATTGGGTGAAGTATTTAATAAGAATGTGTGAAAGCCTAATATCCTCAGTGTTTACAATCTGAGATAAATTTAATGAACTGATGTTAAGAGTCAGTAGACCATAACTTTGCAAATTTCTTCAGGAATGTAACTGATATCTTACCAGGGTGATCACAGCTCATATGGAGACAAAAAAAAAAGCATAACTTGCAAAAAACTAATCAATTTCCTTTAATGACTTGTAATGGGGCCTCTATTTGAGACTACCTATTTAGTTTTAATTAACTCTGATGCTTTTCAGCCAGAGGTCTGTTTTGGGCTGACTCATCCCTCCCTCCCCCTGAAATTTCAGCCAGAGATGTTTAGTCATTTCCCAGTATGAAAAGAGAAGAATAAGTTGTTTCTCAATGTTAAAATATCTTAGAAGCCCAGATGCTTTTGTAGTGTGTTGTTTTTTTTTTGTGTGTGTGTGTGTGATTTGTTTGATTTTGGGGTTTTTTTTGTTTGGCAAGAGGCTGGGCTATGTGTCAGGTCTGCACTTCTTGTGCCTGTGAAAATTGACCTAAATTTGGCCAAGTCAGGAGCCTTTAAAAAAGAATCTCACTTCTCATGTTCTGGGGAGTTGTGCTGAACTTCAGCAGTAAAATAAAACAGTGGGTGGGAGAATGACAGAGGCTGGATGAGATGATGGGAGAGAGGGGACATAAACAGGAAACTAGAACTGGCCTTATGAAGGTGTTGAATTGGCTGTGGGGGAGTAGAGAAAGATTCACCTAAACAGTTTGATGTGCGTGGGGGCAAGTATATTGGACAAACAAAACAGAAATGACAGGATGTATGGGAAGTGAGAAACTGAGACTGAGCAAGAGATGTTCCCTACAGGACTGGAGAGATTAACTCCTCGATCTTCTAAGATATTATAAAAATAAGAAAGAAATTATGAGGTTCTATCATGATGAAAATCATAGAAAACTATAGAATAAAGTAATATTTTCCCTCTTCAGGTTTGGCCAGCTTACAGTGAATATGACTTTGGAACATGCAAGAAATTAGAGAAGAAAAGGAATTGAGCTGCTGTTGCTTTAAAAGGTGGATTACTGCCATATCTATGCAATATCTAAATTATGGTTTTGTAAGTTCATTGTGGTAAAGTCTGTATTTCCAAAGGAGACTCAGCTTACTTAAGGCTCAGATTGCATAAACTTGGTGCATAAAGACAAATGACATCAATCTCCTGTTGAGTGAGTGTTCTTTTTGTGAACCAAATGAGGAAGCTGGGAAGCTGTGGAAAAACAGCACCAACTCAGGTAATGAAAATCCACCATAAGGAATATATGCAAAGGGCAATAATTAAGGTGGTGCAGCTGACATTCACTTTGGCATTTTGCAGCCTTCAAATGCCTAGATTTGCACATTTCATGAATGTTCTTTCAGCCTCCTTTTTGTGTGTTTAATTAACATTGTGTATTGTTTGTATAGAGGTAGAGGCTGGAAGCCCTAGGCAAGGATTCTAAGGCTTTGCAGTCACAACATGGAATAGCTGTCAGAAGTCCAGATTTTTCAATTACTACTGACTTGGACTACATTTGAAAAACTTAGATGTATGAAGTTTGGCTGGGAGCACAAATAGCAGTGTGTAATCCCTGATTTGTCTACTTAGATTGTGTGCTTTTTAAACTGGAAACATGTTTCTCTCTGCTGTCCTTTGTTACCACCTTAGAACACTAAATTCCGTGCTGATAAAGAAGGTTACTAATAATTTGTAATATAAAACCTTTTAAAATCCTTAAGCCTAGCTGCTGCATGTCAGAGCTCCCCAGCTGGATGTTGCAGGCTGAGTGCTGTTAACAAACAATAGAGATTGTAATTTTGTTTTGTTGTAAGTGCTTGTGGTTTTGAAGATGTCCATTCTTCTTATCCTTCCCACAGAGCTCAAAGGGATTTGGGCATGCAGTAATGACTGTGAAAGTTTCTGGCTTCTATGCATTTCTTACAGTATTAGATAAGCTGCTTGGTTTTGTGAACCAGGTAAATTGTCTTCCCTGAAAACGCTTCAGTGAGTGTCACTCCTTGCCTCAGGCAGGCAGGCGGGCAGGGACAGTCTGTCTGTCTTGTTCTCTACCCAGCAATCCCCTGTGACTGTTCTGTGGGAGTTGGGCTTTCTCAGGTCAGGGAACTTGTCTGAGGAGCTCAGTCCCTGGGGATGCCAGCCTTCGTTCTGCTCCAGAACTCTTCAGGTGCAGATCTTGGAAGTCAGTGCATTCTTTGGCAGCTGTATCTCACCCTTCTTCTTTAAACTTATTTGGTGTGTTTAATACAGGGAGGCTGTGTGATACATTTGGTATCTGCAGCATCCTAGAAGCCTGGATAAAAGATTTTGTATAAAGAAAAAATAGATAACAGTAGGCTAAATGTGTCATGATTAGATTGCATGGAAGTCTGTAGACTTACACCTGGAAGGACACTGGTCTAATGTGTGTGGCAAACTTGTGACTGACAGGAGAATCTGGCTCAGATTGCAACCATGTGGATGAACTACAGGATCAAAACTTTCCATTCCAATTGGAATAACAAGAAAAGTCATCTCACACGCCTCAGACACACTTTGGTTTCATCAGCTGCCTTCTTTTGATCTGCAGTAAGTACCAGTGATCACACCTTAAATCATTACTTTGTTACCCAAGGCAGAAGTGCTGGTGTAGATGTTCCTAGTGACATCCCTCTATGCCACAGAAGGTGACACCACAGCAAACAAAAATAGTGGGCATAGCTAACAAAACAGTTCCCTTGCAATCAAAGTGTAAATAACACTTTGACATTATGACTTCATTGCTATATAATGCTTTCTTTAGAATTGCATTGCAAGCAGAAAGGCAAATTACTTCAAAGAACACCCAGATCTCTGTGGAACAGAGGTCTCAAGCATGCTATTTCTTCATTGGCCATCCTGCAGAGCAACCAGCAAACTGCAGCTTAGCCTGTAAGCCTCTCAGGAGAACTAATCTGGCCTTGATGGAAGCTGAGGCTTTACAACAAATCTGGAGAATTTAGAAACAAATGGATATCAGGTAAGAAGTAAAAGGAGTTAACCAAAATAGATAGTACCAAACAAGAGTATGTTTATTATGTGAAATAACTGGTTTTTGACAAGGAAAATGGGGTCTCTTGGGACTTCAGCGAAGTGCTTGGTGTGTTGTCACAAAGAAAACTGAGCTAAACAGGTGAAAGTGAGGATTAGGGCAAGAAGGGTGACATGAACAGGTGAGGTCAAAGTTCCTTGCCTATCTGGGGTTTTGCATTATTGCATCCTGTGAGCCCACTAAACTGGTTGTTTTGTGCCATATTGTCTTTGTTAAACTAACAGGTCATGAAGGAAAGACTCATGGAAAATATGCAGGTAAATAGCAAAGGGGGCAAACCCCACACTGGTTTTGCCAGGCTCTGCCTGGATTGACAACTAGCAGCTGTCAGGGTGTTGTCACTGCAGGTGTGTAGGCTGTGCACAGGGCTTTTAGGCTTAACTGGACATACAAAATTGTCTATGACTGTGTGCTTGACATGGTCTGCTGGTAAGTCCTGGTAAGCAAGTGCAAATCTGCTCTTGTATACTGTCTATAAAGCAACAAAAGATCTTATTTATAGCATTTTATAAAGAGACTTAATTAACTGGCTTTGGAAGTAGTTTGCAGAGGGGACTTAAAAGGGAAATCTCTCATTCCTCACACCATGCAAAGCAATCATTTCAGCTGTGTTTCTGCTCACCCTGAATACCTTCAAATAATTGTGCTATTTAAAAAAACCTAACAAAACAGATCTAGAAGATTGAAGAGGGGGAACACTCTGGAAGTAGAGAACTTCCAACATAGGTTTTGAGGATTTGGGTTGCTTGCTGAGCTGATTTATTTTTTAAAAGCACTTAAGGGAATGTATTTCAGTTTATTTTCCCTTACTAAGTGAGCCTTGTAACCTGCTGTTTTTGTGATCTTCTCAGTCATCACATTACCTTCCATAGTTTGGGATAGAAAACCAGGAAAAGATACAGGCACTGGCAATCACTGATTGGAATTTGCTTAGTAATAGCAACCTGCTTACTTCTTCTTCATGTTTCAACACAAATCTTCAGTTCTACATTTACTGATAAAGCCTGAGGACCATCTGCTGAAGGAAATTTAGCTCCTGTAGTAGGAAGGAACCACATGCAATTCCTAGCTAGGCTAACAAAAGCTTAAGTGGACTCACTAGGGGTTTGAATATAGTAGCATATATGCTGAAGGTAATTGTTTTTTAATAGCTCTAATTTGTATATGCACAGAACATGGACATGATGCAGAACAAAACAGAGGTGATGAACTCCTGTTATCCTACTCCCTGGCATAACATAGATGACTATCAAGCATACTGAGCAGAGGCCACTCAGCTTATTTTCCTGGGTATATTTTCAGTGCCTGTTTGTTACAGAGATTAGTCATGCAATGTTGGATGGTTTTCCTCCATTTCTACAATAGGATATGTGGAAATAAATAAATAAGCACAATAACTCTGCTTTTTGCAGTACCACTGGGTGGTTTGGATGGGTATGTGTGTCATGCTGGAGCTGTGAGTTCAGGTTTGGCCAATTATTACTGTATCATTTAAGCTGGAAACTCTTACTCATAATTAGTGTTATGGTGGTGCCTATAAGCCATGGCCTTGCCACTGTGAGTACTGATAAAAACATCAGGTGGAGGCCTTGATCTTGTTTGTATAACACCTGGTCCAGGTATGATTTTATGTATGGGCATTTAATGGGATTTTAATGACTGTACAGCCTAGGCTGGGTACATGTTTTGTCTGCTTAGTTTTCAAAACTGAAATGCATCAGCCAAAGGTTGTGGCATCCCTGGTGACTGTGCAGATTATACACAGGCTGAGAGCAGATAGCTGTTTCCTGTCTTTTTCTGTTCATGAAGAAAGACAACACAGTAAAAAATTAGGATGATTAATAAAACAAGCAGCATTTCCAGCATACCAATTGCTCCTTTGTGGCTGAGCATAATGGCACCATCCTTATCTTAAATTTTATTATGGAGGCTGCTGATGACACAAAGATTTGTGGTGCAGCTGATGTGCCTTCAAGATGGGATGGCATCCAGAGAGACCTGGACAAGCTCAAGAAGTGGGTCTGTGGGAGCTTCACAAGGTCAAAAAAGGCCAAGTGCAAGATGCTTCATGTGAATTGGGGCAACTCCTGGTATCAATACACACTGGAGAATTAATGGATTGATTGCAGCCCTGAGAAAAAGACTTGGGAGTGCTGGTGGATGAGAGGTTGGACATGACCTGGCATTGTGCACTCATAACCCAACCATGTCCTGGGCTGTATCCAAAGCAGTGCAGGCAGCAGGGTGAGGGAGGACACTGTGCCACTCTGCTCTTGTGAAACCCCACCTGGAGTATTGAATCCAGCTCTGGGCTCCTCAGCGTGGAGAGGACATGGATCTGACTAGTGCTGCAAAAATTCTCAGGAGGCTGGAGCACCTCTGCCTTGGAGACAGGCTGAGAGAGTTGGGGCTGTTCAGCCTGGAGAAGAGAAGGCTCTGGGAAGACCTTCCAGTCTCCTGGAGGGGCATCTTCCAGTGCCTAAAGGGGCTACAAGAGGACTGGAGAGGGATTTTTGGCAAGGACATGAAGTCAGAGGACAAGAGAAAATGGCTTCAAACTGAAAGAAGGTACATTTAGATTAGATACCAGGAAGAAATTCTTTCCTGTGAAGGTGGTGAGGCACCATCACACATTGCCCAGGAAGCTGTGGCTACCCCATCCCTGGAAGTGTTCAAAGCAGGTTGGATGGGGGTTTGAGCAACTTGGTTTAGTAGAAGGTGTCCCTACCCATGGTAGAGGGGGTGGAATGAGATGAGCTTTAAGGTCACTTCCAACTCAAATCATTCTGTGGGAGCTCCAGCCTGAGGTACCAGCTAACAGCTGCGGAATAGAAACATCCTAAATGGATGCAGCTGTTGCTAAGTGACTGAGCCAAATATAGCATTTTAGTTTAGCATTTTAATTTAGCAAATTTCACATGTTAATATAGTGTACAGGTGTTAATTTATTACATTAGCTATAAATATGTTTATGTTCTTTTTTCTTCAGTTTGCATTTGTGACTATCTGGCAGTAATGGGAGGAAATAAATTGAAAATTAATTTGTCTGGTTTCACCATTTATTCTTAGCTGATCCTGTGGTATTGGTTTGCATCTTGCCTTCTGATTCCTTAATTGCAGTTTGCACTTGAGAAAACCATGTAATACTTGAATTGCAAGCTAGCCTCAATTAGAAGCAAATGACATAATTACTTGGGAAACCAATCAGGAAGCATTCAAATCTTCCTTGTGACGTGCCTCCTTTAGTTGTACAGCTTGCTTCCTTCTGGAGGGCAGACATCAGCGTTAAGATGAGATGCTTACTTGGCATTTCATCACCAGAGCGAGCCCTGCTGGGTTTGTGATGCTGCTCCTCTGCCAATGTCAAATGGATTTAGGCACAGCAGCCCTCACGTGTTCATGCTGAAACCTGGTCAGCTCTCAAACAGCGTGTTAAAACAAGAGCCAACAGTCTGAGAACTCAGAGACTGATACACATACCTTGCAACTGGATACCCATGAGAATTAAAGAGCTGAACTGAAAGAGATTAAGCAGCTCTTTGTACATTCTCCCCTGCGAAGTGTAAAGAACTGAGAGCTTCATTGTTTGTAACCACTTACAAACTAAAGGGGAAAAGGAATTACTTCAGCATGGGCTTCTTGAACATGGTTTTATGGAAAGTGCTCTTCCCAGAAATCTAGCCATACAGACAAAACAAGAAATTCTCAATACAGATTTCACAACAGAGCATTGTCCATCTTGAAGCTTAAATGTTCCCAAACCTGATTTCCCTTCAGCAAGTAGCTCTGCCCTCCTGTTTCCAACACAGCCCACATACATCAGGAGTTGACTCACTTTCTGCACTGTTTTTTGAAAGCCATTTACCTTGGAGCTCTAGGCCCTTTTTCTCTAGACAGCCATTTTCACCTTCATCTCTGTGTGTGATAAAGGCCACTGTCACCAGAGAATAGTTCCAGTATCACAGTTTCCTGCAGGGCTGCTCTCTGCAAACGCAAAGCCTGCGGACAGAGGCTGCCAGTTGCAAATGGAAATATTAAATGTTTCTTCCTTATAGTTCACCTGCCCGTTGAAGATTAGTTCTCAGAATTGCTGCAGGCCCAGGTCCCTTCCACAAGGTTTATATTTGCTGCAATTGGAAGCTTTCAGGGGCAGCTGAAAGGATTGATTTAGTCTGAGAGCAGAAATGGGAAGTAGGAACTCCTGAATTCAAAAAGCATTATTGCAGTAGTTTTGCTGCAGAGCCTGAGGCTATGGATTGAGCTCTTACCTCATTTTCCCCATCTGTGATACAGCTCTTAGGATGGTTTGGTGATTAATTTATGCTGATGAAGTTAATTACTTGGTAAGTATGTAATAATTTGATAAGAATCTCTGTATATTCCAGAAAATATGGCTAAAAGAAAGGCAAAATAGCCATCCCTAAAACTGTTAATTAACAAACTGAGACAAGATGGTGAGATTCAGGATAGAAACCTCATCTGAGATATAGCAATTACAGCCGGTGCCACTTGACATTCCTCTGCTTGCAGAGACAACTTGAGAGTTAGAGCTTGGTGTGCTCCTGAAACCTCAGTTTTATCCTGGCAGTTTTGCAAGACCTATATGGTATGCTGAGGCAGCCAGTGAAAAAGCTCAGGGGGTTGTATGTTGTTATTTAGCAATTCCTGCAGGTATTTACACAGAATCGATAGGAAAGGATTATGCAATAAAATAATTTATTAAGATTTCCTGTGTCCTGCAGAACAATCTGTGACTCATCAGCGATTTGGACAGCACTGAGATGTACATCATATCAAAGGAATTCTGCAGGGCCAGCTCTCTTGGCAGGCTTGTTGTGATCTATATCTCTAGTGTAACTGGTTATGGTGTGACCAACCAGTATAATTAAATTATCAGTGTCACTGTCCTCAGCCAAATTGCCCCCGAGGTTGTGTAGCTCCCTCTATTGGGTTAACTATCAAAGTCACTCTCTATCCTGCAAAATGGGTGTTCCATTTCTCCAGCTTTTTGATGAGTTAATAACCTGAATTTTCTTGCTATTTCTATTTTGTCTGCTCCAGGTCAGTTCAGATTATGTTGCTGAAGACCTTTAATTTGCACTTTACTAAACTTTACTGCACTGTTTGAAGCTGCCATAACATCTCTCAAATTCAATGCAGTTTTTCCAAAACATTTGAAGTCAGGTACTCTATAATCTTCCCGTTATGATCCTCTTAGGTGCCCTTGGACACAATGTAAAAAGGTAGAAGGACAGAGGTTTCATATTTTCAAAGCTTGCTTGTGAAACATCCGAAATGCCCAGAGACACCATGTCTGTCAGTGCTCTGCAGTTTTTGGTTGCTATTCATGTAACCCAGTGAGGCAGAAGAGCAGAGATAAGGGAAAGAACAGGGGAAGATTTCTCTCTGCAGTTTAGTCTCCAGGGTTTTATTCAGTCCAGTTTTAAATGGCTCAAGCTACTGAAGTGATTCAAGCTATGACATTTTGGCAGGGTGTGAAACAAAATCTGGCAGAGGTGCTATGACTGAAGGGCTGGTTTTGTACTCTGAAATGTGTGGCAAATCTTTCACTGGCTTCAGTTAAAACGGGATCAGGTCTTCAGAGTCATTCAGTTTGAATAAGCTCAGCAAAACCAGCAAAAGAATCTACTTTTGTGGTGCCATTACACTGTTACAATCTGTCTCAGCCTCACCCTCCTCTGTTTACAGTGTCCTCCCATGCAACTAAGACTTTCTGCACAGAAAAATGAGCTGCTATTGTTAAGTTTTGAGTAATAAATAACCCTGGATTAGTAGTCTCTGTCTGATGTCTCATTCAGACTGTCTCTTGCATTACCTAGCTATGTTTTTAAGCTCTGATACTAGAAAACTCTCCAGAGGCATTCTTTAAAAAGTCAATAAAAAGAGGAAAAGCTAATTGATTTTTAAATTATTTTTATAATTATTTTCTTTGTATGATAGCCCATTAAACTTGGGAAGTCCCTAATTAAAGGTTAGTTTAGCACTCTCTTATTTTTCCACACTTCTGGTGTCCCCTTGATACTATGCTTTCTTTTTTATTTCTTCCCACTTATAGGTAAAAGAAAATAAAAAAAAAATAAATAGCATTGTTCATAATAATTTGGATTGATTTAACTTTCAGTAGTGTTATTCTTGTTTTCTTACTAGTTCAGCAGGAGTCATTGAGCCCATGAAATGTGTAAATCTATTTCTACTGTGCACTTCCACATTCTCGCAGAGGTGGATTTTTCTCATCATAGGTCCACTGTAAAACACAATAAAATGAATGGAAAAGTGATTCTGAGTGTCTGTTATAAAACCATTGTAACTCTGTAAGCTGAATCCTGGAAGGAAAACCTATCATAGAAAACCTTGTCTGTTGGGAAACCCATTCTAGGTAGTAAATTTACATTTTAGGCAGCATTGAGAGTTTGTTGGTTTTTTAAAAAAATATATTTATATTGAGGAGAGAAAACTAGAGTAATGGTTCAGAGACAGAGCAGAGAACTAGTTCACACCTGAGGCCAGGACAGTCACCCAAACAGTTCTAAGAAGGCTGTGCCATGCAATACCACAGGCCAGGTCCTTGTGCTGGTGGCTGAACAAGAGCCAGCAAGCATAGATTGTTCTGTGATTTCTGCAGGCATTTTGTCACTTGGGAGACAGGCTCTCATGTGCTTGAGATGTTTGCCTGCCTGCTGTTACTATGCTACTTTCCACACTTCCTTCACTGGCAGCAATTCCTTCATGCTCCAAAGGCCCAAGTGAATGAGCAGTATTTACGACCTCCCCCTTCCCTCCCCTCCCTCTCAGCAGTGCCCCTCTTGCTCTCCCTGGGTGCCTCGTTCTTTGTCTGCTGCTGCCTGTGTTTTGTAAAGCAGAGCTGCTGCCATGATTCTTCACTACAAGAGTGAAGCACTGGAAAGGGATGCCCAGAGAAGCAGTGGATGCCCCATCCCCTGGAAGTTTTTGAGGTTGGATGGGGCTCTGAGCAACCTGGTCTAGTGGAAGGTGTTCCTGCCCATGGCAGGGGAGTTGTGACAAAATGGTCTTTGAGGTCCCCTCCCACCCTAACCATTCTAGGATAATTTCCTGTCAAGATGGGACAGGGATTCCTAAAAGAGTGTCTAGAGTGTATTCACATCCTTGCCTTAGGTTGGCTGGTGGGATGAGGGAGGAAAGGGACTTTCAAAGTGAGGTGAATGACTAAATAAGGCTGGGAGGTAGAGAGAAGGGGAAAGGAGAGGAAGTAGGAATGAGTAGATGTTTCTTGATACAGCTGGAGAAGAATGGGGGCAGACAGGGATAGGAGTTTTTTAGCCTGCAGGCAGAGGGAAGTTTGATGTCATGAACCCATAGCTAAGACATAGCAGTTGGGAAATTGAAAGATGAAATTCTGAACCAGATTCCTGTTTTTGGAGCACACCAGTACTGTTTTTAATATCTGAAAACAAGCTCTTCTGTTAGGGCACTCATCTCCACAGATTCTTGCACAATGTAGGATTTACATACAAAGGGTCAGCCTGTGGTATGAATTCTTATAGCTCCAGTGACTGACCCAATGTGTTTGAAGTTTATTCCTCCACTCACAAAAAAAAAAATGCTTACAGCATTTAAATATGTTTTTTACCTAAGATTACAAGTGCCTAGTAATATTTTTACAAAAACCAAACTATTTAGATCACTGAGGGAACATACAAAACATAAGCCAAAGCTGGGATTCTGTACAGCTCCAAAGAAACTCACAGGGTAAAACTTCCCTCTTGCTTTTAAGCTTGAATTAGCAGCATGCCTTAAAGCTCAGATACATGTGCTTAAATTCAGCTGCTAGCTGATGAATCAAAGACTGACCTCACTTTTAAGCCATTGCCCATCTGTATTTTATGACTTCCAGAGATATACAAGGCTTCCAGAATCAAACAGTCATTTGTGGCTTCCCTAGTATTCCCTGACTTGCTGACTGCTCACCAAAGCACAGAGTGCTCTTAGCTGTCTCTGTGCAATTTCCTGGCTAAAGGAGATCTGGAATGTAAAAGTGTATTCATCACCAGAGGTTTTGCAAGATTCCAGGACTTCAATGAAGCGGGAAGAGATTATTTAAAATTGGAATGGCATGAAGGTTCCTCTGAGTTTTCAACCAACTTTTAGGGTAACTTAAGTAACAAGTAAGTAATCCATAAGAAGAACCAGAATTATTTAGGATTTAAGCATATATAAAAAAAAATGTACCAAGTTGTAACTACTGTTATAACTGTACCAGACAGATCCTGACCCTTTACTGTGAGTTTCTCAGTATAGAAATGGAGGACTCAGTGGCAAGTGGGAATGTGTACAGTATTTTGCCTTAACCATTTATCAGGAGTGAAAAAAAAAACCAAAAAACTGCATATAGTCAAATACTGAGAAATGTTTTTGCATAAGCTGGATTTTCAACTTCAGTGCTAAGATCAAAAACAGTGTAACCCAGAGACAGCTTTACTAAGATGGTGACCCTGGCTCTTACTCCTGTATTTGAACTCATTCTAGGCAGAGAAAGCTTTTTCCAGGATGGTAGGAGGTGCATGTCCATGTTAAATATGCATCAGAGGTAATGTGCTATCTGTATACATTTTGGAAATGATTTTAACTTCTGTTGTGATAGGTACTACATACCATCTAACATCAGGATGTGTAAGATAGGAACCAGATGCTGCTCTGTGCTAGTCAGGTGTTCTGGCCTTTTTTTAAAATTTATTTTTACTTTGCTTTTCTGGCACTAAAACTTACTGAGGAAATGAAAGATTGCTGCTGTCATGCTTTTGTGTGTTTGTTTAGCAGAAACATTTATGCATCATAGATTTGTATCCAGAAACACATTCCTCACTGCTTTAGTGTACTGTATTATCTGGACAAAATGAAAAGGAAATAGTTGTGATTTGAAAGAGTTTTACATACATTTTGCAGAGCTCTACAAACTTATATGATATATAGGGCAGTGATAAATCATAGCCTGTCTTCTTCTTCACTTCACACCACTATAACAACATTACTCTACTGGATTGACTTCTGATTTACTGGGTGAGAAACCTCCAAGGAGTAGTGTGCTGACCCACCATCACCTTCAGTTTTGCTTGCTGGTGCTTGCTGTTTCTGCATCTTCACAGTCAGATATTTGGCTGAGGAACTTTGTGTGTTGTATAACTATAGGACTCAATTTTTCTTTTTGTCTTTTTCCTTTCCCTGCTACTAAGACCTAGAGATCTGTAATTAGTTTTCAAGTAATTAATGAACTCTGGTTTCTTCCATGTAGGCTGAGTCCAATTTGTCTCTGTTTGCTTGAGCAGATTAAATGATTGAACAGGTTAATGCAGGTGACTGAGTGGGCACATCCTAACAAGTTACTGTCCCTCAGCTAAACTTCAGCTCCTGTGATTTCACATGCTCTTGTGTTTCTCCTGCATCATTTCAGCCAAGGTATTTGGGGATCTTATCTGGCTAAAAACACCTAGAAAAACTTCTAGGTGAACCAGTTCTTTGATCCCTTCCATTACATAGCTGCACAAAGAGCTGTGTTGGCATAGTGCAGGGAGTAGCTCAGGAACAGAGATGCACAGCAGAGTGAGAACTATTGATACTGGTGCTGCTGACAAAGAAGAAATCACCAGGCTGTGCCCTACGGCAGCTGTACTGCTTGTTCTGCTGTGTGTCTGAAGGGGAGGAAAATGCAGTTCTTATGTGATCACTGTAAAATTGATTATTCAGCAGAGTTGGTCTTTGAGGTTGGGATCTGGTTCCAGGCTTCTTCCCACAGCACACAGGAGACCCTTCTGAGGTGTAAGAAATCCCGTTTTTCCTCCATATTGGAAAAGGGCCATCTGATTTTAACCTGGGCACAAGCTAAGATGGACCCTTTGCCTGAAACCCCCTGAACACTTAGCTCTGAGTGCTTAGAAATGCAAATAAAATTATTTACATTTCCCTCATTCCTTTCTCAAGTACCAAATTCTGGTTTGCAGTGGTAGCTTTCTATCCTATTCCTACGCTGTTCATGGGCATCTTCCTCCTCTCATTTAGGAACTCCCTCTGAAACATCCAGCAATAGTTTCAGGCAAAGGAGGCTTGAACTTTGGGTAAATTCAGAAAGCTCTAAGTACTGTAATTCCTTGGTATCTCATTAGGATTGCACATTACTACAGAGCAGGAAAATAGCAAAATGTAAGGGTTCTCAAAGTTTTGGTGAGATCCCTTGGCAGGAAATATACAAAGGTTTAGTTGAAAGAATTTCTGAACTGAGTTAACATGTGTATTAATTGTCCCCTCTCAGTTGTCTCTTCTCAAGGCTGAAGATGCCCAGCTCCCTCAGCCTTCCTCATGAGAGAGATGCTCCTGTCTCCTCATTATATTTGTACCTCTTTGGGCAAACACTGTAGTTACACAACCCAGGAGCTCTGTGTGGTCACAGCACTGCAGATGGACCTCACCAGGGCTCAGCAGAGTGCAGTACATCAGTGTACATGGACCAGGCCTTGGGTCAACCACTGCAGTTACCTGAGTTATCCATTCTCTGTGTGGTTGAATGAACGTATTTGGTAAAACATCTCGTCAAACAGGCATGTTTATGGAGTATTTTGGGCTGTTCTCTTGCCTGCCTTCAAAATTTATTATTTAAAATATCAGGGTGCAGCCACGTTAGTGAAAAGGCTTTGGGATTTCAAGCATGGTACAAAAGGAAGTCACTCTTCAGCTCTCAGTTCAGGGCCAAAGGGTAACTCTTGGGTTTTAACTCCAGCTTTGATGGAGCCCCCTTTATGGATCCAGCACTTAAGCTGAGCTGCATGGTTTTTGCGTCAGTTCCTCCCCTCCAGCAGCAATACTGTAAGCTGCCATGTATCTCTGAGATTCTTGACACAGTCTGATCCTGTCTTTGAAGTGATGTGACTGATACATATTACCAAAAACCTTTATGCTGCAACCAGACTACGGCCAGACGGTGCTTGAGGGAGCTCATGCAATCTGCCTGCGTGCATGGATTTGAATCCAATGTTAAATGTATCCGACAGAGGGAAGTGCTTCCAAGTGTGCAATTCCACAGCAGGTTCAGCTGACTGAAATCAGCTCGGTGGCATTCCCACTTTCCCTATCAGTCCCAGACTCGAATTCTCGCTTCCTCCATTTATTTACTTTTGCGATGTTAATTTTCTGCTGGTTTAGCTCCCGAGCAAACTTATCACGGGAACTGATAAATGTCGATAGGAGGGGGAAGGGCGAGACTGTGGCAGCGCTGCCTAGATCTGTCGTGTGTAGGGGCATGCTGTCTCGCTGTAAAGCTCGTCTCCCTTTTGTACTGCACTTCAACATTTCACCTTCGTACCTCCAGAGAGCACGTCCCAAGAACACCTCAGCACGCCGTGCTCTCTTCTCGAGAGCCCTGCGCTCTACGTGCAAACCCCTCCTCTCTTTCTCTCCAGGCACAGCACAAGCGCTGAGCCGAAAACTCCTGTTAACTAGGGTGACAAGTTTCCAGCAAGCTTTGGATCACGGGGAGAGGGAACACCCGGATCCCGGCAATATAAGGTATAGACGCCTCTGCTTGTGCAACACAGCAGCGGGGCAGAGCCCATTTTATTCTTGCCTTTTTTGGATCTGCGCGCACGCAGCGCTCGGCACAATGGAGCCGGCTCGGCGATAGCGCAGGAATAAAGCCGCCGCAGCGCCGCTCGCCGAGGGTGCGACTGCCGATCCACTCCGGCTCCGCCGATGGCGTGACCGCCAGAGCTCCTGCGTCCCGGGCGGGCCAGCGCCGCTGCCGCCCCCCGCCCTGCGGAGCTGCGGGCTCCGGGCACAGCCCGAGGCAGCGCCGAGCCGCACCCCGCCAGGGGCCCGACCTGCGCGCCGGGAAGGTGCCACCCCCTCCCAAAAAAACTTTGCACCGCGGGCCGCCGGGCGCAGCGGGAAGGACCTGCCCCTCACCCCCCAACCCTTATCCCTTATCCCTCACCCCTCCCCGCTCCGCTGCCTCCCCGCCCCGCCGGCCCGGCTGCCCACCTTGGCCAATGGCCGCGGCGAGGCGGGCAGGAGCGGGGGGCGGCGCCGGCCGCCCATAGGGGCGGCGTGGGCAGCGGGGCCGGGCGGGGAGAGCCGGGCAGCACCTTGCGGCGGGCGGAAGGTGAGTCCCGCCGCGCCGGGGAAGGGGATTTCCTCGCTTGTTTTGCAGCCGGGAAGTTTGCGCAGGGCTTGAGCGGACGGGTGCGTTCTTCTTCAGCCCTTCTCTTCCTCGCTTCTTTGGAAATTTTCTTTTAGAAGAGGGTGCTGAGCCTGCCTTCTCTCTCTGCTGACTTCCTCCTCCTGTCTCCCCGCTCCTGCCTCCCCGGCTCATTCATTTAACAAAGGGAGTTGTTCTCAGCCCCCGGGGGCTTTGCGAGCGGGGCCGCACGCTTGGGGTCCCGGCGCAGAGGTTGGGCTGGAATCGGGGCTCAGCCCACAGCTCTTGCCTGGCTTCGGCTGGAGGGGCGGGCGCTTTGGGCAAGCACAAAGAATTGAAGAGCTGGACCCATGCTGGGCGATGGGGTGATGAAGCCTCGGGCTTTGTGTGGTGGTGAAGGAGGGATGGAGAGGTAGGAGCTTGTGTTTTAACCCCTCCGCCCGCGTGTGTGTACCAAACCGTGGCGTTTTGCTACTAAAGTACTTAAAAGCAAAGCTGAACTTTGGGATTGTGGCATAATTCAGATTGGAGGGAACGTCAGGTGGTCTCAAAACCAGCCTCCTTCAAAGCAGGGGCTTCTGCCTGTGGGGTGGGTAGCAGAGAAGGGACATCGGAGATGGGTGGCACCTCTGGGCACTCTTGAATTCACCTGGGAGCTCGAACAGGAGGCAGCACCAGCAGGACGAGACTTCAGAGGCAGTAGCGTTTCTGTCTTCTGCTGTGCAGCGAAATGCCCCAATCCACATCTCTCCATTGCCGGCAATCCCTGGTCTTGCTGCTTTTGTTATTCGGAGGGCTTAACATTCATGATTGCTGGGAATAGCTGGCTCCATCCGTATGTGTGTCACGGTGCAGCTGCTCCTGCTGAGCATTACTTGATTCTTATTCCGACATTGCCTCCAGGAGTTTTTTCTTCAGGAGCAAGATTTATAAATAGGTGTCAAAACCTAGCTCTTGCTTGGGACTGGCTGTCAGGCGTGTACTTTAGGCGGTAATTATGTATGGGATATGTATATGTGTATGTGTCTAAGAGCAGCCATAAAAGCTGTTCAGTTAGCCAAGCTTTTCCTTTTCAAAGTGAAAGCAGGTATTGTAGCTGGGTGAAATGGCTGTGTCGGGCACAGAAGGAAGAATGTTTGTTTTCTTTGCTCGCAATTACTCCTTGCCCGGTGCCTTATGGATGCCTTTCACTGAACCGCCTCCCCCGTCTCCATTCCTGGCGTTTCCCGGTGCTGCACACCTTACCTGGCCAAGCAGGGAGCATCTTCCTGATGCTGCTCCAATACCTCTCAAGTGTGGGTGTGCTGATCGTGCTCTCAGCTTTATAGGGTAAGGCTGGAAAAACTCCTCCTTGTGGAACAGTTTGTGTGTGTGTCCATTGGGTGCTTGGAGATTGCTTTTCCCTGTGCATTTTTTTGTGGGTAAGTCAGAGAAGCGAAGCTCATCTCTGCACAGAGAACAGAAGGTATGGTGGGAATTTGAATATGTCTAAATACTGATTCTGTTTAACTTTGGATTGCCTGTCTTGTGCTACAGAACAGAATTTGTTCTCAGCTGTACTGTATAACAAAGTTGGAGTTTTAAGACTGGACAATAAACCACTTGGTGATTTTTTTAGCCTTTTTTGAGTCCTGTGGGGAAAGACCTGCATCTTTAAATGGGGTGGTATAACCATTCTTTGATTTGGAAATGAAAGCCAAAAATAAATTTGAAGAGGAAAATGCTCTTGTACATGACAGCAAGAATGCATTTACTGGTTTTTGAGGAATACTATGTGCTCTGGATGTTGCTCAGAAAAAAAAGAATAGGGAAAAGTGATGCTTTTAATTCATGGTTTTCTGTGCATCATGGGGATATTGGAAGAAATATGTGACAAGTCCAATATAACTGCCACAAGTGAAAATATACTGCTTGTTTATTGTGTTTCTGACTGCCTTGCTTGCAGTGGATTGAAAATTGATACTAGTTCTCTCTTGCTTGAGAAGTCAAAGAACTCCTTTATTATCCTTTTCCAGGTCTCTGAAGGGAGACCTTTTCTCTCAGTTTCGATTCCACTCATGAATTTCACCAGTTTGCTGACTAGGTGTTTTGTTTTTTTATAAATGTCATCTGCAGTATGGCTTCTTTCCTTCTTTTTCCTTTTGTGCACCTGTCTCACTTCCTTGGTGTGGGAAGTTTTGTAATTTCAAAAGCTTGTTGCTATGGTCCAATTTCCTTATATGCTTAACAGAGTACAGAACAACCTAGAGCTGAAATAAACTTTTCTCAGTTGAAAAATACAGAAATGATGCAGAGCTCCACCCTCAAAGTATTCTGGTTTTACAGTTCATCCTGTCAGCAGCAGATAGCAGAAGCAAATAGACTTTGTAAAGGAACTGACCAGTCTTGGTGAGGATGTGTAAGACACAAAGGAAACCAGACAACTAGAAATCAGACATTTCTTAGAAGCATGGTCAGCCATTAGCCCTCTCACAGGTACAAGAGTGCCTACTGTTGGCTTTTTACCTCTGTGGGAAGGGAAAATAATATTGTGTGCCAGAACTGTATTGTGTCAAAGAGTGTTTTTCTGTACTTGGCAGTGAGCTGAACTAATTTTCTCAGCCTGATGTCCTGGCTTGTATAGGAATTGGAGACAATGTCAGCATGTTCTGCTTGATGCTGAAGGCTTGCTCTTATGGAGAAAATAGTCCAGTGAGTGACTGTTCTTATGCACTTGCCCAGCTCTCACGTGGGAGGAGCTGCTTTGCACCCCTGTTCCAGAGATGGGAATGGCTGAGTCCATTCCCCTTGGTGGCAGCAGAACTGGGATTGTCAGCCAGTGCTCACTGATGTAGCCCAGAAGTCAGTGGTCAGTTTTTCCCATTTGAGGTTAAGGCACATGATGCTCTTTGAGAATGAACAGGTTAAAAGTCTCTGATGCTGCTTGTACTAATCAGGTTTTTTACACAAACTAAAGTTCAGGTTTGAAATTCCTGCACTTGGGTGTAGCTGGGCACAGCATGTGCAGATGTGGATGTTGTGGCTATGAGGACTAATGCTCAGTGCTCATTAGCTCCAGTGGTGGTGACAGCTCCTGGCTTTGTGCAGCAAAGGGCAGCTGACTTTTGTCCCATCCCACCTCAGGCACATCCTCAGAGCTGTGGATGTCTTTGGGTCCTTCCATGGACTGTATTCTTTTTGGCACATGACACCTGGGGTGCATGTCACAGTTTCAGGGCTCTTCATGGGATCCATTTGATGAAAACATGGATGCTCTAAGCTCAAAACATGGTTGCTCTGAGATGAACATATCTCCCCAGTCTCCCAGTATGGTCTGCAAAGATATCCTTTTAGGATGTGCCTTGTGTCACCCTCCTGTAGGTATTTTTAATATAGCTCAGAGAGTTGCACTCTAAAAACTGGTGATTATTCTTGTAGTCCCCTGATCTCCTCTATCTCCCCTGTGTTGTGTTGTATATTGGAGCAGCTGAGAGAAGTTTTACCTGCTCCTCACTGCAGGGATGCAGGCAGCATTGCTAACAAATCCATCAGCAAAAACACTGTTGTAGTGTGGCTTTCACCCTTTCTCTTCATTTTAGCATTTTTTTGTTGGGGTGGGGGAGAGAAAACAACAACAAAAGAAGCCATCTGAGAAGTGGATTTTCAGGGGAATTTGAAGAAAAAGTCCAAGTATTCAGTTCTGGTTTGTGTACTAATACACTTTTTCAGGCTGGCAATCCAAGTGTTCCAGCTTCCACTCACACACTATCAATCTCCTGTGTGTAGTCTGAGACACAGGTTAAACAATAACTTCCTCCACAGTTTCTTTCCTTCTTGCAGTCTGTTCTCTTTAGACCTGCCATATAGCTAGTTTGTTTTACTCTTAAGCTGGTATAACTGCCTTCAAGCCATTCTGTTTCTTACTTTCTGTCAAAAATCAGAAGTGGTGCTCAATCAGGCAACCTTGTATCATCTTAGGTTTAAAGAAGGGAAAAGAAAAGGTTGACTGGTGTAGAAAAAAAAAGTCCTAGTTTGTGAAAACAGGGCCGAATCAGAAGACTGCAGAAATAGTAACCAAATGTGCTTCCTGGAAAGAAATAATTTCTACCAGTGTAGCCCTTTGTGATCCCAACTACTGTGTGAGAGACAGTGCACAAAATATATTGTGACTGCCTTGAGTCATGTGACTCTAGCTGCAAACAGTTCCTGGGTCTTGGTGGGCCTTTAGCTGTGGGACTTTATGGAAAAAGTCTGTCCATCTGTAATCTAAAAGGGAGATGGAGGAGGAAAATAGTTGCTATTAAAATTGTGAGTGCTTTGGGAATGGAGAAGTGTTCCAAGTTTACCTTAAGGCTTTGTTTCCTGCCCTTGTGAGCTTGCTGTGGGTAGTTACAGTGTCTGTCCATGGTTTACTGCTGATGGCATTTGATGACATTCCAGATGGCAGCAGAGAAACTCAAATACAAAAGGTTAGGACGTGTTTTGAAAGCCTGGCTTGCTAGGGTCACAGCACTGCTTGGAGTTACTTTCTCTAAGCATCAGTGGGGCTATGAACTATCACCTTTTCTTAATGACTGCAATGGCACACCAGTATTTTAGATCATGTTTCCCTTACAAGGCAAAATCCATTTCTCAGGGCTGATGCTCTATTCATGAAGTAAGAGCTGGAGTGAGAAATATTTTTACTTGAACCTGTGGCTTGCATCATGTGGGGTTTCATTTTCTTTTAATTTTTGTCTTTTGCTTATAGTTTAATGCAAAATACCTTGTCATTATTTAGCATAAAGAAATTACAAGATAGATTATTATTTGTACCTACATATTCCCAAATGCACATTCTCTGCTGATCGTGGAAAGAGAAGTGATTCCTTTTGTAGAACTTGTGTTTAATTTCCCCAGCTATCTGTAAGTAAACAATATGCAGTTTTCCCAACAAGTTCAACTTGAAAGCTTTGTGCCAGGATGATACTATGATTTACCTTTAGTAGGTATTTCAAGAATGTCTTATTTTAATCATGCTTTGAGAGGCTAGAAGTCACAGCTGAGTGTGGAATTTGTGCATTTTCAGAGTTCAGTGGTATAGCAAAAGCTGATTTTCTTCAGCAGCAGAGGGGAGGGATATTCCAACCCCTCTTTCCCAATTATCTACACTCTACTGAGGCTGTTAGATTCATTCAGCTCAAGACCTGTGCTTACCTGTGTGAGGTGTTTGGGGCTGTTATGGAGCTCTCTAATGCCAGCATGTGTCAAGGTAGAGGAGGGAAAAAAAATGAGGCCAGGCTCATAATGTATCCTCTGCTTTTCTTGCTTATTAAACTGGTCACCTGAGCCTGAACTCCCATGTCCCTTCACAAGAGAAGGTAGATTTGTCAGGTAACAGCTGCAAAGACCAGGCAGTGCATAGCACAAGGAGGGATTAGCAGCAAAGGGACACATCACATTGAAATACAATATTGATTAGCTCATTAAAATGAATAAGACACTCAATTATGGAAGACCCATTACATTTTGCAGTTCTTCTGGAAATAGAACAATTTTATATGTCCTTATCCTTTCAGAAATACCTCATACAAGACAAATTTTAATGTAATTTTCCTCTGCAAACCACAGAATGTGTTAACTTTTAATAGAGCACAAGTATGTCAGTGTTTTATTTGGTAAAGCATTGCTTTTGGTAGGACACTGTTTTTAACAGACTGGAAGATGTAGGCATAGTAATAATATTTTCTTTTATTGAGAGTGATCTAAATTAGCATATAATTGGCTAATGTTGTTTTAGGTAGGGTCAAAAACTAAATGGCAAATATTCACATACTAAGCCAGCATTAGCAAATCAGTCAAATCTGTCTCAAAACACAGCACACAGAGGAGAAAACCCTTTGATTCAAGCTCAGGCACTCAAGGAGCAAGTATGTGAAAGGGCATGTTGTTCCTAAAAGGGAAAAGAGTCAATTTTTTCCCCAATTCTTCAGAAATATGTATATTGCCTCCCTAGTAAATGCAGTTTTTACAGCTACAGATCTGATTGCCTTATGGAACATTAAATGGCTTAGAACTGGATTTCCAGTGTGAATTTCTATGCTTTACGAAGTTTTGTGTTTGTTTGGTGTTGTTTTTCGTTTGGTTGTTTTTTTTTTTTTTTTTTACAGTATCTTTAATAAAGACTTTGCTTGAGAGGGTTTGGCCATCTGACTCAGGGCAATTCTTGCTGAAATGAGAAATTGCTCTAGGAATACTCAGTTTCCATGCAAAAGAGGCTGGAGGAAGATAAAGACCTAGAACTAAGATCCTGTAATGATTGCTAAGTGGATGGCACTTCTCATGAATGTGGTCATTGTTACTTCTTTTTTTCTCCAGATGTTTGATTGAATTTTTTTGCCACAGGAGAGCTAGTTTTCCTGTTTAACCACAAAATCTTAAGTTCCCATTCCTATTTTACTCTGCCATGATGCTTATCTTCAGTCCCACTTTGGAATAACATGTGTGTTCACTTTCACTGTTGCTTCTCTGGTCTCAAGATCACAGGTAATAACAAAAAAAGCTTTGGGAGCTGAACTCAAAGGAGAGACCCAGAAATGAAATGGTGATACCACCACATAGTCCTTCAAAACCACCCCCTTTCTGATAATCAAAGTAATTGGTAAGGTTCTTTGGTAAAATGTATGCAGTTGTGGGTGTGTGTTAAGGTGCTTGATACTTTCTGTTAAACTCCAAGATTCTGGAGATGTAAAAGCTATGCAAAAATATGTGTCATATGAAAGAGACTTCTCCCACTCCTATCCTCCTATCTGTAGAGAGAAATGACAGAATTTGATCCAAATGTGCCTGGATGACTTAAAGAAAGAGATTCAAGCACACAGAGGCTTTGGTTTGAGCCTCCAGTTCCTAATTTTGGGTGAGGAAGTGACGGTATCTACTACCTCTTAACAGTGAGGTACTAGCATTGTAACTTCTTAATTCTCCAAAATCACTGAAATCTTCACTGAGTAGCCTTACACAAAGCCAGAGAAGTTGTGAGGGAAGGAAGGAGAGGAAACTGCAGCACCAGCAACAAGTATTGTCTCACAGTTATCTTGATCTAATATAAAAATCTGCATTTTAATTTCTGGCTCATCAAATTTCTTATTGTTGCATCAGCCTATATGTCTTGGTAATAAGGTGTCTGGGAAGAATTGCAGTCTCTTACATTTGTGTGTGCTGTAAATTCTTCCATGTAATTTTGACTCCCTTGGTAGCAGAGAGAATGAGAAAAAAGGCTGTACCATATTCACAGCAATCAGCAGGAGTCTCATCCACTGCCAGGCCACTGCCAAAAGACTCTGAAGAAGTGAGACTGGAAGTACTTTTCCAGGCCTGCTTTAATTCCTTTGCATATGTTCCTAAACCAGATTTTAAAGAGTATGAATAAAATTAAACTGACATTTTATCTGGAGCTGTAACCTCCAGTGTCAGACTTGTGTCTCTTGCCATTTCTAGAAGTTCTGACAACAATACTGAACTTGCAGTGTGTATGGGGGAACTAGCTTTGGTATTCTCCCTGTTTGGTTTCTTTTCTCTGCTTCCATTCCTTGATCATATCTCTTAAAGCATTGTTTGTTAGTTTGGTTTGTTGGTTTTCCTTTTGCCTTTCTACAGATACCTTGTTCATCTCCTGCCTATCTTTGCTTTCCCTGGCCACTCCTAAGACTGATGAGAAAAAGATTCCTCATACTTCTGTGATCCTGAAGATACTGGGCAAGCACAGATGAGCAGCAGGGAGGAAAATATTTTTGTCCTCCACCCCAGTAAGAAACATCTTCTTTTGGGCTTGGGAGGAGGATGAAGACTGGATAGGGGAAGAAACCCATTATCTTCCTCTATCAAGCAGGTAGTTTTGGTGATGAGATATTAAATCTTTAGATTTCATTAGAAAGGCTGAGGGGGTAAGGGTAGGGCTGGAAATGACAAAAGCAGGACGTGATTCAAGAAGAGAAAGCAAACAACTCAAGATTCCTTCAGGGCTCTCCTGCAAGACAGAAAATAGGCAGCAGTGTATTCCTCTGTGTAGGCTGTCTTTAGAGGGAGGCAGACGGTCACAGGCAGTGTTTGGATTCCTCCTTCAATAAAGGCACATCCTTCCGTTAGAGGAGGCAAAACAGTGTCACTTGCTAGAATTCAAAATCCTTCTCTAAATGCCTCAGTGACTTGTCATCAAGTGACTCACTGCACTGTCATAGTAGGGCTTCTGGCTTCCACATCAAAGTTATGCTTGCTGAAGCAGTGTCCTGCCAGCTCATAGCAGCAGTCCCCCCTCCCAAGCTTGTTTCCAGTTTACTCAGTGAAGAGGGGATTTGGGGGTGTCAGGGCAGGAGAAGGTTGCAAGGGCAGATCAGAAATCATACTACCTTGTGGACTTCAGAATGCCTGCTTTTCATTTGTTTAATGTGTCTCTGAAACAAGTCCTTGAGTTGCAGAAGAAAAACACTCAGCAGTGATGAGCTGTAAAAAATTGTAAGAATTTAGTCATTTACTTTGTCCAACCAAAAATGTCTTTTCTTGCAGGCAAAGGCTTCTTTTAAAATTGCTACTTTCGAAAAATGCTAATGTCAAAATACTCTCAGCTTGATTTCCTTTATCTCCTGCAGTTCATTAGATGATCATCAGGATCATTTTTTGTTTTGTTTAATTCACATAATCAATTTTATTCTAGGTGACCTTTGTGTTTTTTAAGAGCCAATTCCTTCTAACACTAGGTACATGCTGCAGGAGCCCTTCCTGCCTTCTGATCCAATACTTATTCATCCTGGAACCTAGTCCAAATGCCACCAACAGTGTTTGTGTGGGCTTTTTTTGTTTGTTTCAAAAACATTTCATCACATGATGACATATGGCAGCATTAAATGTGTAAAAGTGCAGTTGAGGATGTAAGGTTGTGAAGATGAAAAGAATCTCACCCAAGCAGCAAGTGGCTTTCTGCTTTTTACATCATACCTGCTTTAGATTTTGTATTACAATGGATGCTTTGTGTTTCTGATGATGTTGCTTTTTGAATCCCACCCTGTTATTTTGGCTCAGTATGGAGGAGCAGTGACTTCAGCAAGGTGATCTCATCCAATGTGTGGTGTAGCTGTGTTTGTTTCTGAAGGCTAGAGATCCTGTTCCATCTGCACTTCCTCTAGCTGTAGGTAAATAATCTGAAATCCAAGACAGTGAGCATGCCTGATCTCTGTGCTCTGAATCTCCTTTCTCATGAATTGGTGTGCCTCCCTTCTGTGATGGGGCTCTTGTGAGTGTTGTTTTTTTTTTTGTTTTTTTTTTTTACCAGGATGTGAATGGGGTAGAGCAGGGAAAGGGTTCTATATAAAGCATAATCTGTGCTAGTTTCAGCATAAAAACTCCCTCTGTGAGAGCTTTAAATTCCTAATGAATTAACTACAAATTTTGGAGGAGAGTGTGGTTGACTTAAGATTGTTCTCAACTGGCATATGAGAAGCTTGTGTTTTGCTTTTTTTCTCAAAACCAGCTTGCACTGCCCTCCTCCCCCAAACTACAAAGCAAGGATGTGGCCGTTGGCAGCTGTTTTCCTTTTGATGTGGTCAACTCAAAATTAACATTAAAAGTATAATTCTGAACTTGCATTTTCTTGGAGGCTGAGTGCATGATGAAAGGACAGGAGGGATCTCTCTCCACCTGCTGGGAGTGTGCTCTTCACTGGAGTTTCTTAGGAGCTGAGATCGGAGGATGAAGCTTGACACAGCTGAGCTCATCGTGGCACACAGCCATCCAAAGGCAAGGGTGCTTTTCCCTTTCAGCACTTGGCTGTGAGCTGACCTGGCAGGAAACTTTGCAAAGCAGTGTGAGTGACTGTAGCTGTGGTGTAGTATTAAAGATCACTGAGCTGCCTGCAGCTCAGGGCTGCAAGTAAGGTCTGAAAGACGGACAGTCAGATTTAGCAGCTCCTCAGAACTGAGGCTCAAGTAAGTGCCTTTACTGTGTTATTGTGATACCTGCTGTATACAGCTTTTTATTTTGCCTATTTTGTTCCTATATCCCTCTGTGCCCAAGCTCTCTGAACCTCTAGCACCTGCCCAGTCAGCTCCTGTGGGACCTGCTTATGCTGCAGAGCTGCAGGTCTTCAGTGCAGAATGGATTTTATAGAATCATGGAATCGTTTGGGTTGGAATGACCTTAAAGATCATCTAGTTTCAACCCACCTGCCATAGGAAAGGAACGTTCTACTAGAGCAGGTTACTCAAAACCCCATCCAGCCTGGTCTTGAACAGTTCCAGGGATAGGGCATCCACAGCTTCTCTGGGCAACCTGTGCCAGTGCCTCACTAGTTTTATAGTAAAGAATTTCTTCCTAATATCAAACCTAAACCTACCCTCCTTCAGCTTAAGACCACCCCCCACCCTTGCCCTGTCACTCCATGCCCTTGTCAAAAGTTTCTCTCCAACCTTCTTGTAACCCCCATAGGTACTGGAAGGGGCTTTAAGGTGTGCCTGGAGCCTTCTCCAGGCTGAACAGCCTCAACTTTCTCAGCCTTTTGATTTTGACTGTTTTCTAGCTGGTTCTCTGTCTTTAATAAACATCTTTGTGAGAAAGACCCTGACAAAAACATCACAACTGGATCACGTATTTCTTCTCACCCCATTGTTCTGAATCCTACTTTGATTCCATATGGAGGAATAATTCTTGTAATCCCTGCCACGCTGTAGGGACTTCCATGCTTTGCCTAGTGGGTTCATTTGTAGTTAGCAGAGTTGGCTAACTAACAAATTAGTTGTTAGTTTTCTCTGTTAGCAGAGCACTTTTGAGATTTGCCCATCACCTATCTGGATAATAATGTCTTGTGTTGTGTAACTGTTATATGTATTCTTGGTAAGTTTTTCAGAATTGAAAGAATTATTATAAGCTGGGCCCAAACTTCTGGTTTTCAGCTGAAACTATATTTTTACTCTGAGATAGAACTGAGTTGTTAATGCTGCAGACAGTGTCACGAAATTAAATAAAACTACTGTTCTGCTGCTCCCCTTCCACCTTGCATTCTCCACTTTGTAGCCAAAGTGCTATAGTGCAGGAGTCGTACAAATGTTTGATGGATTTTTCATGGAGGTGATTCCTAAACACTGCCAGTAAAGGCTCACAGTGAGCATAAAACACAACTGTGCTGGAGAAATAATATGCTTAGTTCTGTCATATAGGTGTAAAGGGCAAACAGAGAAGCAGCAGGCACAGGAGGAGTAGGAAAACACATTTCTGATGTAGAATAATGTCATTTTATCTCTGATTGCCCTGCAATATGTACAGAAAGACTTCAGCAACATCTGCGCCTCAGAATTCATAGCCAAGATGAAAACAAAGCCTTCTTCTGGCAGGAGCTTTGCAGCAGGTATTTGGTAAAATCTGCCTGGCATGAAAGAACAAAAATCAAAAGTAGTGGAGGTTTTTTCTTTCTTTTTTTTTAATCTTTTTTTCCTCCCTCTTCTTTTTATTTTCCTTTTTTTGTCTTTATTCTCTCCCTAACCAGGAGGCCTAACTCTCTGAGTAGCCTGTGTGTTTCAGTGGGAACATTCAGGGACTGTCTTAGCAGCACTTGAGAGTCTAACCTTGAGAACAAAAGTAGTGTTTCATGTGGTTACATACTGAAAGATGTGGGTAGGCATCTAGTGGGAATCCAGAAAGCGCGTGGGCGCTTGATTCCCTCGGAAACTGTTGGGATTTGGCACCTAAGCTGGTAAAGTATTTTAAAAAACTCTTAAATATCTTTCTGAAAATTGGGTCTGATGTTGCTAATCGGTGCGAAGGGTGGGGGGATTTTTTTATTGTGATGTAATGGTGCCTTTGATCTTTGTTACTTTCTAGTAGATAAACAGAAGGAAGTTGAAGGAAAGCAACAGAAGTGACTTTGGGGTTGGAGGGATTGACGCAAGAGGAAGATAAAAGCTGTATTCTTGTGTAGTTTTTATAAAATGAGTAGGAGGGCAGGACTGCTATGGGTTTCAGAAGGGAATAAATGCCAAGGAATGGAGGGTGTGGAAGAAGGAAACTGAGTCTCTACTCTGCAAGTGCTTGTGCAGGCAGGTAGCTTCACACGCAGCCTCATCCAAAAGCAGAATTTTCACAGAGCCTTGTGAGTGTTACAGGGATGTGCTGGTGAGGAACAGAAGCATTTTGTGTGCAGCAAGGAAGGTACCTGCTGTAGTACTTTTGTCAGGGTAAACCACTAAAATCTGCAGTTTGCACCTCAGATTGGTTGGCATCTGTTAATGTCATCGCGCCACACAAAAGCTGCTTTGCATTTGTGCTGGCCTTCCCAGACAGGAGCAGCTTGAGGAAACTCCACTTTAGGCCTTGATAGCTCCTGTCCCAAACTTGGATTGTTAGTGCTTGGATCTCCACCCTGCCTTACAGCTGGCTGCCATGGTGACACAGTTTAATCTCACTGATCTCCTGTGGTATCTGAAACTTTCACCAGGAGGGAAAAGCAGGGTGACAGCTGCTCCAGGGCACAGGCTGGTAGGCAAAACAGTCTGTCTTGGGACTGCTCTTCTGAGATGTTAGGACATCACTTATTATATGTGTGAGGATATAATCCAATAAGATTTGGGTATCTTGGGGAGTGCTTGATGTCAAAGGTGTAAAGAAGCTGCTTGAAGATGGTAAAGCATTAGCAGAGAATATCGAGTCTTAACTGCTGGAGGTGTTGGGGATGTTCCTGTGTCAAGTGCACTTTTATTTTAAAACTAATTTGAAATAGTTACCAAAGGAAAAAAATGGATAAATGTTAATAAGTCACCAGAGCTGGATGGCATTCAAGAGTCCTGAGGAGCTTGAATGTGAAACTGCAGAACTGCTGGCCAAGCTGTATAATTTATCACTGCAGACAGCCGCTGTGCCAGAGGACTGGGGAGCTGCCAGTGTGATTCCCAGCTATAAAAAAGGCTCTAGAGGGGATCCTGGGAGCAACACAACAAAGAGTCATGCTACCAAGAGTGCAAAGGATTTCTGAATATGTAGAGAAGTGTTAACTGTTGGGAAATCAGTGTGGCTTCTGAAAATTAAAATCCTGCTGCCCAATCCCATGAAGTTCTGTGGGGTGTCAATAAGGAAGGGTTAAAGTGGATTATAAGATGTCTGGATTTTCATAAAACTTCTGTCAACACCTTAAGCTCCTGTAAGTTTGGAGGAAAGGCTTTTTTATGGTTTGAAAGCTACATGGATATTAGGAAGTAAAAAATTTGGGACAATTTCATCTCTTAAGATGGAGAGGGAAACATGACTGCAGCAGCAACCAAAAAGGCCACCATCCTCATTGGGAAAGTGAATGACACCATTTGGCTTTGGTAAAAATGCTCAGTGCACCCATATCTTGTGGGTGATGTGCACTTCTGGTCTCCACATCTCTTGCAGAGCACAGTGGCATTGCAGAAAGGGCAAAGAAATGGGCTACATTGCAAGAAGCAGCTGAAATAGTTGAGAGTATTCCACATGGGAAGAAGGGAAGGAATACAGGTTTAAATCACAAAGTCAGCAGGTAAAACTAATATGAACCATCAGCTCTCATGCTTTTCCAGCCAGGGAACTTTTGATTAAACACAATGGGCTTTGATTTTAAAATAAGTGGAAGACATAGTAGTGCAGCAGGGAATTGGTGAGTATAGCCTCAGAATAGATAGAATTTGGTGACAGGCTGTCAGGCCCTCACCTGTGCTAGGCAAATCCCACCTGCACTTTGCAAGGCTCTTGCCTTTGCAAGAATCTCTGCATGACCCTTCTTTTCCCCAGGGCTCTCTGCAGTTTTTCATAGGAAGCAATTATCCAGGTGGCTGGCAAGTGTTCGGCACTCCCTTGTGTGCACAATGAGATTTTTTTTTTTTTTAATTATAAGTGACTTATTCCTCATAGAAGTAATTTTTTTTATGCTGCCTTCAGCAGGGTGTGCATGTGAACTTTATTTTAATTAAGGGTGAGGAATCTGTTTTACATAACTATATCCCAGATTCTCATGAGAGAGTGAAAACAGCCCTGAGGGACTGATGAAAATGCCAGTGAAATTGGGTTGCCTCACCGATGGGAGGCCTGATTCCAATCTCTTAGGTTTTCTGTACCTGTGGGACTTGCTCCATGCTGGTTGACAGCCAGAGGAATTGAACCAATGCAGAGGCACTGTTGCCAGGGTATGGTATTATAACACTTGGTTTACCCATCTCCTTGGAACAGGGGTGCCTGTTATGATCAAAATGTGATCCCCACCAGCCAGCTGAGCTGCTAATTTAATAGCACTATTAATGGGATTGGGTCAAGATGGTTCTCTGAATCTTTGAGAAAGAAAATTAATGTGCTGGAAGTCATAAACAAATGCTGTTGACTAAAATTTGTTCTGAGTTGTAAAACCTGAAAGGAACAGGGAGCAGATGAGTAAAATATTTCTGTACCATTTAGGAGGGAAAATCCAAGGTGTGTGCATGGCCTTTTGTTTATTTGTTTTCCTGTTAAGTAAAAAGAAGTGATAAAGGTGTTAAAACTTAGCTGTTGCTGAAACTGCGTACAAATAAAAGAGGATCTCTTTCACTGTGCACAAAGAGAAACATGAAAAACAAACCACAAACTCTGTAAAGAGGCTAATGAAGTTTATGAGTCAAACCTGGCATGTTGTTAGCACCTGCTGCTTTACTGAAGCAAGCAGCCCTTTCAGAAAATCTCTCATACTGGAGGTAGTTTTACTATCCTGTTATCAGAACCTTGGCGTGGTTGAAGAAGCTGAACTGCTGATAGACTGTATAGCTGAGACCTTCAGCTTGATTCCTGCTGAATCTGGTGGTAGCTGGCAATTTTTTCTGATGCCAAAAGCCTAGAGAGGTTTGGCATGATGCCACTGCGTGAGGACAATGTTGGTTTTGTTCTATTTCTGCATCTGCCCCAAGAGCTGGCTCTAGAGAGTGTCTAGAAATTTGGCTTTTCTTATCAGAATATTACATGAATCAAAGGAGGGTTTTGATGCTCACCTTTTAATGTTTCATTGAAGTGGCTGTTCATGTCATTGATCTGGAGAGTGTTTAAGAGTTAGAATTGAAGGGAATTTACTGGTGATGGTGGGGCTTTGCAACTCCAGGTGGGCATCTCCTGGAGAGGGAGGAAACAGATGAGCAAGGAGGTGAGGCAAAGATAAGCCTGGGGAAATAGATGTCCTTCAGCTGTTCAGCAGAGCAACATAAATGAGTGCACTTTAGAGAGGAAGGAATGTGGTGGTCATGTCACAGCTTGGATGTGCTTTGCTTTGGGGTAAGTTCATAGGTTGGACCATGTGAGGTGGATGTCAGCAGGTTCAGCCTGGTGTGAGGTGAGGGAAGTGGGGAACAAGTTCAGTGTCAGTCTGAGGGGATGTGCTGAGGGCTTTAAGCACTTCAGAGTGCAGAAGCTGTAGAGGAATAGGTGTGATGGTGAAATGTTTTTCCAGAGGAAGAGGCTTGACCATTTCCTTCATCTTAACAGAACGTAAGGAAATGGCCTCAAGATATGCCAGTGGAGGTTTAGATTAGATATTAGGATTTTTTTTTCATTGGAACAGACTGCTTAAGGAAGCAGTGGAATCACCATCCCTGGAAGTGTTCAGAAAATGTTGAATATGGCACTTGAGGACATGATTTAAAGGTGAATGTAGTGGTGCTGCTGGGTTGATAGCTGGACTTGATGATTTTGAAGGTTTTTTCCAACCATAATGACTCCATGGTTCTGTGACATGAAAATTCCATTCCTGGCATAGGTGGTTGGAACAAGAACTCTATAAGCTGTGCCAGGAGCAGTGATCCAAATCTCTGCTTTATGCAACTTGTGCCCTGTAGGGAGTAGGATAAAGTGTTGTAATCACTTGGTAGTTTAAACCAGGAACAAATCTGTGAGGCTCAATTCAGGTGGAAAGGCAAAAGAGAGTGAGCAGTGCCAATGTCCCTGATTGGGAAAGTTGCACAGGAGGTGGATAAGGATGGCAGAGTGCTGCCAGTTCCTTCTGCTCTCTGAGCTGTTTCCATTCTGAGTGTGGTACCAGCCCCAGCAGCTTCTGCCTGGCAGCCTGTTCCAGCAGCAGATCCCTGCTTCGTGCCTTGCTCCAGAATTGATTGCAAAATTAGCAGGGAGTTGGAGGGTTGCAGGTGCAGAACCTGAACAAGACAGAAGCCTGGAAGATGTGTTTCTTCTCTGCTGTAAGCTTGCATGACCTTTCTCAACTTATTTCAGTTTATAGGAAGGTAGTGGAGCTCCTGTGCACTTTCAGGTATTCTGTGTTACCAGGCAGAAGTTCTTTCACCCACATTAGTCACATTTTATCACTGAGCAGTGTTTTATGCATGAATGGTTTTCTGTGCAGTGCTTAAAATTTAGAAAAAGGTTCTGAAATTTTATGAGCCTCTTCTATAAGCAGAGCTGACCAAGGGGGTGGGGGAAGGAGGAATTGTATGCTTTTCTGGAGAACCTCTTGTGCATTTTCTCTTCCAAAATAATTTTAGGCTATTTATTGATACCAAACATTCATTAATTCATTGTACAGTGAAACAGCAGATAGTGGGCTTTTTTTGGAAAGCTGTACAGATGCTTCAATACATAAGCAATAAGCAAGGAAATAAGAACACCCCAAGGAATAATATGAAGTGTGATGCTTTCTGGGCCTGCTAGACAGCTGCAAAGCAATGGGTGAAGTCAGATTTTGCCCACACAGCTCTCCTAAGCCTCAGTGCTTTGAGTTTTATTTTGCTTGCTTTGGCTTCTGAGACAGCCAGTGTCTGGAGCTGAGGCACTGTGGTGCTTTACTTAGTGTCCCCAAAAGACCTGCAAACTTAGCCAAGCTTTTGGGCTTGAAAGAGATGAGCTGAGTAGCTTGAATTGCAACTGGGTGCCTCTAGTTCTGGGAGGCTGTAATGACTGCAACCTTTTGAAACCTTGTTCAAACTGTTTTTGTTGCACTCAGACAGGAATGTTATGTTCTTTGTTCCATCTCCTAAAAGGCAAACTTTTCTGTATAGGCTGCTTGTGGCTTTTAGAGTTTGATATATATGGGTCAGGGGAGGAGGCAGGCATAGACTGTCAGATGTTTTCAAGCTGCTGAAAAAGTCCTTCTGAGTGCATGAAGTGGGTCTTAAGATCCCAGCTGAATTTTTGCAAATAACCTCTGTCTTGATTAGGAAAAGGAAAAAAGCCCCCAAATGTGGATTGCTTCCAATTTGTGTGCACACAAGTGAGTGGGCTGACTTTTCTCTGATGCAGACCTGTGTGGTAAGGTCTGCTTCAGAGAAGAGATTACAGCTTTAATTCTGAACCCTTTCTCCTGGAAGGAAGCACACATCATCTCAGCCACCATTACTGAAATGTCATTGTTTTTAAAGTAGAATAAAAATATGCATTCAGTAGTTAAAATTGAGGTAAAAGTTTGTATTGCTTCTTGGAAGGGCTCTTCTTGATGTCTGTACACCTTTAGGTGCAGGTCTTCATGGAATCCCAGACTGGCTGAGGTGGGAAGGGAACTCCAGAGATTGCCTGGCCCAACCTGCTGTAACCAAGCAAGGCCACCCTTGGTGACCACCAGGACCCCCAGGTCCTTTTCTGCCAGGGTGTTTTCCATCTGGGTGACCCCCAGCACATGGAGGTGCCTGTGGTTGTTTCTCCTTGCTGAACTTCATGAGGTTCCTGTAGGCCCAGCTGTGGTCCCCTGGGTCTCCTGGACATCATGATTGATATTTGCTTTCCTCCAGACTGTGGACCCCTCTGCCAGTTGCTATGATTGATCAAAAATTATGGAGCTGGCCTGGCAGTGTCATCTGCTGGCTCCCTTGGCATTCCTGGATGCATCCTCTTAGGGCTGTGTGCTTCAGTCTCTATCTGCAGATGTGAACAGAAACTTCTAGAGAAGGGCTAAGGCTTGGGAATCAAGCTGCTCTTTGGTTTCTCTCCTTTCCCTCTCTCCATGAGGACTGACCTCAGTGCTCAGCTACTGCTAGAGGCTCTTTGCTGGCTTGACAAGGCTATTGTGGGTTTGGCTTTAGATTTAAAGCCTACAGGTAATGTGGCTTTAAAGCCACATTTAAAACCTCTTTTGCAGAGGTTCTGGTGCTGTGTGGGGCTGCTTCTGAGGTGGTGTGCCGTGTACACACGCAGGTTGGTGTGTGTCTCCTGTGCAGTGTTTGCTGTTTATTCCTGCCTGAAGAAGGGAGTCTGCCACAAGGACTGGCTGTGCAACTTCAGCTCAAACTGCCTGAACTCACACTATTTACTTTGGAAATTACAGTTTCAACTGCTGCTGATAACATTGTTATGTTTTACATTTAGCAGTTTACATTTTTACGGTTTTTTTACTTCTTTCCTTAATTACTTACGTAAATAATTTTAGAAGACTTAGCATTTATTTTGGAGAAGCTGGTGTATGGGGCTGCAAGGCTAGCAGCAGGTGCTGTAAGTAATCACTCTTCTAAATTAAGCAACACTTTCTGAGGCAGTAGGTTAATTTCTGGGTAAGCAGCCTGCATACAGATTCTTGGAATCAGCTGGATCTTGACCCAGCAAGTGACTCAAGGCTTTGTGTAGGTTTAATTGCTTGAGTTATCTCACTGAAGCCTTTCATTTGTAGAGAAAACTTGAATGTCTGTTGAAACTGTGTTATCACATTGAAATCTTTGTTACCTGGCTTTGTGCTTGTCTTTGTAGCTCAGTCTTCACTGCCTCTGGAGGTGTATTTGGAGCATGGGCAATATCATGGCTTAACCAGGTCAAGCTGCCTGGAGCCAGGGTATGTATCATAGAATGGTTTAGGTGGGAAGGGACCTCAAAGATCATCTCATTCCTGCCATGGACAGGGACACCTTCCACTATCCCAGGTTGCTCACAGCCCCATGCAGCCTGGCTTTGAACACTCTCAGGGATGGGGCATCCACAGCTTCTCTGGGCAAACCATGCCATGTCTCACCATTCTCACAGTAGAGAATTTCTTCCTAATATGAAATCTAAATCTGCCTTGTGTCAGTTTGAAGCCTTTTCTTCTTGTCTTATCACTGCATGCCCTTGTAAAATAAACAGTTCCCCTCCAGATTTCTTGTAGACAATATTTGGCTACTGAAAGACTGCAGTGTTCCTAAGTGGTTCATGCTTATGCTGAAGTCTGTGTTGCTTTGGCTTTCTCTCATTAGTACAAGAGCAAGCAAAGTAGTGCTTGAGAGTTTTGTGCTGTTTCTTTCTCCACCATTCTGTGTGAATGGATATCTGCAAAAATATTTCTTCTAATATCTCTAGTGGAGCTCTCATGGGATCTGTAAGCAGTAACTGTTGACCAGATTGTGCTCAAGTGCTGCCTGTCACTTTTGCACTGTCACAGCTCTGGCCAGCATTGTTCTTGCTCAGGGCTTGGAGATTGCCTGCAGAAGTGTGACCCACTCTTTGTAAAACCACTCTTGAGTCTATGAGGCTGATGGGGCCAGTGGTGCTTGTGACTTGAAAACTTAGATGATTTTTCATAGGCTCTGCAGAGCTCTGAGGAAACTGGAAAAATATTACACAGAATATGATTTTGGAGTACTTTGTCTAACTTGTGGAGTAGGAAGGTGCAGGTTTTACAAGCTCAAGCTCTCTTTAAAATCTATCTTACTGTGTGAAGATGGTGCCAAAAAGTAGTGTAGTCTACTTACATGGAATCCTATGTAAAGTGGAATAGAGCAGGAAAAATGCCATTCTCCCAAGGATTCAAGAAAGGAGAGAACTTCAGAGAGTTGAAGAGAAATATGGATTTTTGTTGCCTTTTTATGGCTATAAGCTGGGACTTGCCTCATTTCTGTCTTAGAGCTGGTGCTTCCTGGGCCTTTGGATGTTCAACCTAATTTCAAACTGGTGCTTGTAATCATATACCTGCTGAGAAGGTCTGGGGCCACTTCCTGCACTTGATTTTTTTGTTTTGCTATGGTCAGTCATCTTCAGAACAAAATGCTCTTAGGCTTGAAAATCAGTGTTGGGATACAGCACTTTCATGTTTAAAAAATTAATAATCCAAATGACGGGCTTCTGAAGGTAGAGCTCAATTCTTGTGAACAGCGTTACAGAATGACATGGCTTTTGTCATTTTTTTAGAGGTCTGTAATCTCTTCTCACTTTCTAGATTAATACTTTACTCATTTCTTTGTTCTGAAATGTTGAAGAGGAACTGTTCACATGTGCAGTGACAAACAATACTGTACTTCTTCTCTATAAAGGAAACTATATGTGTAAGCAACTTGTTTTGTTGATAGCTCAGCTTTGCTTGAAAACCTGAATTCTCATGTAGCTCTGAAGGCAAACAGTCTTCTTTAGATGACATTCTCATTCTGTGGGAATAAGGACTGAAGTATTTTTAGAAAGAGATGGTGAAGAGGAAGTAATGCACACTGACTCTCCACTCCTCATGGATCTTCTGACAGTGGATGCCTTGTGGGTTTAACAGATGATCCAAATGCATAATGATGCATTCAGGTGATCTCAGTGTATTCTCTGGGATGCTGTGAGGTGTCTGTAAGCTTGGAAATGGAGAGGTGCAATGGGCAAGAGCCCAATGGACAATGGGCTGGTGATGGGAGCACAGAAACATGCTGATCTTAGACAGCCTTTTCAAAAGGGGTCAGAATTTCAAATCAGACTTCAAATCTGATTCTTCAGGTTTGAAGAATCTTAAATTCTGTGGAGTAGAAGGCAGGGAAATATTTTTCTCCCAGATGAGTTAATTCTGTGTAGGCCACAGGAATGGAAAGTGTCAGGTAAAGAAGTAACCAGATGCTCAACAGGTGTCATGAAGGCTGGCTTTCAGAATGGCCTTCTGAAGAGAAAACAGAGGACCAAAATTCTCTGCTCCAGATTTGTAGATTTTGATAGGTAATTCAAATAGGTAATTTAAGAGTATTGCTTTGCACCTTTCTCAATGACTGCCCTAAACTCAGTCTACCCAAGTCTTTTTTTTCAGGCAGCATGAAGAATTTGTAATGCTTTCTATTATCAAAAGCAGAACTTGAAAGAATCCTGCACCATACCAAAGATATGAATGCTGTGTTAGGGAATTTGGGCATATTAATAAAAACAACATATTACTCCACCACTCTCTCCTCTGAGATTAAACCTGTCAAGCAAATTGCTGAAACAGTAGACGGAAACTTGGCAATTACATTTGTGTGGCAATTTGATTCTGTTCTCCTAAAATACCTCTGGAGAGCATCCAACTGGAGCTCTGCTCTGATCCCAGGAGTACCCTGCAGATGCCCTGAGCACAGACACGTAAGCAGCAAGCTCTGCTGGCCTGACCTGTGTAGTTGCTAGAAAGCTTCAAAATCTGGTTTGACCTCAGAGGGCTTTCCATTTGGGAAAGGGACCAAACCATTCCAGTTTTAACTCTGGAAGAGGAAGGGAAAACATAAAGGCTTTGGAGAAGCGTGTTTTTGTCTAGACTGTGGAGCCAGGTGGGTGTCTTGTTCTGTCTTGTCAAGCTGCCTTCTTGTTTGGGGCTGTGTCTGAATGGTTGACAAGTGCATTAACTCTGAAAATAAACACACTTTTGGTGTGGCAAATGAACCCTCGTCTCCTATGACCATCCCCTGCCACAGTTGTTTCAGCAGTGCTTTACTGACCCATAAAAACACACAATCTTCTCTCCTTGTCCTTTCACAGTCATCATTTGAAAAGCTTTCCTCTTTTCCTCTAAAGTAGCTTTTGCCTTAGAAAGTACTTTAAGTGAAAGGTCCCTTTTGTTTCACTGACTGTAAAGTGTGCATGATAATTACAGGACAGTTGCTGTGTTAGCTGAGATACTGCAATGTTTCTGCTGGACAAAACCCCCTCCAAGCAGGAGCAGTTCAAATTCTCTCACTCACACCCCAGGGGCCAGGGACAAGGAATTTCCTCAGTTTTGTGCTCAGCAGTGACAGTGGTATCTGTGTGGATACAATTTATTGCACTGTAAGTAATAGTTTAGTGGCCTTGCACGCCATAAATGCTGTTTTGTGCTGGTGTGTGGTTTTCAATAGTATGTCAGAGAATTACTTATGTCTTTTAATCTGCATCATTCAAGAAGGCAGCATTTTAAAAATGTGATTATGATATCAAGAGTTCATGAAATGAAGGGCAGAGAGGCTTTTGCTGCTCCAAAGATTTCCTGTCTAGAGAATGTAAGTCATAAATGTGACAACTATGGGATTCTTTTTTTGCTATTCGGTTTGGTGTTATGTTTTTTTTTCTTTGAGTAAGGCTTCTTTCCTTCTCCTGCATTTGCATCCTCTTAAAAATGGCTAGTTCCAATGAAAAATGCAAGTGTGCCAAATAACCTGTGGAAGTCTTCTGTCATTTGATAACTAATTGCTGCTTTTAGAGTGGAACCTGTCTTGTTTCTTCAGCAGTGTGTCTACTTAGCTCCAAAATGAGTCATGCTTCAGCCTCTCAAAGCCCCACTGACCTTGACTGTCTTTGAAACCCTTTTTTTATCATTTGTTTGGGTTATTTTCTGTTGGTTGCTGCCAGGGAGATGCTGTGACAGCTAAAGAGGATGCTCCTCTTACCCAGTGTATCCCAGTTGCTGCATTGGTTATTTGCAAGGATGCAATCTGACTTGCACCATAGGTGTTGACCCCATCTTGTGCAAAGCCCTGCTGCCTCCAGGGATCCAAAGAAAGGATCTTTTTAAAAATTAGATTATACTAACCCTATGCTGTTGTCTATAAAACCATGGGCTTCAGTTTGGGGAGGACCCAGGCCTCCCATTTAGAGCAGTGATACTGTTCAAAGGCTTTGGCCCCTGGAATACCTGAGTTTGTTGTTGCTCAGCTTCTCACAGGATGAAAGCCAGATTGGGTTGAACAGGGCTCATAGACAAGTTTCTCTCAGGAGAAACACTCAGCTCTGCACATACTTACCTGATCAATATTTGCTTTGTTAAAAGTGGGACAGGGATGGGAAAGTTCATCAGCCAGTGGTAAACTGGCTTCCTGAGCATCAGTACCATTGGATTTGAGTTCAAAGGCACTGTGTGAGCAGAAACTGGCCTCTCAAACCTTGGTGCCTCCTGGCTGTAAATCCATCCACCTTGTCCCAGATCATGTTGGGGGTGGCCATAGCTATTTTAGGGCAGCTCTGGAGGTATTGAGTGGGAAAAGATGGGGATTTGGGTGCTGGAAAAGAGTTCTAGAAAAGCACCTGAAGGTGGGGGTATTATTGCACAAAGTTAAGTGATATCCTGGATGCAACTTCTTTGTGCTTTGGGTTTGGTTTTTTTACCCCCTTTAAGTGTGGTTTGTTTGGCACTGAGTAGCTTTCAGAGAGGTGGTTTTAGCCACTGTGCTTTTGAAATCAGCATGCTAAACCCCCTTGGAGTTGTGAGAATATGTGCATATGCAGACTGGTGTTGGTTGAATTCAATTGTTACAAAACACACCCTTGGAAACCTCATCTGGGATGGTGTTGGCATGTCCCTCACATTTTGCCAGTTTTCAGAAGCTGTCAGGTAGTACTGTGTGGGAAGTGTTACAGGGATAAATCCTGAAATCCTAATTTGGGCTAAACTCCCACTGTTTTCAGTGGGTGGCTTGCTGGCATTAAGGCCAAATACCCCTCAGCTATTACAGGTGACCTTTCTGTCCTTTAAAAGTCAAGGAGATTGAGACTTGATGCCTCTGTCTTGTACTGGAGATCTAACTGCAGGATTGCAGCCCTTAAAGTTTGTACATGTGCTGGAGATTTGTGAACAAGAAGTTGGTTAACCAAAAACATTTCCAGTAACTGTTCTTTAGATTCTCAGTAGTGCTGGTGAAATGCCAGAGATCTGGAAACAGAAATTAGCTGGTGATTTAGAGCAGTGCATGAAGAAGGCACTCATTCTGTAGGGGAAACACTGATGTTCTGAAAATTCTACTTTTCATAAATGGAGAATATATAACCCCATGTATTTTAAATTAAAAACTTTTAATTTCTTTCAAAATACCAGCACAAATTTATTGAAATTCTCTTTGTTCAGAGAGTTGATTTTTATTTTTTAAGAGATTGTTTCTATGAAATGCCTGCAACTTTTTGTCAGTTTTGTCATTGCTTTCCAGCAAGATTGAATTGAATGTATTTTAGAAGTCAATAGTCTGAAAGTAGGTACCTGAAATTCCTCTCTATCACCAAGTAATTGAGATCATATGTTGTTCTGGCTTCGTCTCTCTGTGCAAGAAAGAGGGAAGATGTGTTTGTGTTGGCAACACTGAAGAAAATCAAACAGCATCTCAACAGTAAGAAAAGAAAAAGGCCCCCATCCCTTCAGAAAAGATTGCTGTGCAAACTTTGTCTGGCAGAAAGTCTTCCCAGCTGAACAGCTGCTTTCCTGCACCTCAGTGGAGCATCACCATTAAAGTCTGACGGGACCCAGCTTGGTGTCAGCCTCAAATATTGTGCAAGGGCATGCCAAGAGCTTGCTCAGTTGCAGCTGAGGCTCTGAAGCTCACACTGCATTGTTTTTCTTGTCCATTTCCCTTTAGGTGGTCACTGCCTATTCATATTTCAAGCTCAGGAGGGCTCTTCTGTCCCATCACTGGGCCTCCAAGGGGGAACAAGGGTTTTCAAATCCTTCCAACCTGCCCTTTACACCTGAGTTCCCCATCAGAATTGTGTACACAGCTCTCTTGTTTTTCTTTTTTTTTTCTTCCTGAGAATATGTTTCTTGTGCTAACTGAAGTTGCAGAGGCACCTGGAAGGGATGCTTCTCATGCTGTGTGCTCTCTAGCTACCAGAATTGCCTTTCCTTTAAAGGGGTGATTCACTGATAGGAGGAGGGCTGAGCAGGCAAGAAGTACTTCAGCTTTCTCCCTCTCTTGTGCCTCCAAGATCACAAATGAGAACTGGGACAAGATCTGGCATCTCCCAAGTACTGGGACTGTATTCCACACATTAAAATTCATAATGAGGGTGTTGTACTGGTCCCAGTTCTTCTGCTGATTTTTCTGCTCAAGGTTGTCCCAACCACTTTTGTCTTCATCACTAAACTGGGGCCTTGGATACTGAGGAGTAAAAACATTACTTGTGCTTCAGACAAGTAGTTTGAATGATTTTGTGTATCTCTGTCTTTAAAATCTCCTTGTCAGTTTGTGTAGCTTGTAATTGTGGAATTGAGGTTGGCAGGAACCTCTGTGTGGATAGTCTAGTCCAATTCCCCACCTAATGTGGTGGCAGCTGAACAGTCTGCTCAGTGGCATGTCCAGTGGGGTTTTGAGCATGCCCCACTGAGGATGGAAATTCCCTTTATTTTCCTGAGAAATCTGTGGTTTTCTGGGTTCTGTGGTTTTGTATCCATCTTTCCTCATCCCCACCCAGAAGAGAAGTGTAGTTTTGTTGTGGGGCTTGTTCTTACATTTAAATGGAATTTCCTGTATTTCAGTTTGTGCCCATTGACTCTTGTCCTGTTGCTGGATACCACCAAGAGGAGCCTGGTTCCATCTTTACACCTCCATCAGGTATTTATGCACATTGATAAGAGCCCTCTGAACTTTTTCTTTTGCAGGCTGAAGAGTCCCAGCTCCTTCAGCCTCTCCTTATGTGCCAGATACTCCAGTCCCTTGATTATCTTTGTGGACCTTTGCTAGACTCTCAGCAGTGTGTCCATGTCTCTGTTGTACTGGGGAAGGGAGCACTTGTCCCAGCACTCCTGATTTGTCTCACCAGCCCTGGGCAGAGGGGAAGGATCCCCTCCCTTGACCTGCTGGAAGTTGTTTTTCCTAGTGCAGCCCACATGCTGTTGACTTTGTTTGCTGCAAAGGTGGTTTGGAGGCTGATGGTTAACTTGATGTTCAGGAATCTCAGGCCTTTCTTTGCTTCCTTTCTGCCTGTTGGCTCCCAGTCTGTGCTGCTGAGCAGCAGGGCTTTGCATTTTCCTTTGCTGAGCTGCAAAGGTTGGTGTTGGCCCATTTCTGCAGCCTGTCCACATCCCTGTGAGTGGCAGCATGCCTGCTTGTCTGTTAGCTGCCATTTCCAATACTGTATCTTCTAAATTCCTGAAAGTGGACTCTTGCTGTCACCCATAATCATTCCTTTATAAAGAATTTAGAGCCCTGGGTTTAATGAACGAAATCTCTCAGCAGTTCTTCAAAGTACATTGCTGTTCACTTGGGAAAGTCAGAGATGAGGCAGCTTCACTAGCACTAACAGAACATTAAATACTGTGCCTTATAGTAAAGGACTTCATTATTATTATTTAGGACTTTCATTCCTTGAATCTCTGGTACTTCATGCAATACCAGCTCATGCCCATTGCTAACACCATGGCAACCTGCTATAAATGTCACTGTATAATGTGGCTTGTTAGCCAAAAGCTGGACAAGGAATGCTTTCTAGGGCAGAAAATCCATGGGGTCAGTAAAAAAGTGCAGTAGAATGAGGGAAAAATCCTATTGTTATTTTATAGTATTGCAAAGTGATTTTTCTTCTCTCAAAACTGTACCCTAGAGGAAACAGAGGCATCAACTGAAATTCTCTCAATGCCATATCTGTATCCCCCTCCCCCAAAACCTACATCCTAGGCACAGTCTGAACCTCTGGGCTAACAGATGGTGTTGAGAGGGGGAGGGAAGGGGAACAATTTGCATCTAAATAGCTGAAATAAAAAAGGGTCATGTCCCACAGACCAGCCCCACTCACCTGCTGTTTAAATCCCCCTGAGAAACAGGCAAATGGGTTTAGTTTTTAATGTCTGTGTCAGCTGTACTTGCTCTCTGAAGCTTTCTGCCCTAGAAAAGCTGCAATCCTGTGCATCTTGCATCTTGTATGGATCCTGTTCTGCCCCCAGAATGACGAACTTTTAAGGCTTTGGTTCTGTGAATGGAGTTGACAGCTGTGTCACTTCTGTTCAGCCCTCCCATCAGAGTGACTGCTGCTGTTGGTTAATGTAATTAGCACAAGCACTAATGATACAGAAAAGGTTCAGAGCAAATGTTACCTCTTCTGTCAGCTTGCTACTCTCGTGGCTGCCTGATTCTGCCTTCAGAGGTGCTCCTGCCATATGGTCCTGTGGACTCCTGATGCAATATTCCATGCTGGGATTGTGTGTAGGTGTAGGCTTTGGCTCTGGTGGCCCAGCGGTGATCCTGACCCTGCAGGACAGTGCCATGGTGTTGGATGGCTGTGCCTAATCCTGCAGGCATGCCAAGCCAAGTTGCCCTGGCTTCCTGACTCTGTCCTGTAAGAATTTCTCAGGTCTGACTAAGACCTTGCTGCTTCAGTATGATTTTGTTTTGGAGTGTAAGGGCCGTTTGTCCACCACTGTTACACATTTGTGGAGACTACTCTGGATCTACTCCCCTGTCCTGGCAGCAAGAAGTGTGCTTGTCTCTTCAGGCAGACTTTCTCAAAGTTTAAGGCTGTGGAAAGCCTGTTAATAAGAAAAACCTTCCCAGTTCTTCATAATTATGTACACATTCATCACACCAGAACCATCCTACCTTATTTCCCAATGATATTTGGAGAGGCAAGAGGGCTTCACAATGAAGTTCTGCCCATCAGTGCCTTGGACTTCTACACTCAAATGCTAAAAATAAATAATGTGACAATCGTCCTGGTGGTTCAGAAACTTTATTATTACTTTTGTCTGTTTGAGAACATCTTCTTTACTTCCCAAGAAGCCAGAGGCATTGGAAGGTTGAGTTTGGCAGACTGGAAGGCTCAGCAGGATAAGGAGTGGCAAAGATGATGTCTGGGGACCCACCACTGTCTTCTGTGGTAGAATAAAATGTCTGCAAAGGAGGATTTCTATTTCTGGAGCTGCAAGACCTTGAATCTCTTCTTTCTTCAGCACAAGCCTGGAGGGGATTGGTGAGGTTAACCTTTGCTAAGCTGCTGGGCCCTCCCTCCCACAAGTGTTTTGGAAGAGGAAATGGTCTCAAGAAGTGTCTTCATTTTTTTTTTCCTCATTTAATTCTCAAGTATATTTCAGTATTGTGGGTAGTAGTGGTTGATGTGCATTAGGGCAACGTGGATCTAGGCAACAGCCTTTTTTACATGCCTCTGGGGAATAAGTTTATTTATTTTATAATTTAATATAGATTTCAGTTAATAGAAACAAGATCCAGTGTATGAATGCTTACAGAAATAATTGGGCAATGCACAATACCAAATTTTATTAATTTAGAGTCTGTGGTACTTTATAACTTTCCACAACTGTTTTTAATACTTTGTCACTTGAGGTTAGCTATGTTTTATAAATGGTTATATCACATGATGCATACTCACTGCCTGGGAGTAAACAAAACAAGTGAGTTAACTTGGGTGGTGCAAGTTATACACACACATGCACACATAAATGTGTTTGGATATACATGTTTACACATCCACTCTGCTCTCTAGGACAGACCTGTGCCCTGCTCCTTGTGCCCCCTTCCCCAGTTCAGTGATGCTGGTTCTGGCAGCTGTGCTGCTGGTCTTTGCTGTGGATAAAATGCTTGTTATGCAGCAGGGCCCTACAGACCATGTAAAAACAAATCCAGAAATGAAAGATGATACTGGAAATATTTCTTTTCCCTGTTTTTAGAAACAAAACTATGTAATTTGTGCAGCTGTAACAGAGATGCATGTTACTTTTTGAAAAAGGAAGCAAAAGGAGGAAGTATGAGGAATTAGGTGCCCTTTGAGGTGAGGTTTGCAGGTAGTGGGATGAAGACTGAGGAAACTGGATTTCAGACTCCTAGAATGGTTTGTGTTGGAAGGGACACTATTGATCATCATTTCTACAAACCCTTGCCATGGGGACTGCCCACTGTGTGCCAGGTTGCTCAAAGCCCCATCCAACCTAGCCTTGAAGATCTCCAAGGATGTGATATCCACAGCTTCTTGGGCAGCCTGTTTCAGTGCTTCACCCCCTCAAAGGAAAGAATTTCTTCCTAGTATCTAATCTAAACCTGCCCTCTGTCTTATGGCCATTCCCCCTTGTCCTGTAACTCCATGTCCTGGTCCAGAGTCTCTCTCCAGCTCTGTTGTAGCCCCTTTAGGCACTGGACGGTACTCTAAAATCTCGGTGGAGCCTTCCCTTATCCAGGCTGAGCAATCCCAGCTCTCTTAGCCTGTCTGCATAGCTGAGGCACTCTGGCCCTCTGAGCATCTTTCTGCTCTCTTCTAGTTTTGCTCCAGCAGGTCCATGTCCCTCTGACACTGAGATTCCCAGAGCTGGATGCAGCACTCCAGGTGGGGTCTCACCAGAGTGGAGCAGAAGTGGAGAATCCACTTCTACCTGATGGTTATAGTGGCCTGAGATAAAGGCTGCTTTTATTTTAGCAGATTTATTTTTGTTTCTTTTATTAAGTGGCTTACCAAGTGGCTGACTGACATTGGAACATTTATTTCTGTATCTTCCCAAGCTCTCCAACTGGAAGAGGAATTTGCTGTACAGAAAGAACCATTCTGGTAATCTACAGTGTTATTTCAATCACTTTCTCTGTGTGGAACTAAAATACTAAATAAAAAGATGTGCTGAATTGGAACCATGCCTAAAGCAATTCTCTACATAATGGGATTGTTTTACTGATTTTTAATTAAAATAGAATTCTAACTAGATTATTTTGAGTATACATACAGCTCTTGTTGTTGTTGGTCTAATTGCCTCCTAAATTAAAGATACCAATATTCTAATCCACCTTCTCCCTTGGGATACTGGCATTAAAAGAGGGTGTGGAATGCTATGTAAATGATTTACAGGCATGCAAGATAGAAAATGGTCCTTAAAGGCATTAGCCAAACTTAGATCTTCCCTTTACCTGTGATATCTTGACAGAGAGATGGATGAATTGTTATTTTTTGGTATGTATTTATTTCTCTGTCCTGACAGGTCTTTTAAATGGTTAGAAATGTAGTCTGAGAAAAATGCCAATAATCTCAGCCTTTGAGGAAGAAGCAGTTAATGAATCTCCAGGGAAATAGCCAGAGTACAGATGCTCTGTGTGGAGGAAAAGGTTAGGAGCCAGTGGACCAGGGGCTGGTGACAATACATCATCTCAGATCTAAGATGGAAGCTGTCTGCTGACAGCACAAGATACTAAAATGACAGAATTATGGGCTTATTTGCTTAGGATTACTTTTTTTGAGAGCCCATTTTAAAGCCATGATTTGGGATTTGACACCTCTATTTAAGATATTTTGGTTAAATGTTGTCAGAAATAAATACTTATATTTTTGCAGATTTTTAATTATCTTTATGAATGGAAACCCTTTGGGGAAGTTTCACCTGTGGGGGATGTAAATTCAAACCATGGTGTAAATTTAAAGAATATATATTAGGCCCAAATCCAACTTCTGTTTTTAAAGCTAAAAGGGACCTTAGAAAGTAGCTGGCCACAAGTTTAGATGTTTGTTTTATAGTGTTTTAATAGAGTAGCAGAGACTGACAAAACTTTTGCCAACATAGAATATTTAAGCTCCTCAGATAAAACTAGATGTACATTGAAGAGTGTTCATGGGAAAACAAGAGTTATTTCCAGCCTGAAGAGGTTTTTCTTAAAAATAAAAGAGAAACGTGTGCATGTTGGGAGGCTGTGAATCAGCACCTGCAAATATCAGCAGTACAAGAATAACCAGGAATGGAACAAAAAGTTGGATGGGGCCCTGAGCAACTTGATCTGATTCTCTGGGAGGAATTCCTGCACATGGCAGAGGTTGATTTTTAAGGTCCCTTCCAACCCAAGCCTTTTCTGTGATTCTATGAAAACTGGGCCAAAAGAAACAAATGGAAATGTGGAAGAAGCAACCTCATACTTGCAAAGGAGACAGTTCACTTCAGCTCTGTTGTGGATTGATTTGAAGCATCTCCTTTCCCATGGCAAGTGTGTTTTACTTCGCTGAATCCCTCTGCAGTGAGTGTAAGAACAGGAAAGGTGGAGTTAGTGCAGGTTGTGCCACAACATAGGTAGGAATTGTTAGTAGAGAGGAAGGCAGAGCTTACCTGAGACAAGTGTAAATGGCATAAAGTGAAGGGGGAAAAATTGGTTTGGGAAGTGCAACCCCATGCATTGCTCCTGGGTGTGCTCAGGGGCCAAACCTGGGATTTCTTGAGAGTTGTGCAACAGCTGTTTCCAAAACTGACTGCCCTGTTCATATTCTTGAGGTTTTTTAGCAAACAGAGCTGTTGCTGTAAAGGTGAGAGGTGAAATTATGGTGTGCTAGTTACAGAATTTCAATTATCATTTTACACTCTCTTGCCTTGGATAGGAGAGAGGGAAGGGAGTGTGGTCAGGTAACCTGAGGTGGATGCTGGGTTTGTGTGGCCAAAACACTGAGAAATCTTTGGGTTGTGGGTAGGTACCATATCTCTATGACAGCATGCTGTGAACATTCCTGACTCTTAATTGCTGAAATTAGGGGAGGGTGATCAGAAAACTACACCTGGACTTGCTGTGTGCTGTGCTCTCCTAATTCTTATGCTGGTGGCCTTAGGAAGTAGCTTAGGACTTGAGCAAGCTGACTTAAAGCAGTGTGAGGGAATACTGTATTGAACAAAATGTCTTAACTCACATCTTCCTAGAGCATCTGCCTTTGATTATTGTCTTCATTGTGGAAATGAGTTGAGTCTTAGCTACCACTTAGCAAAGGTACAACATTGTCCATAGAGCTGCTTGTCTGCCCAGTAATGACCATAAAAAGATTTTTAGCATTTTAAGTACACAGAGGACAAACAACAACCTGACAAAGCAGTCTTGAGATGAATAAAACATGCATACTGGCAATCCATCCATCAGTGAAATCCCAATTCTGCTGAATTTGCAGTTCATATTGTCACTAATTGTATGATGTAGATGCTTGTCCACTGGGAATTGGATGGAAATAAGCAAGTTACTTGCTCCAGATGCTGACAGGGCTGTGAATAGGAGCTCATTCAGTCTCCTCTGGGTTGGGTTTTATGGCTGTAGTGTTGCTGCTGCTTGAGAAAGAATGAGTTTTAAATAGGTAGCAGTGAAGATTCATGCATCCTACTGAAAGCTGCTTAGGTCACTGTAGCAAGAACAGAGGGTAAGAAGATCTGTGCCCCAGAAAAACCTTGCTCAAAGATGTTGAGGAAAACCTTGCCTGCTATATCTAGCCTTGCAATTAACTCCTACTCCTAATTACATAGTGCCTTAAAATGGGCCTGCCACTGTAATAAATGATGTTGTTATATTTCCTTTTGTTCAGTGGAGTAAAAATAGTTCACTTGGCTCATGGGCTTTATTTAACTGAGTTCTAATGCAGACTTGGTTGTAATATGTTGCAGAAACAGCAGTTCCTTTGTGCCAGTCCTGTAGAGCTTTCTTTTCTCTACTGACATACAGTAAGTATGATTGGAATCTGAGTAAATGATGTGATAAAAGGCTTGATGGTGCTTCCTAAAAACAAACTGCTGCTCATTAAATTAAACGATCATGATTCTTAATGGACTAGTTAGTGCTCTACAGTGCATTTGGTACAAGCAAAGAAGTCTGTGGATGTGAGATCTTCCCACTATGGCTCCTTCTGTGTGTTCTGGAATCATAAAGCAGGTGGAATAGGGAGTTATGCTAGATAGCATATAATCATAAACACAGAGGTGATGTTCTTGCAGCAAAGAAGACTACTGTGACAGTTTAATTAGGGGAGGAACTGTAAGCCACCTTAGGCTTTTTCATTTTGCCTTGTAAGTGAGCTGCTCAGAGCATTTAATGTATCACAGTTGAAGGAGTAATCATTGCAAACCTGAAGCAGATTTATGTTCAGTTCTCAAATTGCTTGTCTTTACTGATATTAAATTAGCTCTTGCAGTGCTGGGTATTGGATGGTGCTTGTCTCTAAATTCAGTTTGTCTACAAAAACCTCATATTTGATGCAGAACTTATCCTGTCTTTGGAGAACTATTCATTCTCCCCTCTTTCCCCAGCTTTGATGAACCAAAACTTTTAACAAGCAATGTGAAACTGAACCAATCTTTGTGATTTTATTTAATTGAAAACTACTGCCAGTATGAAAATCCTGGCTAGCAATTAAGGGAATGTGACAGCTTTGCCAGTCATTACATAAATACTATGGGGCACTGGGCTTCCTACTGTCATTAGCAGCAGTGAACACAATGGAGCTATACACAGGAGCAAGCACTACTCTGATGATAAATGTTTGCATTTCCAATTAGCACTGAACTATTGTGGCATTTTCCCCTCAGTCTAATTGAGGGTCTTGGATGGTTTCATTCACTAATGATAATTGGGTTGTCTTCTTGCTCTTTACTTTCCCAGCAGCAAAAGAGCTGAATGAGTTTTGTGCTTAAGAACATTGGTTTCCTCCTTGCAGCTCTCTGTGTCTTGGTGTTTCTTTGCCTCAGGGAAAAACCTCAGCTTTTACAGGTTAATGTAAGCTTTCATCTATTTGCATACTGTGGCTTTTTGCTAACCACTGCATTGCAGTGTCCTCTGTGCTTATGGGGTGTTGTTGACTTGATCTGACAATATTCTCATTTTCTTATACCTTTCTTACCCCCACCCCCATTGCTAAATGACAGATGTCTGCATTTTAAAAGGTGCAGTTTTTGCAAATGCTAGCATGTATTTAATACATTGTACCAGGAATTATTCCACATTAGGAGATAGCTCTTAAGTCTGAGCCTTGTGCTCTATGCCCATCTTCTGCATTGGAAACTTTTGAATGGAAGATTGATTAATGATTTGGCTGCTCTCAGTTGCTGTTGCTGCTAATGTGTAGTTAGGATTCTGAGCCAAGTGACTTAGGCAAGAGTAGTGGGGGTGGCTTTAACTGTGTGCGTTAATATATTCTCTTTATGCTGCGTCCAGTCATTTCCTCTGGAGCACAGATTTCCTCCAGGAACCTGCTTATATGAGCTTTGGATATGATTTAACATAAGAGGCCTTTATTTTTCCCACCCTGCTTAGCAAGCTCTGACTCCAGGGACTACTTTGACTTGTGTGGTTGAAGCCCTGCCCTCCTGCGAGCAAAAGCGGAACCGGAGCCGAGGCTGCTCTGTGCTGTGCTGTGCTGGAAAAGGGAGCCTGTCCTGACATCTGCAACAGCGAACTTGCTTGTTCAGGCATGTAGCTGGGGGAGGGGAGGCAGCACTTCAGGAGATGAGGAAACAAGGAGGATGATTTGTGGGCTGAGAGCTTTTAAAAACGATACTCTTGGTTCTTTCTGTCGCAGCTTGCTTTTTTTTTTTTTTTTTTTTTTTTTTTTCTCCTTGAATATGAATGCAATTTATTTCTCTTGGGCTGTTTAAAAGTGCTGTTAGAAGTGGGTAAATGATCAGTCAAAGTGAGGAGGCTGCTGCCCAGGGATGGGATCAGGCAGAGCTGAATCTCTGCAGTTCTCCAAGCTTGAGTACTGGAGCACAGGTAAGGGCAGTTCATCACGTGTTCCAGGTGCTTGGGCATGGCTGGCATTGATTATGAAATGGTCATTGTTTGACACGGCCATTTATTTGTGCAACAGCTGAAGCCAAGTCTAAACATGGCAAGTTAAGCTGGCATTGCCTCTCTGTGGTTTTGGATTCAAGCCTAATGTGGTGAAAAGGGCTTGACCTGCCTCAGTGCTTCTGTAACCTTCAGTGTGCCTGGGTTACTGTCACAGTGGCCATGCATGGGCCACACTGTGCAAGCTGCTGAACATTGGGCCTTGATTCTTTCAAACAAAACAGAAAGAAGCTTCCTTAACTTGAATGAAAGGAGAACTCTGTTGCTAGGAATCGAGTGGTTATAATTAGTCTGCTCCTCTTCAGAAGCGTATCTGTGCGGTAGGATGGGTTAGCACGGATATCTGCCCATGGAGAGATTCTGCAGCTTTCCTGCCCACTGCACTGATGTCCACCTCCTCCTGCAAAATCTGGGCTGGGGAATCCCACCTGGCAGTTCTTGCATTTAGCCCAATCTGTTGGGGTTGAATTAAAGGCTTTTTTTTAAAAGGACTGTCCGGACTTTTGGCTTTTGAAATTCCAAGTCGTGGAGTTGTCCAGCTTTTCCTGTTGAGTTGTAAGTGGTCAGTCATCCTTTAAGTCTGGCACTCTGGCAATAATGCTGGCAGTGGAGCAAGACTGCAACTGGTAGTTGGCCATCTGCCATGAGGGTGTCTCCCTTCCCCCTCCTCACACCCACCCACCCACCCGTGCTGCAGCAGTGGATTCATTCTCTTCTACGTGTATACTGATGTTGAGTGATTATTCTTTCATTTAATTGAGCAATTTCATCTGCATCTTGAGGTGTTGGTAGCACCTGCAGGGGTCTAACAGGTAAGTTCTGAAAAGACATCAGCAAACTGCTGTTTTGTAATTATTTATTTGAACTTTATGCAAACATGTTGTTTAGTTTGTTGCTTGTTTGTTTGTTTTTTGTTGTAGTTTACATGTAAATGTGGGGTCTAGGCTGGTGCTCTGCTGGTCCTTGGCTTTTTTGGCTTAATTGGCATATTTACACAGAGAGATGTGCAGTGACTGTTTTGGGGAGACAGCTCCATGCTAGAGTTTGAGGCTTTTTTTAATCACCTCTGAATGCAGTGATGGGTCTGTCCTCCCTCGGGGTGCGTGTGTTGCAGCTGCCTTTTTTGTGACAGCATGTGTTCCAGGTCCCATCTGCTGTTGGGTGGAGGAAGAAGACACCTCTTGCCTATTTCTCAGGTGGAATGCGTGGGGTGCCTTGCCTTCAGTGTGAGACTGGTGTTTGAGCCTTAGTCCCACATAAAGTAATAAAAAACGAATGACTGTCTTTTCATCCTGGGTGGAAACCCAGCTGGTAAACTCTGATGTTACTTTTTCTGCTGGGATTTGCATGGAAGCGTGACACACAGGGAGGGAATCTGCTGCTTGCAATGTGTTTGAACAGAGTAGGGCACAGCCTGTGCTCTTTCTCACCAGGGCAGTGTGAGGGGGAAGGAGGAGATTTTAACTGTGTGTGTGCACAAGCAGTTTCTAGCCGTGGGGTGCAAGGATGCAGAGATACTGGTGCAGAGGTAAAACACTTGTTCTGAGCAGGATCAACTCGATTAAAGTTCAAGACTCTCTTTTTTTTTTTTTTTTTTTTTTTTTTTTTTTTTTTTTTTTTTTTTTGTGGGCAAGACACCCTTTCCTCACCCTGCCGACAACAGAATACTAGTGTCTGGGAAAAATGTGGATTTCCTTCTGGTAGTAGGCAGAGAGGAAAGAGCAGTTGCTGAGCATCTTCCTCCTCCCTGTCTTGTTTAATATAGTTTATTCATCTGTAAGTTGCAGTGAGTAACTTAGAGCTACTCTCTTGCCAGACTGCATGAATTATAGATGTCTCTTTTATGAGTTTTCATGTTGACTCCTGCAATTAGTATGCATTGGACGTAGTTATCTGTATGGCATCTACTGTAGCGTAGGTTTCAGCCTTTCTGACTTTTTAATTGCTTTCTGGTTTAGCAATCAGTCATCTGTCTGTCTTCCTAAGGAATGCAAAAGAGCACAAGCAGCTTGATAGAAGCCTAGAGTTCAGTGTGGAGCAGCAGGTTTGAAATGATGTGGTTAAGTGGAAGGAAAAATGACATACATAGAGAGTCTTTGTTCTCTCTTTTTTCTGTGTGTGCTACAGTAGGGTCAGAATGTCCCTCCTACCTTTGAGTCCCACTCTGTGAGGTGAATGTCTCAGGAGACTGTGCCTGTACTACAGTTTATGCCTGAAGTTTAGCATAAACTTGTTGATTCCCAAGGCATGTAGATGTGGCGCTTGAGAGTGTGATTAAGTGGTTCACACAGTGGTGCTGAGTTAGTGCATGGACTCGATGATCTTAGAGGTCTTTTGAAACCTCAATGATTCTGTGATTTTCTTTTGTATTATATCTTCTTAACAAAGATCAGCAGATCTGCATGGATCTTTGCATGTGGGAATGTACTCTGAGCTCTTGGATGCCGCTCTTGGCACCTGTGGGTGCTGTCTTCTGTTCAGTACTTCTGCTTGTTCTGTCTTCTGTCTGTCTCTTTCTTGTCTGCAGAAGTGTTTTGTAGGTGTGAAAGAAGAGTTTGTCAGGTTTGCTGTTGGACTCTGTTTCTGGGGCAATGATATGTAGCTAATGGGCTGCAAAAGTTGATGGAAAGGGACAAAGGTGCATTGAAGGCAACCATAACTTGACTACAGCAGTCACAGATTGCATTATGTAATAAAACTTTTCATGATTACTGTGTGCTGAAACAACTCAAACTTTCAGTGCTCCCAAGTGTCTGCAGAAACAATAGTCCTACATTACATCTGTGCCTTCCTAGTGGTGTCTATGGGATTTGATTTGAGTGGTGGTATTTTAATATATGTAGTAGTTGAGAATAATTGTGGCTGCAGCTAAAATGTATTCCCTCATCTGACTGTGGTTGAAAAGTTCATGTGCTGTTTCATTGCTTCCACTGTTCACTTAATCACACCGTGGAAACCTAAGATGGATTTCTCAAGGCAGAGTCGTGCTGGTGTGAAGAAGGAAATAACTCAGTGCAGTGATGCTTTGCATTCCTGTTGGGATGGATTGTGCCGAGCAGAGTGACTCATTTCAGTGGCCAAGCACTGATGTTCTGCTGGCTGGAGAAGCGATTGCCTGATGCTCTGAATTTGAGCAGTGCCTACTTGAGGGGGTTTGGTTAAATCCTGCTTAGATGTGAATTGGCAGGAGATTATTTTAGGGAGAGGAGAATTTGCACAGCCAGCTGGGCTGCAGTGAGGGAGATGGCTACCTCTGTAACCACTTGGCACGGCTCTGGGCTCTCAGCCCTGACTTGGGGGTATAATTCTGTCAGGACAGGGTTTCATCTGCCCACTTTGAAGCCAATAGAAGCTGAAAGTATAATGATGTTGCATTTGATCTCTGTATTGCAGTGGGAGGATTCATGTAAGCAGGTTTTTGGTTTTCCCTTTAAATGTATAGTGGCACAAGGCTTTTGGGAACCCTCTGGTGCTGCTATTACAGGGGATAACTTCCCTAGAATCAGTCTCTTAGTTTTGTGACAGCCCATGTAACTCCAAACATAAGACTGATGAAGAGAAAGGTCTGTGAGCTTAAGTGATAGAGGGAAAATGAGAGGGTGTACTGTAGGCTTTGCCCACAGCAAAGGTGCAGTTATCAAATAGGTGTGAAACAACATTGTTTGTAAAACTATGTAACTTCTCAGCAGTTACTTGCTCTCTCAGGAAATAATGTAAGATAAAGAAGAGCTTGTACTGCCAGTTTCTGTCCCTGCGGTAAAACAGTAATTCACTTGTGCACTATCCTTTCTGACTGAGGGATTTTGAAAAACTTTTTTATATTGAAGAAACTGAGAGCAGATGTCCCTGGGGTTTTTCACTGGTGGAACTGAGGGAGGAAGCTTGACATCCAGAGATTTTTCTTATGCTCTTTATTTTGAGGTTTTTCCTTATGTTCTTTTTCTTTCTCTCAACACTAGGCCAGCTCTGCCTGTAATCTGGTCTGTTTTTTTATTCTTCTTCTCACTTCTTCTTCTCCAGCCTGGAGCCACATACTGCTCTATTTCAGTCTCATCCATTCTGCTACTTAGTAAACTTTACTCTGTCCTCTGGTTAGTTTTGTGCCTGTGAAAGCAGGTGTACTGACCTCTCTGCTCAGTGGGAGAGGGACCCAGAAGTGAGTCAGTCTCCATCCCAGCCATGCCTGCAGCTCCAGGAAGTCTGGCTGATGGGGGAATCTTTGGATGCACCTTTGTTCAAACCCCTGTGGGGGTAAACCAGGGTGTTTGAGCAGCAGAAGTGGTGCCACTCCTGGGGAGGTCTGTTTGGCAGGCACAGGGCTGCTAAAATTCCTTTTCCTTCTGCTTCCCTGTTTGCAGTATATTCCTAGCACCTTCCTGGCCATTTGCTTTCTTGTAGTTGACTAAGATCAAAGTACAGAATGCATCTCTTATGGGACAGTGCTGCTTATGTTGTTTCAGATGGTTTAGTTGTGCCAGTTCAGTCACAGCCACTGCCACTGTGATGTGCAAAGCCCATCAGGAAGGACTCAGTATCTTCATGTTTCACAAGATACATGTGCAGCAGTGGCTGCCAAAATTATCAGTGGGGTTTGAGCTTAGACTTTTTTTGCACTGCTTAGGCAGGAGAGTATTGGTTTGCACCAACTTCATGGTTGGCACTCCAGCTGTCACTTGGTTCTGTTCTGTTTAATACCCGAGAATAGCATGAGGCTGAAGCCTGAGCAGTGGGATGTGCACAGGGCACTTGTGAGGACACGCCCAGACAAGTGTACAGATAATTTCCCCCTACTCCTCCCAAATGCCAGAGCTGTCCCACCGTAAAAATCAATCCCCAAATGGCAGTCTGTCATTTAATATTCCACTGCACAGTTGTATGGGAAGGAAAATGGGGCTAGGGTCAGATCCTTTACAAAATTCCCTGTCTGTGAAGACTTGCTCAAAGCCTTACAGGCTGTACAGCACTGCCAACCCTCCCATTTAAGGGCAACTTTGAAGAAACTGGGAATCAATCAAGTGGAAGTGAAGGTGGAGCTGCTGGCCAGCCATGGCTTGGCAGGCTACAGGGAAACTCTGCTCTTGGCAAAATCTGGCACATTGCTGCTGAGTGACTTCTGTGGGCAGTGTTTGCCTGCCTTCGTTCCCCACAGCAGCAAGGGCAGTGTGCTCTGGGTGCAAACCTTGCCAGTTACCCTGAGGATCAGTAGCTTGGCTGAAGAAGACTTTGGAGGCTGGCTGAGTGCTGTGTGGCCATAGGATGGTGTGGGGCTGGGATCTGTTTGAGTGTGACTCAGTGTCACACTGAGTCCAGCCCATGGAAAGCAGCTCCCAGGCAGTCAGCAGTGATCTCAGCTTTGTAGCTAGACTTCTTATTGCAGAGAGCAAACAGCTTCTGACTTTCTGCCACCCTGTAATTCTCTCCCTGAGTGAAACATCTTCCCTTACTGCCTGTGAAATTGGTAAAGCTGTTGAATTGCTTTTCCCACCCAAACAGAAACTGTTCCCACTCTGGTCTTTATTCAGCAGTTAACTCCCGACTTACTTTTGAGAGAAAACAGTGCAGATGAATTCCAGTTTCCAGAAGGATCTTGCAGCAGCCAGGCTGTTCCCAGAGTAATGCTGATCTCATTTGGGTGGAACAAGTTAGTTGTTGCAGAATAATCTATTACCCTGTTCCCAAGCTTCCGTCTTTAAATCTGCACAGCAGGGCTTATTTACTTATGGATTTAAGTGTGTGTTGGGGATCTAGTTTTATTTGACCCTCCCAACAGAACAAAATGCAATCAATTTCCTGCCAGTTGGAGTTGCTCCTGAAGTGTGCTGGCTTGGCACAACTGGGGGCTGTGGCACTGCATCTGAGGTGACGTGGGTACAGCTCAGGCTTCCTGGCCACCTCTGCCTCTGAACCTGCTCAGCAGCTTTTTAGCAAAGGAGCCTGAGTGGCTGCATCAAAACTCTGAGTACAGACTTCAGTCTCTGTATTGTGCTGTGCTGGAGACTGATGCAAACCTTTTGATGTAGTTTTTAGGAGAACTAGCATGGATATGAGAGGTATTACAAACTCAGCAACTTGTTGGCTCCTCTCAGGTATCCTTACTCTTTGCCATCTCATATTTACCTTCCCACCCTGCACTTCTGCTCTGTGGTTTGCTTGAGAATTGCTTGTATCCTGAATCAGGCTTTTCTTGGTGATCAATAACTCAAATGCTTGAATAGTCTTACTAACAGAAAAAATTAGGATCTTGAGTAGAATTTGTTCTGCTGACACAAATTTTTATGTTTGGTTTGTGTTGCTACCATTATCCTGTGGATGTGGCACTAGGACACATGGGCATATGTTAATGGTGAATACAGCAGTGCTGTGTTAATAGCTGGACTGAGGTTGCACGTCCATCTGCAAATACTTGCTTGTGATTTACTTGATAGTGTGTGGTTCTAGACTACACTAAGTAAATAATTAAGGCTTCTAACTTGTTTTCTTTTCCAATTCTCAGTAACGGCCTCCCCAGCTGAAGATGTCTAACAATGGAGTTGAAACAGAAGACAAACCACCTGCTCCCCCAATGAGAAATACCAGCACTATGATTGGATCAGGAAGCAAAGATCCTGGGACTTTAAACCATGGCTCAAAACCTCTGCCTCCCAATCCAGAAGAAAAGAAGAGGAAGGATCGATTTTACCGATCTATTTTGCCAGGAGATAAAAGTACAGTATTTTTATCTCTTCTAGTAAACCTTCTGTCTGAATGTTGCTCTGCTTGAGCATAGTCAAGCACTTGATGCTGAGTGATGGTTGAAGTTTTAGAAAATGTTGTGTGTTTGTTTCCTGCACATCTGTCTTGGTCCTTTAATCTTATGTAAAGTCTGTAGATCTGTTTTTTCTAATGATTAATCCTGTAACATTTAATCCATCTCACTTTTTTTTTCAAAGATCATAGAATACTAGAATTATTTGGGTTGGAAGGAGCCTTAAGGATCACCTTGTTCTGACTCCTGTCATAGGCAGGGATACCTTCCACCAGACCGGTTCCTCAGTGCCTCATCCAGGCTGGCCTTCAACACTTCCAAGTCTGGGGCACCCACAGCTTTTCTGGGCAGTGCCAGTGCCTCACCACTCTCAGTGAGGAATTTCTTCCTAATATCTAATCTTAACCTGCCCTCTGTTGTTTTTAATCTATTCATTCTTGTCTTATCACTCCATGTCCTTGTCAAAATCCCTCTGCAAGTCTCTTTTAGAGACCTTTTAGAAACCCCTTTCTTGTAGTTTTTTGTTTTGTTTTGTTTTTTAAATTTTTTCCTTTCCCATAAATTATGAGAACAGTGTCCCTGAAAACCAGGACTAACTCTGGGACTAGCTCTGTTACTTTCCAGCCTGACTTGTCCATAATGTTTTGTGCCTATTACAGGCTGGCCAATAAAGCTGGCATTGGCAATTGGTGGAGAGCAGAGGGAGGTCTTTTGCTTGTTTGGTTGTTTTAAACAGCAAATAATTTGTGCTATAAAGACTAACATGCAATCTCCTACTAGACCTGTCATATTTTGCCTCATGGCCATTTACTCTCTTCTAATGTTTGGGTCAGGCATTGTCTACTTTCTTTTAAGAGCAATCTGTCACTGAAAATTCTTCCAGATTTCTTGTGAACTTAAGGAGTTTTTCATGTTCAAGGGACTGTAACAGATGGAAAAAGAAATAGGAACTGTGAACTGTACATGAAATTCTAATTTTTAGGATGAGGATATTTTAAAGAATCTCTCTCTTACGAATCTTTTGAAGGGATGCAAAAAAAAACAACTCCATTCCCTAATATGAGCTGATTTCTTTTTATATCTGACCTATTTTTTTGTAGTTCCTCTTCGTAATGCATCAGTTTTTTCTGTATTGCAATAGTTTCTAAGCACTGGGTAACTAAAGTCAAGACTAAATGTCTTCAATTCCCTGGGGTTCAGGAGGGAGGCTGCCTCCTAATTTTTATTAGTGAAAAGACTAATTGAAATGATAGCTTTTCTAATTTAAATAAACAAGGTGGTAGATAGTTTTCTACAAAGTGAATGTGGCATTCATTGTTATTATACTTACCTGATACTTTTGGCAGTTTTGGATTGTTTTACAAATGTCAGGTTTTGAACCTCCAGTCCAGAAACCTCAGTGTTAAAAGTCTGCTGGGTCTGGGTTAGGACTTGCCATTATGAGTGTGAATCCTAAAAATGCTGCAAGATTTTTGTGTTGACTTACTTAAGGGAGAGGAGTTTTTAAATCTCTAGGATCGACTGTTTCAGAGATCAAAGAAATCACCTGAAATTTGTGAAAGAGTAAAAGAAGTAGAACCTGAAATGCTAGTTAGAATTGGATTATGAAAGAGGACTGTGAACAAGGAGAAAAGTGAAGGTTTGGGGAAATTTAGCAGACAGACTGTGACTGATCTGAAGCTGCCTGTGTTTACTGAAGATTGGCCAACATGGCAGATGCTTCAAGATATGAGAGATTTTTTGTTTAGCCAAGCCCAGCAGAGCCTTCTGTTGCAATACACCTGCCCAAATGAGAATGGTTGCTTCTGTCCTCTAATTCCTGTTGAGCAAAAAATTCCTTTAGCACTGTCACCTTCACTTCAAATTGGTTGATTTCCATCTCATGAAAACTTCTTCTAGTCTCATGATGACAGCTAAATTCCTAGTGTGTCATGCTGGTTAAATGTGGGGAAATTCTTCGGTGTTCAGACATTTCTTTGATTTGTGCCTGAAATAATTTGGGTGTTATTTTCTAGTTTGGCTCAACTAAGAGGGACACTGGTTTCTATTCAGTTAGGGGAAAGTAATTTTGAGTAAATCTGTCCTACCCCTGCACATGAGCAGAGGTGTTGTGTGAAGGGATAAACATGGGGTGTAAATCCAGGGCCTTGTGCATGTTTGCACATTTGCATTGAGCTATACTCCTTGCCAGGCAGCCCTGGAGGTGTCATGCTCTGCCTGCAGAATTTAGGGTGTAATTTGTAGCCCTGATGTTCTCTGTCCAAACCTAAACCACAGACCTGGCATTTAAAAAAACCTCTTGGCTTAATACTGGGTGGGTTCTGCCCAGTGGGATGCAGAGCTTGTGTGACTTGTTGCTCTCAGCAGGATTTGTGAATATTTTGAATTTTCCTGGGCTCAGGGGGCTCATCAATGCCTAGCTGAGGGGTCAGTCTGGCTTGACTGGGACATGTTTATCTCCTTTGAACTTTGCTGAGTTCTGCTGCAGCTTTGAAGAGAGGAAAGTTTTAACCACAAGGTGACAGGGTGCAGCACCCAGGAGTCCTTTCCATGGTGACTGGGAGCACTTTACTCAATATTAGCAGTGGTGAAAACCTTTCTCATCTCAGTGTACTTGAGGATGCCCTCACAGCATGGTCAGACATCAGGCTTCACAGTTATAGCTCAAGTTGCCAGAACATTGTAAGGAAAATTTATGGGAGGTTCTTGGAACAGCATTGAGCATGGAAGGCTGTGAGTGAGAAGGTCATGAGGTGTTTGTGGGTGTTTGGTGGTGGTAGGTAGGTCATCTTAAATATATTATTTCTCTTTTGTTTTGGGTTTTTTTTAAATTAAGATTCTTCAAGACTTTTTAGCTCCTTGCAAGGATAATGCAAGCACTTTAAAGGGACATTAAGTGTTTAGCAAGATTGAGAGTGCCTTTCTCTTTAGTTCTTTTTCCCTTATACCACCTGCTGTGACATCAATATCTGCTTACAAAGGCAATTGTATTATTAATGGTTTAATAATGTTTAGGCTTCTAGATCTGTCAGATCTACCTGAATGTAGACACCTAAGACTTCTGGATAACAACTTAATGCCCTTAAGCTTTTTTAGCAGTATGTCCAACTCTGCTGTGGCAGCCACCCTGGACCATGTGTGGGTGTTCATTGTCCATGTGGAACTCTTGCACAGTGCTGCTGGTAGAGGTATCCTCTTCTCCCTCACCTGAGCAATGGGCTTCTAGGCTGAGATGGCACCTCAGTCCTTGCCTTGGCAGAGTGGACTGGTCCTGTGGGCAGACCTGTGGGGTATGGTGGCTCTGGTGGCCCTCCCTGCACCTCTGTCTCGCTGTCCATCCGGGGCTGGTGCGTGCAGCAGCCTCTGTGCTGCAGATGCTCACCATCTGCTAACCAGCAGCTGCTCCTGTCTCCTCCTCGCTCCCTTCTCAGGGATGGCTCCACCAGCATTGCTCTTTTCCCCGTGGCAACTTCTGCAGCTCAGCCTCCCCCATTTCCTTTGTTTGAAAGAGGGATCAAAAACAATCTGTTCCATCTTCGTGTCCCAAATGGAGCATCTGATCCTTTTCTTTCTCCAGAATTGCTCTGTACAACTGTAGCTCTGTAATGATACAGAGAGCTGGCACTGAAGGAAATGGGATGCAGTCCTTTGGGGCCAGCCCTGAGCTTCTCTACACAACCAGCCACAGCAGAGCCTTAAAGAATTGCTGCACTGAGTGTTAGCCTTGCAGGCTTCTCAAATACCTGGGGTTTGGCATTCATGTTGCCAAAAGTGCACTGGGGAGTGTCAGCCACAAAACAAATTCTGTTTGGCTTTGGATTAAAACAGGGAGCATCTGGGAAATATGAGTGGTTTGCTCACCTCTTCCTGAGCTCTGCTGATTTTATAACTGCAAGCAGCAGCAAAGCTGACTAGAATATGGTTCTTCCTTAAACTAATCTCAATTTCTTGAATACAATAAATACTGAAAGGAAGGTGGAGTTCTTAATACATGATGAATATGGATGAACTTAATCCAATGCATAATGATAATCTTGTTTGAAGACCTCAGTTTAAAATTTGCATGGTGCATCTGCTTTGATATATTTCCTTCCCTGTTTCTTTATGATTTCTGCTCCTCACCTGCCAGATTCTGCCATCTAGCTCATGTCTTCAAAGCTGGTTATTAAAACCATCTTTAGTTCATTTTGTGAGCAAAAAAAAAGTAGAAGTTCTTTTGCTCATGAGATGTTATAGCAAAATGCCACGTTATATTTAGGTTTCTTCATAAACTTTTGAGGAAATAGGATGAAGAAAGCAATTTCTAGGCAGTATTTGTAGTTGAAATTGTTCCTGGCTTTGTATGAGAGGCGAATGTATATTTAAAAGCACATAATATTGTTTTTTATTTTTTTTAAGTTATTTAAAACAACAAATAAATAATGTGTTCAAAACTGACTGACTTCCACTTACTGCCACTATAGAGCTTTTGACTCTGACCTGTGTAAGTTTGAGAGGGTATTTTAGGTAAGTAGCTCTCAAGATCTTGAGTCTAGGAAAACTGGTTGTTAATTTTTATACTGAAAATATCAGTTTCCAACTTTAATGCTTGTCCTGTGTTACAGGACTTTTATTTCTGTTGTCCTCCCACTGTGGCTGCACTTAAGTGTGGAAAGAAAGTTTTCAAACTTGATGTTTGTCTGCTTCAGATCGAAATCCTATGACTAGCAAAAGCTGGGTGGTGATAGTGTAGGTGAATTAGAAGGGGAGATTTTAATTCTTGATGCATTTATGGATTTTTTTTTCTTAATTGTTGTTTTTTTTTTTTGTCTCTTGCAGCCAATAAGAAGAAAGAGAAAGAGCGGCCGGAGATCTCCCTCCCTTCAGACTTTGAGCACACGATTCATGTGGGGTTTGATGCAGTCACAGGAGAATTCACAGTAAGTGAATCTGGAGGAAAAGAGAACTGTGTGGTTTAGCTTATTGCTAGGAGGAGCCAGGGCCCATTAATCTTTTATATATTAATGCTGGAAGGGTTATTACCATCATCTGGTTTGATCTCATTTGAAACGCATCTGCAGAGGCTGCCCACTAATTTATGCTGAGAGGCTGTCAAACTTGGCACATCCCACGAGCTCAGGCTGCCAGCAGACTTTTCCTTTCCTGGTTTTTGGCTGTTGTGGTCAGCTAAACATGGCATATATCTCCTCCCTTCCTTTCTCCTCCCCTCCCTTCCTCCTCTAGAGCTGAAAGAGGTCTATGGTATAGTCTGTGTCCCCCAAGTGGGGCTCTGAGAGTTTTCCTTTGGGAGGCACACAGCTGTGTACAACTACTTAGGACAGAACATGTATGCAGTGCCCTAAGGCTAAATGTCAGGTGCTTTTATGTGAAGTGCATTTTTTTTTTTGTTTATTGACATGCCGAATACTGTAAAGACAGAGTAGTACGTCATCATCATCATCATCATATTTTCATTCTTACTTTGGTTATGAGAGAGTATTTCCTAGCAGCAGGAGTTGTTTGTGGACAAGGTGTTTCTATCTGTCTGTAATATTCTGCTTTTTCAGGGACTTTATTCCCCTACCCTGAGTCATGTATACATGTGTGTTTTGCATGGCAGCCTCTAGACTTGCCCAGGCTACCCCACATGTACTAGTGGGGCATTACCTGAGGGGTGTATTCTATCCAGCCATCCTTTTGAACAGGGAGATTAACTTCATTGCTCATGGATCCCAATTTCTGCCACTTTGTCCATACAAACTGTTATCCCTGTTGGTGAGGAAAGGCACACGTCTGGCTGTTCTCCAGGTGTGTTTATTTTCTGACTGAAATGGTGTCCCTATAAAGAAATTCCAAGCTTCAGATGTGCAATACCTCTACTTTCCCAGCTCTGGTTACAATGGGCACCACTGCAGTTACCTAGCACTAGAACTCTAGTGCTACCAGAAGACCTAAATGAGTGTTGCATGTCCATTGTGCTGGAGGCTATGCAGTGTATGTTACTTCTGTTGTCTTTCTTGGGGGTATATATATATAAGTATGTGAATACCTGTACATAAAGAATTTTGAGTTTTGTTTTTTTGAGGCTTTTCCCAAACTGCAGCAATTGGGTCTTCTCCTTTCTGGTGTTTGAATTTTGGTCTGCAAAGGACCTGGGAGTCACTCAGAGACCCAAGAGCAGAGTGGCATTTACATGCCCAAGTGTGATTTGTAACACAGGCAGTGGCTAGGGAGGCACACATTCACCACCTCTTTTTCTTTCCTCTCCTCTTCTGCCCTCTTTTCTCCCTGTTTCCCTCACAATACTGTGTAACTCCAAAAGCTGGGGCAGAACTGTGACAGTGGGCTCATGTTTTGTGAACCACATCAATCCAGCTGTGTGTTAACAAGGTTCCTCTTCCCACAGGGAATGCCAGAGCAGTGGGCACGTCTGCTGCAGACTTCCAACATCACCAAGTCAGAGCAGAAGAAGAACCCCCAGGCAGTGCTGGACGTGTTGGAGTTTTACAACTCCAAGAAGATCTCCAACAGCCAGAAGTACATGAGTTTCACAGGTACATGTGGCTGCTTTGTCCAACTCGCCATGGTCAGGGCATGTGGGGTTTCTTTTGTTTAATCAACAGGTAGGTCTCTCTTTTCAAGGAAAATATGAGTGAGATTCTCTGGCTGCTCAAGCACCCTTCTTCCTTTAAAATGCTGTTCTGTTAATCTGGATGCCCAGCATAGCTGCAAAAGAGGAGGTCAGTCCTCCTGGCTCCTCCTGGCTGAGCCTCCCAAACACATACTGTTTCTGATGCTCACAGCCAGCATCTGGAAGGCAGATCCCAGACTGCTGGGGCTGGGTTTCCCTAATGAAAGTCTCTGGAGAAAAATTTTGCACCTGTTTCAGTTTGCAGGGTAGGTGTGGATGTTGCTTTTTGTGTACTTGGGGTTGGAGTCTTTCTGCTCCCATGTGCCATGGCTGAGGAATATGCCTCAGCTGCCTGGGTGCTTGAAAATTGCTGGCTGGGTTCCTCTAAAAGTCAAAACTGCCAAGGTTTTGTGCCTCTTTCTGTGGATTATCTGCCCTCTGAAGGACATCTGCAACCACCACTCCTTTTCCTGCAACTCCTTCCCTTTCTAAATATTAACTCCTACTTAGGTTCTTTCAGGGGGATAGAACCATGTCACCAGATCTGGTACCAATTAGGAAAGCTCCAAGCAGGGATAAAAGCACAAATATTCCCCGTGTGTGCCTGGGTAGTCAAATGAGAAGCCCATCAGTTGACTTGTGGGGTCCTCTGGGCTATTCCAGGAAGTTTAGGTGGCTGAGACTGAACATTTTGCAGTTGGGAGTCAGCTGCAGTGTCTCTGCTGAGGACTTAGTCCATTGATATTATTTTGTGTACATGGATGGAGGAAAATATTCATTCAGGTTTTGCTCTGGGCAATTCCACCCTCCTGCATTTGTCTGTATTTATTTACCCTCTGTTCCTGTATCTTCCAGGGTTCAGCTGGTTCTGGGAAGCTGGAGTTAGGGAGCTAAGTTTGGGAACAGCATTTTTTTCTGCCTTTTCTAAAGAGATCTTGTCCCTTGCTCCTCTCCCCACTGCTTCATTTATAGCTCATTTATAATGGCATTATTACCTGTCTTTCAGATAAATCAGCAGAAGATTACAATTCATCTAATACATTGGTAAGCCTCACATTCTGTCTCGAGTTTGGGGATTAAAAAGCTTGCAAAAACTAGTTAATTGCATCTAAACTTGTAGTTTGCTTAGTGTTTTAAAATCGGTACTATATCTGTTTGTATACTGAGTACATATTTATAAAAACAGGCATGCTCCTTTCACTTTTTTTTTCCCAGCTTGTGGGGAATAAAGCAGATGGAAGTAGGATTTCTAGTGAATAGTGAATTAGTGAATTAATTAGTAGAAATAGTTCTGTTTTCATAGAAGTTGGTCTTTTCCTATACCTAGAATTGGATAACTTGCTGTCAGGTTTTATGTCTCTGTAAACATCTTTGATATAACAAAGTTTATCTACTAACCTTCAGGGTCTGATTTACTGAAGCTAATGTTGATTAACCAGACTAATCTCTAGCAGAACAGGAAATAAAAAGTTCTCCTCCTCTCTGCTTGACCTTTACTCAGTCCTTGCCAGGGCAGGTACCACTCCTATTTGCTTTGTTAGGAGACATGATAAATTTCTGTGTGTGCCTGTGAGATGGAAGAAACAAAACTTTCAGTTTAAGGTGGTTTATGAAACCTCACCATCCCCTCAGCTCTTATTTTCTCATGGCCATGTCATTACCTAGAATTGGCTTGTTCTGCTCCCTTCCAAAGGCAGCTTATTCAGATCTGATCATTTAGGATTCTGTAAAAAGAAAAGGAAAATGTTTCTGCAATTGTTCATTATTACATGTCACTGTACATCAGTCCTCAGAAGTTTCAATATCTGAGGCTGGATTTTTAAGAAAATCCTGAAAAAATCAGTATTTACCAGTCTACTGAGATACTCAATGCCCTCCCTCAGGCTAATCTTTAATTTTAGGGATATTCAGGAAATTTCCAGTACATGGGTTTGTTTTTGACAAGCTAGGTTTTGTGTTATGTCAAGTGCATTTTGACAATTATTTGTCATGGTGATGATGACTTCAAGTACTTTAGACTCAGTGCAATATTGTGTTGCTTTCCCTCTCTTTCTGAGGACTTTAATACTTTTCCCCCTGCTGCTCTTAGGGAAGTGGTGATGCACAAACAGAACTAGTCTAGTGGGTTAAGGATCTTACCAAGTTTATTCTGAAATGTTTATAGTGTAAAAGATGTAATGAACTTCAAATCTAGTTTCATGTGGATAAATTTAAAAGTTACTTTAATTCCTAGTCACAGAATTGCAGAAAATTCCAGATAATTTTTTAACCACTTATAAAACTGTTTTTAAACAAAATAATTGTTCCTCTTTTTCCATAAATTTTTATGTTGGGAAGTAATTTAAAAAGAGATTTGAAAAGATCTTGCCAGATTCTGCTTCCAAAATCTCTCATTAATTAATTAATTCTCAATCACCATACCAGAGGCAATGTTAACTTGACCTCCTAACTTTTGGAGAAAACATTAAGAGTTTGTTGCAAATTCTGTTCTTTAAAGTCTGAAATCTTCATACTGAAAGGTCAGGGTTTGAAGCAAGCAAAAAGCCCTAAGAGACAGTAAATAATATTTCCAGACTTGGGTGTCCCAAAACTTGCTGGTCAGCTGTGTGGGTGTTGGGAAAGCAGTGAGAGTTCTCCTCAGGTCCTTGGGAAGGGGATTGCTGTCACTCAGGCAGATGAGGAGCTCTGTCTGAAAGGCTGTGTCAGGCAGTGCTGGACTGCACATCCATGTCCCATGAAGATCCAGGAGCTTTGGGTTTTGCATTTTTCAGACACTGTAACTCAGCAACCTGTTCTGATTATTGTTTTTCTGCACTTGCTTCAGTGCAATCTCTGTTAGGAGCTTAATCCAGTGTTTGTGATTTTGTTTATAACATGTGATTGGGTTTTGCTTTCTGCAATTTTTTCCAATTCCATGCAGAATGTGAAGGCTGTCTCTGAGACCCCTGCAGTGCCCTCAGTGTCTGAAGATGAGGATGATGAAGATGATGCAGCTCCACCCCCTGTGATAGCTCCACGACCTGAACACACCAAATCTGTGAGCAGAAATCCTTTGTTCAGCCTGCACTGCTGCACTCACAGTCAGGCCTGGACTGGCTTTGTCCCTGTGCATGGATTGGTGCTGAGCCTTTGGGAGCAGGAGGGAGGCAGTGGGAGCCATTCCTTCTGTCAGGGTACCTTAGTGTTGTCACCTGCCTAGTTGTGGGGGGCACAAATCCTTGATTAGTGATGTTAATTGCCAACAGAGCAGCTATAGAAATGCATCCCTGACAACAACAATACCAAGATGAATAGGAGTGTTTGTCTTCACCTGACTTGTGTGTTTTTCTCATCACAATCAGATATACACCCGCTCTGTGATTGACCCTCTCCCTCCGCCTACCAGAGATGTGGCCACCTCTCCTATTTCTTCTCCCTCGGAAAACAACAGCACAGCAGCACCTGACATGCTGGTCAGGAACACAGAGAAGCAAAAGAAAAAGCCAAAAATGTCAGATGAAGAGATACTGGAAAAATTAAGTATGTCCTTGTTCTTTAAAGAAGTTAAATTTCAGGTCCTGCTGTGTTGGTTTCTCAGAATGTCAATCAGCTGAAATGTTTCCCCACATTGTGATCTCTTACTGAAGATGTGGGCACACAGTCACCACTCCAAATTGGGGGCAGATGTAAGGGGTGAGATTGAATTTAAGCTGAGCACCTGTGATACTGGCTGAAGTCCCTAGGGAGCTACAGATCCTCTGCAAAACAAGCCCTGAATAAATAACATCTAGTTAACTATGAAGCCTGAGATCATTCCACATCTTATTCTGTAGCTCTGAGGCAGGAATGATTATACTGTGGTGTTAGACATAAGGTGTCTAAAAGATGGAGAGAAAATTAATGCATCCCCAAGTTTGCCTTCCACAGTACCATGGTGTAAAGTGACTTGGTTATTTTTAAGTGCTTTAACATTTTGTGGGTAGCCAAATTGGTGGGTTTTTTCTGAGAAAAATACATCAAGTCTCTCAGTTGTGTCCTCATGTCTTTAACAGTTCCTACCTTCAGTGCAAGTTCTCCTCTGGTGGTTTTGGGCTGTGCTGTGGCATATCCAACAGCTGAACCAGCTCTTTCATGCAATTATTGCTATCCTCAGCCTGGGCCAGGTTTTATTAGGAGAGAGCATTTCTAGTTCTTTGAACTACTAATCCTGTATTAGTTACATCCATGCCTTGCTTTAAGTTGATTTAAATTGTGTTAGCACCTCTGTGGTAAGGCTGGTCTCTTTGGTTTCAGGGTATATTTGTCAGTACTTTAGGAATAAGAGTCTTAGATGAAGATTTAATTTGAGGATATAACTTAAAAAAGTAAAAAATTAAAATGGTACCTGAGTAACTCATTTCTCTAAATAAAGCCTAAATTTACTTGATGGCTTATTAACTGGAACTGCTTGCTATTGGAAAACTCACACCCATTGTTTCAAAACACCAACTTCACTCACTCAATTAGCAGGATCTTTGTACCATTAAGGATTCAAGACATTTTTGTGACCAGGTGGGGTGAGCAGCTACTGTGGCAGGAAAAAAGTGCTATTCTAATAAAAGTACACCCACTTCAGTCATGCAGAGAAGTACAAGTGCTACTTTTGGGAGTGTTGGGAAGCAGATGTACCTTCTGACACTTGCTCCAGGTGTCAGCTTCTATATGTGGGCTAGTCAGAAAAATGTTATGAAGTTTTAATCTTTAGTCTAAGTAAAAATATCTTTCCACTGAAGGCAATGGAACTGTACTTTTGCAGACAAGCAGCCTTTTGAAATTTTAGTTTGACTAAAATTGACTAAAGTTTAGTGTAACTAAAATGATTAAAACTGTAAAGCAGAAATATATTTACTCCTACTAAAGATGTGCTAAATGCATGCAAAGGTTAAAATGAGGCTGCTCAATCTCTGCCTCTCAGCAGAAACACAGCACTGGTGCAGACATTAATGAATCCTCACCTGACTCTTTGGAAGGTAGAGTTAACACCATTAAACAGGGCAAAACTGCAACTGCCACTTGTCACCACAGCAGTCTGTCCAGTCCTTGCCTTGGGGAAACATTTGCAATCTGAGCTTGTAGCCTGTGTTAGGCTTTGGGGGAAAATTTCTGAATATTTGTCCAGAATTACCAGTCCTCAGGGTAGGCAGCATTGCTTCTGTAATTGTAGAGTGGGTTTTGTAAAGCCAGATTTCTCTTCCTGCCCTCCTCTGCAAACATGGGTGATATTCCCTACTTCTACCTCTGTCTGTCTTAAACCCTCTGGGTTTGGCTGCTCTCCAGTGGTGGCTGAAAATAGCCTGCTCTTGCTCTGCTTGCTACTGGATTTCTTGGCTTAATGACCATGAGCAGTTTCTTTGCCAGGATACATCTGTTAAGGCTCAGCCCCAGACCCAGGGGCTCTCAAGCAGCACCATATGTCAGCAGCTTCAGCAACCTGCAAACCCCAACTCGGATGCAGCTCTGCATCCCTTGATCCTATTAGCCACCCTGGTGCTGCCAGAGAGGAGACTGGCTCCCAGCTGAGCACTAGAAATTGCTGGCTCTGGTTCCTTCACCATAAAAAGGGTGTAATTCCTGCATGCCATAGGGGAGTTATCAATATCAGTTGAAGTTTGCAGCCACTTGCAGCCCTGTGCTGTGGAATACAGGCAAAATGCTTTTCCCTTTGAGGAAGGCAGTGATAGACTTTCCTTTGGTTTTGGGAGGATGAGCTGAGATGGTCTCAGATTGCTCTCCAAAACCAGAGGGATGCTGCTAACTGCTGCTAAAACCTGTTCTGACTGTCAGGTTCCTGGAAAAGCAGCTGAACATTGCCCAGGACAGGCCAGGGGAGGTTTGGCTCTGAAGGGTCTCTCTATCTTCCCTCCTGATCTTGCAGCCCAGTCACTGGGTCAGTAAATAGTAGTGGTTGTACTGGTATAAAAACATATTTTTTTTTTTTTTTTCTGTCATGGTGTAAGGAAATCTTTGACTAGTTTTATAACAGACTTGCCTCCTGATGTCTGAGAGCCCAGCCTCCAAATCAGAGACATTGCAGTGCAGAGGCATCTTAGACCATCCGGGTTCTTGCAGCTGGGAGTGACTTTAAATAGCAGGTTTCCAACAAATAATTGTTTTTTCATGTGTTAGGCCTGTGTATCCCCATCCTGCACCTGGCAGTGACAGCCAGTGAAGGTTAAATGTTCTTGAAGTCTGTGTCTCATAATTTCTGAAGGGAAGTTCCTGATACAAGGGAATGCAGCTGATATATTTGTAAAGAACTGAGGACTTCCTTGGTGTCCTTGTGCCTCTGGATTTCAGATGAGTGGTTCATGAGGCAGAGCCTGCTGTGGGCAATGGAACTGTTCTTACAGCTAGTTCTTGTGGCTGTAGAAAAAAGGACTTGAAGAAATTCCTCTTGTTTTTTGGTTTTTTTTTTTTTTTTTTTTTTTTGTAGGAAGTATCGTGAGTGTGGGCGATCCAAAAAAGAAGTACACGAATTTTGAGAAGATTGGACAGGGGTTAGTATATGCTGCTTCTCTGTCCTAAACCTTTCATTTCCTTATGCTAAGAAAAATGCACCAAAATCAGGTTAAGTTATCTTGCTGGAAAGGCTGTTGGGGATACTTTGGAAAGTTTCTTTTATTTGTTTATTTGTTTTTTTGGTTTTGGTTGTTTTGCTGTGTTCTGCATCCCCCCCAAATATTCTCCTGTTCCTGGCAAAGTCACCAGGACTGGGTTTTTGTGGAATTGTGTTGTAATATAAGAAATTATGCCATTGGATGATCAGGTTGATAAATACAGCTACAAACAGGGAAAGAACTGCAAGACTAGCTTCAATTTACAGATTTGCCTCTGAACTAGCTTTCCTCAAGGCGTGTGCTGTGCCCCTCTAAGCAAGGTAGGGGGAAAGTAGAGGTTGTAGGGGAGACTGTGCTGAGGCAAAACACAGATCTGCAGTCAAGTCCACGTGCTGAGGCTCAAACTCCTGTTTTCCTTGCTATAAATGCCCCATTTGTTTACTTTAGCTGATCCTGTTGCTCTGTTATCATATTGGGCATTCTGCAAGCCAGGGTAGTGTGGTCATGCCTCTTGAAATGGAATAAACTCACAGGCTTCACAGTTTGCTGGTTTAGCAGCAAAGCTTTGGATGACCATAGTGTCCCTTATTAGGAACTTTTCTCCCCATGAATCCTCTGGCTTCTGCCCCAACAACAGCCTTGTCTCAAATATTTCAGATGATGTTTACCACTGGAATTATTGCATGTAAAGGAATGGGCTTGAGAGCACTTCAGAGAGACAAGTGGGAGGGGGCATGTGTTAAGCTCTCCCTTTTACTTTGAGACACTAATAAATGCCTTTTTTTTTCTTTGTTTTCTTTAGAGCCTCAGGTACAGTTTACACAGCAATAGATGTAGCTACAGGACAGGAGGTAAGTGCTGCCAGAGTACTACAGTGATGGATTTTGGATTGTGTCCCAAAAGTCCAAGCTGATGCTACAAAATAAAGACTGTCCTTTAGGGATTCATGACATCTTATTTTTAATGAGGTCTTTATTTACTTACTAATGAGACATGGTTGAGTGGTCTGAGCAGAGAACTGGAAAAAATGACTTCACAAGTTTTAATTCCTGAATTATTTAATATTTATAAAGATTCTTTCTGTGATTGCAAAGCCTAGAAGCAAATGTTTGGACTGGGCAGTTCCTCAGTAAAAGTTTCTCTCTTCTTTCCCAAGATTGCTGCCTGTCCATACAAACTCTTTTATTTGCCCTCTGCTCCTTTGCCTCCTACACTTACACTACTTGCACAGAAGTAGTTCCTGTCCAATCCTTTGCCCACTTACTTTCTGCCCTTGAATTGTGAGACAAAGAATGCCTGTCTTTTCTTTTTTCCCCTCACAAATATTAAAAAGTTCCATGCTTATTGCCTGCATAATAAACTAGTAGTGATGGATATGCAGCATCTGTGGAAACCTTTATTTCTAGATGGAGGACTTTTTAAAAGATGGAAGTTTGTGTTATTCCAGATTATATATATGGAAGTCTGCAACAATGTGTGTCTACTTTGCATTTGTACAATGTAAGAGTTATTCACCAGTAAATTTCATAATTGTATTTTTTGCTGAAATTCCTTCACCTCCTTTTTCAGTTCCTGGAGAATTAATGCAGTTTAATTGCAGCCTTTAAGGAAGGATTCTTATATTTATTTTGAAGCAATGAAAAATTTTATAGAAGGGAGAAGTCCTATGATGGTTTTCTGGTTCCTTTCTGGACTCATTGGATGACTCCCATGTGAAAATTTAAACTCTTGTATTACAACAGACTTTGAAATCCTTCCTGTTACACTAGTGTGATCAGGCCCTGAATTTTTAAATCTGCATTTGGGATTGCTGTAACTTTGTCATGCTGTTGCTTGTTCCTGTCTATGAAGTGCACTGAGCTCAGGAGCTCAGTGCAGCAAAACTCTGGGAATTTCTTTATCTGCATAAAATGCCTTTCCTCTCTTTTCATCTTTCACTCTTCTCTCTGGTCTTGTACAAAGAGTAGCATGGGGTTTTTGTTTTTGTCTTCTTTAAGTACTGTTTGGCAGCCCTTGTGAGTACTGTGGACAGCTAGCACATCTGCCTGCTCTTGCCTGCTCATGTGTTGGGATTTTTGTGCAGTCTTCCCTGCTATACTATCAAAATGCTAATTGTATCTATCTATATAGGCACTCTGTGGCCTGTTTTTTTTTTTTTTTTAATCATTGTTTTTGTGAGTTACTGTAGTTGCTGGCTCTGGTCCATTCACCCAGGCTTCTCTTGGCACATAGCAGTTTTGTAAAGGTAGTTTCACTTCATTCCCTTTGCCTAAATGTTGTACCAAAGACAGCTGAGTTGTAACCTCTGAATTCTCTCTGCCCCCAGCTGTGCTGAGCAGATTTACTGATTTGAAGGCTCTGAGGGCCAGGTGCTCTCACAAAGTGCTGGAAACTTGTATTCAAGAGTTAAAAACATGTTGTAACCTTTCTGCTCTTTGCACACACACATGCAGAGCAGGTATCCAAAAACAGGAAGAAAGCTACTAAACCAAAGGGCTGCAGCTGACAAATCCATTCCTGTTGCCCTTCAGGCATGACTGGACATAAAGCTGGCTCCAATTCATTTATTTTCAGCCTTTTATTTAAATACTGGTGCTTTTCTCCCCCAGGTCTTGTGACAAAAGAAATAGAGTTACTACCTTGAAGTACTAATTGTGTTATTTACCCACTCTACTTTAGATTTCTAGAAGCCAAAATTTGCATGGGAGCAGGGAAAAAACCACCAAAAAATTTTCAGAAATGTCAAATTAAAAATAAAATTAATAAGAATCCTTTCAGAAAGAAAAAGTTTTTGACTTACCAGTACTAGAGTAAGGGGATCTCTTCCTTGTTACTTAGAAACTGTAGATGGAGATGTGACATTAGGATCCAGTATGAAAATGGCAATTCCTGTTGTTCTTTTTTTCATTAAGCATCATCTAGCATGTGTGGAAATGGACTGGCTGCAGGAACTTGCTGAGTTATTGAATGGTAATTCAGTAGCTAATGATGAGAAAGTGACCTCAGGATGAAAAAGAGTCTTTTCCTCCCTCACATGGGTGTGGGACTAAATGGACTGCTACTGGCAGGTTTTTGGGGGACTCCTGCAATAATGCTTTACTTGGTCTCTTTTCACTGCAGGTTGCAATCAAACAGATGAATTTACAGCAGCAGCCCAAAAAAGAACTGATTATTAATGAGATCCTTGTGATGAGGGAAAACAAAAACTCCAACATTGTCAACTACTTGGACAGGTAAGTCAGTATTTGAAGGGCTCACAAAGGGACACTGGAAAACACTTCCTTGTCAGTGTCTTAAGAGTTCCTGGCTCAGCTTAATGCAAGTGCAGGACAACTTTCATTGCTTAAAGCCTGTGGGAGTGTGGATGGCCTGGCATCTTTCTCCAGAATGAGAAGAAACAGGTGTCTGAACCAGTGCTAATGGGATGTCTAGGCTCTTTTCAGAGATGCTGGCAACTAAGATCCTGTAAGGGCTCCATTCTTATCTCTCTTCTTTGCCAAATTTGACACAATGAACTTCCTGCTAATTTCCTTCCTGTTAATAAGGAGGAATAGAAACATTTTGAAAAGTATTATTTCTGTTTGCTTTCCTCTTTATTTCCATTGAGCACTGCTGGTGTTCTGCTGCCAGAGGGGTGAGGGGGAATCACATGTGACAGGTCTGGGGAGATCTCAACACAGCCTTGCAGTACTTCAAGGGGACTTTTAAAAAGAGGGAGAGTGACTTTTAAGGCAGATAGTGATAGAACAAGAGGGAACCATTTTCAGATAAGAGGGTAGATTTAGGTTAGGTATAATGAACAAATTCTTCACTGTGAGGGGGTAAGGCACTGGCACGGACTGCACAGAGAAGATGTAGCTGCCCTGGCAGTGCTCAAGGCCAGCTTGGGTGGGACTCTGAGCAGCCTGGGGTAATGGAAGGTGTCCCTGCCCTTGGCAGGGGTTTGGAACTAGGTGGTCTTTAAGGTCCCTTTGAACCCAAAGCATTCTATCATTCCATGATGCTGAAAGACCGGCAGGCAGAAGCATTTCATGGTGGCTTGAATTCACCATCCACATCACAGTGCTGCATTGTGTCAAGCCTGTGTCACTCACTTGTTAAAGCTATAGCTGGTTCCATTTGAACTGCAGCAAGATTTTCAGTTTGCTGCAATCAACATCTGAATGTGGCAGTTCTCATGAACCACAGGTTTGCCTTATTGTAAGGGTAAAGACTGCTTGAAAAAGGTGAGCTGAGACTTTAATCTTGGCAGCTTGGGGTTTTTGGAATATTCAGTGAAGGGATGTGACCTAGAATCTCTGGAAATTTGAGAGAGGATTTGCACACTTTTTTTGCTGTGTGTGTATGTGAAAATCTAATCAGCTGTTTCTTTAATAGGTTTCTTTTGCAGGCTATTAATGTCTTAGCCAAAAAAGGTGGTACATATCAAACTGCAGGTTGTTCTGCTGAATTTTTGTGGTGCTGTGTCCCATGCATAGCTGTAAAGTGCTACTTTTTTGAGGAGACAGAAAGTCTGCTCCTGAAAATTTTATGACAGAGTCGTGGGTGCAGGGAACTGATGCTGGGCACACACCCTCTTCCTAGAGAGAGGAGAAGAATGTTACCAGTGTAAGATGAAATCAGTGGTTAAGGATTGCATCTGGGCTAGAACTGTTCTTTTCCTCTGGCTCATTAGAGGCTTTGTTTTGACAAAACTGTTTGAGAGACAGGCTCTTCCCACTAGAGAGCATTGCTGTGTACATGCACTTGCCGTGTCTAGCCAGTGCATCCCAGCTGCAGCATAGCTCCATGTCCTGCTGTCTTCAACCTTTCAGCAACAAAAGCTGCTTTTGTCCTCCATTTTCACTAATCTTTTTCAGAGGAGTTAGCTTTTGTTTGAGTGCTGCACAGGACAGCAACTGGGATGAACATGGGAGTTCTTGTGCCTGTGATGCCACTTCAGCTCTGTAGCTGCAGGATCCTCTTGCTGAGGATGTGCGTCCCTCCTGCTCAGCCTAAATGTGCTTGTGCTTCCCAAGTGCTGAATTAAGCTCATATTTGGATGCCACTTGCTCCTGCCTCCTGCTGAAGGAGGTGGAGCCTGGTTTCTGCTTTGTGGTTCTGTTATGGTGTCTCCCCTTCTGAGTCCCTCATGGGAGCTGCAAGACAGTCATTGGCATAAACCAGCTCTCTCAGCTCCTGCCCTCATGCAAGGGTTTCCTGTGCTTTGTCCTCTTAACTGCATGGCCTATTTGCTTGTGGTTAAGCAGCTTTTCTGCTGCAGTCATAGTGGCCAGTGTTGCACAAAGGTGTGCTGTGATATTTAGGATAGTAGCATGGCCTAATTCAGCTGAAATTGGGAGCTGGATTCAGAAGCATCTGGCTCTGAAGACAGTGGCACTAGTCTTCTGTACAGACAAACAGCCACTTGTGCTGAGTTACCTGCTGGAGGTGCCAGTTCCCTCCTGCTGCATGAAAGAGGCTCTCAGAGCCCTGCTTCCAAACTCAGCCATCCAAACACAGGCATCAGATGCCCAACACTAGGCAAAGCAAACTCCTGCCCTTTCCTTTTGTTCTGAAGAGCTCCTTAACTTAATAAACCCCCCAAATAAGTGGTAGCCTCTGTTACCCCAGCCCCAAAGTGTAGTAGGGATGGATGGTCAGTTAATAAAGCTGAAGATGTCAGACAGTCATGCTACAAGAGCACACTGGTTTCTTTCCAGGCTACATTCGTGTTTGCATGTAGAAGGCATGTTACTGGTGCAAAATTCTGTGATGAATGAACTTGCACCTCTGTGCAACTCCAAGTTCCATCAATTTTATCAACAAAGAATGTGTATTTGTGGTAGGGATGGCTAGGTGACCAACTTCTTAAGGTAAATAAATGGAGGCTGAGGAACACCTTTCAGGATCAGACATTACCTGCTCTTGCAGCTGGATGAAGAGAAAGCTGTAGACCATCTCCTGCTTCAAAGATTTTCATCAGGTTTTTCTTACTGCAAGCTTGTTTTGGAAGGTGACTGTGGGTGACAATATGTGACACCATGCTGTGCCAGATGTCACATCAGAACAGTGTGTAGGTGTATGGACTTCCTGGTAGTGTCTCTAGAGCTGCAGAGAGAGTGGGTTTGAGTCATGCCTACAGTGGGCAGCTTGGTGACTAAGACTGGCAAGAGGGTGGAAAGATCCCCGAGACAGCACCACCCTGAAGTGACATTCCTTTGGTGGCAGCTGCCAGGGAGCCACTGTTAGTCTCACTCCCTGTGTGTTCTGTCAAATCTATCAATTATTGAGTTGCCAGGGTCTTGGCACATGTTTGTGGCTGCTCATGGCTCAGCTTTGGTTTCACAGTGTGGTTCTTGGCTCGCTCCATCCGTTTTGGCTGCAGAGAGATAGCAGCTTGCTCCCAGCATGTGGAACCTGAGGTTGTCATGCAAAGAGCCCATTCTGCCCTCATTCTTACAGTCAAGTGCATTTGGGCTGCAGAGAGTGCTACTGGCAATGAAGGGAAACCTTGCAATGTCCATAGTGGGTGGTTTGTGGAGAGGGTGCTGATAAAATCTGCAGAGAGCCTGATTTGGCAGAAGTGAAGAAGCAGCTATGGCACAGGGACAGGAAGGAAGAGTGTGGTTGGAGTTGGGCTTTCAGAGCCCAACAGAAGGTAAATGACCCACAGAGATAGCAGGAGTGCTTCTGAAAGCAGTCTTGCTGCTCATCTCTCACTCTGAGGGGCTGCTCTGCAGGTGGTACTGCTGTTGCTAGAGTCTGTAATGCTGGGGAAACAAAATGCCAGTGCATCAGCTTCTGTTCCATAGGGGAGTTTGAGCCCTCTCTGCTGCAGGAGCACAGTCCTGTGCCCTTGGGCTTTGTATCCTGGAAGTATCTGCAGATGGCACCTCCCTACATAGTCTTCAGCATCAGCAGAGCAGGACACCCACCTTTGTCTCTGGAATTAAAACTGTCCATAACTCTTAACACTACTGTCATCCAGGTATAGCCCAGACCATTATTACTATTTGGGGGATTTTTTTTTTATCAGCTTAGTATTGTTGTCAGTGTGTCCTTTGGGGGTAAATACCACACCTTGCTCACTCCTGTGATGTCTCATTCATCTCTGTCTACTTTCCATGCCAAGTTTAATGGCTTCTTTCTGCTTTACTTTTTCTCTCTATTTAATTGTTCCCTATCCCAGCTTTTGCATTTGGTTCCTGGTAAATTCATTCCTCAGTAGGATCAGTGTTTCATAGCAAAGCAAATGTATCCTTGATGAACTCTAATGCCACATGAAGCTTTTAATTAGATTCTCTGCCCTCTCACTTTTGAGTCATCTGTCCACTCACTTGAAAAATGAGAGGATAGGCTGAAAAGGTGGGTTTTCAAACTGATGATTCCTTCCTTCTGGAATGTGTCATCCTCATGTATCTGTCATGGAAGTTTGTGTTGATAGGTCCAAAAAGGGGCAGGAATGTTTGGTGGATTGTTGTTGTTCTTTTTTTTGTGTGTGTGTTTTTTGGATTCTTTTCTGTTTTTAATGAGTTATTGCCAAAGTCCTCATCTCCTGTCTTCCACTTTTAGACATGGGTACACACACACTCAGCAGAGAGGAATATCCCAAATAACTGAGACAAGCCATTCTCATCTGAGCTGTCTTCTCCCAAAATTTCTTTGGGCCTTTTTAAGAAAAGATCTGCCTTTTTGGGGTTTTCTTTTTTTATTTTAATTTGTTAGAACTGCTGTTTCATCCAGTAAAGTATACTCCTTTGCCTTTATGAATGGTTCTGAAATTTTGAGACTGAATCACAGACCAGTTTGACAACGTGGAAAACACAGAGGTGATTTTCAAATGCATGATGCTTAAAAAGGAGGTGCTCTTTTATGATTGTGGGTTGCCATCTTCTGTGTCACCCAGAACTGTCCCTGGGCTGAGGCAAAGCAGTCAGTTGCTTAGGACAGCAGGATGTCAGGAGTAATGAAACAGCCCCCAGCCACCTCTTCCAGTGCAGGAGCCCTCAGAAGCCATTTCTGTGTGCCAAATACCTGGGTTGCATGCTTGGATCCCATCCTCGAGCTCTTTGCCTTCTCCCCCAGCAGCAGGAGCAGTTGTAAGGTCAGGTCTCCATCTCAGCCTGCATCATTTCCATGGTAGAAAAATTCAACCTTGTTTTTATGGACAGGAAACTTGTAGCCAGCCCTCCCACTACATCTCTCCTCAACTTTCTGCACTCACCCTTCTCTTTGGTTGTTCAGGTTGTGGTCAGATGCCCCCATGCACAGAAAGTACCAGGAATACATGGTTCCCCAGTACTGCTACATGCAGCTCTTGTTTCTATTGCACTTGTAAGAGAGCTTTAAAACCCTGTGCATTCTGATTTTAAAGTCTGCCTTGGGCTCTTCAGTTACCTTGTAGGAGAGGAGCTCTGGGTGGTGATGGAGTACTTGGCAGGAGGCTCCCTGACGGATGTGGTGACGGAGACCTGCATGGACGAGGGACAGATCGCCGCCGTGTGCCGCGAGGTGAGGCAGCACTTGGAGGGAGCTCTGCTTGGGAATGGGACACAGACTTTCCACAACCTCTCACTGCCTCCATGGAAATGTTTCCAGCTTCTGGAATGTGGCAGTCATTCTTTGAGAGGATGGATTTCACCTGTGAGGTTGCAACATCTAGTTCTAATGCAGCCCTCATGTTTCAGCCCAGAAGGAGAACTAGAGTGGAAAGTGGGGGTGGGATCCTCTTGGTTTTGTCTGTTCTTTAAGTCCTCCTAGGACCTGCTGATCCCAGTGTGACATCTCTTTCTGGCCCTGCACTTATATATGAATATATGAAAGATCCTAACACACTGCACCCTTACTACCAAAAATGCACAGTCTGTTTGAGTCCTTTAGCTGGCTAATTGTGACTGGTGAATCATTTCATCCCCAGTAAGAATATCTCAATTATTTTTCAGTGTCTCCAAGCCCTGGAATTCCTCCATTCAAACCAAGTTATTCACAGAGACATCAAGAGTGACAACATCCTGCTGGGAATGGATGGCTCTGTCAAACTAAGTATGCAGGGAACATTACTGCTGATGACTTATCAACCCGTGCCAGTTATCTGCTCTGGGCCAGGCATTTTAGGGAGATGGGTGTTAGAGGTGCTTGATGCTGTCATGATGAACAGGCTGTAGAAATGCTACTGTAGATATTTCTGTGGCATTTGTTTTAATGGAGATTGGCAAACACAAATCCTTGTGAACTGATACCAGACTTGCAGTCAGGCTTGGGCTTCATTTAGCTTTGGGCCATCTGTTTATGTGAACTAAAATAACAGTATTTTAATGCTACTCCAGTCTAGAAAGCTTGGTTGAAAGGTGTAAGGCTAGAGGTCTTTATTTATGAACAACCTCTTCAGTCTGGAAAATACTGCAGGTATGCAAGGGACAGGGGAAGAGGAGGGAGAATTGAAAATCATGTAAGTAGAAATCATTTAATCTTACAATGCCAACCCAGACTGGAGCCTAAATGTTGTTTCCTCCTTGTGATATCACTAGTAATGAAAATCTTGAGACTGTTCTGCCCCTCGGGTGCTAAGGTAGTTTTGTTGTGCTTGTCACTGTCCATGCAGAGATAAGCCTGGAAACCAGTGAATTATTATCTTCCACCTATAGCTTTAACAGAATGGTGCTTCCTTTTTCTTCCCCTCAGTTCTGTTGGCTAGCACTCAACAGGGATAAATAAATCTATTTTTGTCAGCAGCGACAGCAGATATGACTCAAAATTCACAGAGTGCAGATACACTGAGTAAGAAGGTGGGGTTTTTCTGCACATAATTGCCTTTTAAACTAAAGCTGCACTTTGGCAGAGCCAGATCTCAGGAGTGTTAGCAATGAATAACTGATGGGGGCCAAAGTGCTCTATTCTCATGGAATAACTTCTCTGAGCACTGTGTGCTGGTACTGGACTGTAGTTTAAAGTTAGACAAATCCCTGTGGATATGATGCAGTAACCTTCTGGATCCGAGCTGCCTGTTGGCTCTGCTGGAAATTTGCTCTGTGTGTAAACCATATGTCCTTTCCTGGTATTTACCCTTGATGAAAACTCAGCTAGGAATCAGTTTAATTTTCATAATTCTGCCTAAAATTAGACCTGTGATGCCATAGGGGGTCAGGATGGGCGCTGCATCTTGCTGTGTTGATTCTACTGGGCTCACAAGCACAGATTTAGTTTTCTTTTGGTGAGCCAAATACAAGTAAAAGGTAGAGTAGCAGTCTGTGTGAAGGCCCTCCATCTTTCTCTCTCTTCAAATAAAATAATCAATATTAATTTAAGTATTTTAATTTTATTCTGAAGACTCTTTACTCTACTGTTTGAGGGATGATATGTCTACAGGGGAAGTAATACCCCTTGGACTGAAAATATCACCAGATAGTACAGCATGTGGTCTTGGGGGTGGGGGATGTATCTAGATCAGACTTGCATTAATTCCTGTTTTCACATACCCAGGAATGGTCTTTAGACCACTATGTAATATCATAGTGTGTAACATCTGTAACATTGAGCGTCTTAACTTCTGTGTGTGGTTATTTCCTGATCCCCATCTTTCACACAGACAAGTCAGCAGCTCTAGAATCCTCATGGCCTCAGAGAGCCAGATTTAGAAACTTAGCTCTAAACACCATTCCCTGTGTTAGCCACAAAACCCTCCTCCCGTCACAGCTGCAGCAGCAGCACACCTGACAGTGCAGCAGCGTGAAGTGTACTGTAGCTCTGGTGTCAGCAAGGGTTATTTATGGAGAAACCTGCTGATTCCTCTGTCTTTCCCCTCCACCCTGTTTTAATTTTGCAGCTGACTTTGGCTTCTGTGCCCAGATCACCCCTGAGCAGAGCAAGCGCAGCACCATGGTGGGCACCCCGTACTGGATGGCGCCGGAGGTGGTGACGCGCAAAGCCTACGGGCCCAAGGTGGACATCTGGTCTCTGGGCATCATGGCCATCGAGATGATCGAAGGAGAGCCCCCCTACCTCAATGAGAACCCTCTCAGAGTAAGAAAGTGCTTTTATCCTCAGGCCTTCGCTGAGCTGCTGGTGAAGCTGAGCTCATGCAGATCCTCTGCTGTGGTTTCATCAGCTCCAGCCCCGTCTAACTCAAACCATTCTGTGGTCTCCTTAGGTGTCATAGTGAGAAGGCTGAGATAGTCTTAGTTCAAAGCCATGGTTTGCTCTGGGTAGCAGAGGTGTGGGTTCTTCTATGAGTTACATCATGCACATGCATAATTTCCCACTTTCTGGGATGCTGACAGAGGCAGAAGTTCTACCTTAAGGCAACAAAGCAGTCATGTCTTGAAACTTTTTACCCTGTGATTGAGAGAGTTCTCCTCCCAGAAACCTCATGTAGTGGAAGATTCCCTTCTCATGGCAGGGGTATTGGAACTAGGGATCTTTCAGCCCAAAGTATTCTGTGTTTCTCTGATTCTATTAAATTCTATTCTAGTAGGAGCTTTTTCCTATGGGCAAATTATTCCTCCTTGCATGCTCCAAGTAAAATTAGAAGTGCAATAAGCCTTTAGACAGGGCTTAAGCCTCCTGATGTCTTTCCTTTGTTTAATTATTAACAAAAGAAGATGTGCTGTCAGCATGTAGCGGCATCACTGCTCTTAATATAAGCTAAGTTTATGGCTTTGTTCCCAGTTACACAGGTTGGAGGGGTCTAGAAAAATTCTGCTTAACTTTTTTTTTCCATCTCTTGCAATGGGAATGATTTTTGGGATGGAATTGCAGCAGCCAAGAAAACTGTAAGCAATAAAACAGTGTTGAGTTAAAGTAACAATACTTTGGCCTCATTTAACTCAATTTATGCCAATTCCTAGGCTATCAGGCTGATCCCATGGGACATGTTGAGTGATGTGCTCAAAAGGCCTGTATATTAACAAGTCTGTGACAGATTTCTGTTTCTTTTGAAAATTCATCCAGTAAGTTTCTCACATAGATGAATTTTGAGTCTCTTGATTCTCTAAGTGTGAATGCTTTATCCCCAAGCAGTAGCAAAACTGGTTTTTTCTGCAGGATGTTAAAAGATATCCAAGGGTCTGCTGGACATGTTTTGTAAGGAGCCAGCTGCATCTTTATCATGTTGATGTTTTAGGCCTTGTACACTCAGGCAGAGTACCAACAGAAAAAAAAAAAATCTGTTTAGTCAGGGTTACCTTCCTATGGGGATATAGTCATTATAGGAGTAATGGTAGAGTTGTGCCAGTTAACTTCCCTGTGTAAACAGGGTCTGGAATGTTGTTTTTGTCCTTATAATCCCTTGAGAGGCCTGCAGGATCCAGACCCAGATTACAAGGGTAGAACAATAAAGGATTGGATCTTATCCACAAAAAAATAGGGCTGGCAGCTATTCTGTTTGCTGAAATGTAGGCATTGATTAGTGACCCTGATAAGGTGAGGTTTTTTCCTCCCCATTGAACTGTGGGGAGGGAGAGGAGAAATGGGTGTCTCTAATCCAGAGATGTAATCTAATCTTCATAACCTCCTGTTTCCTGGGTGCTTGTTTTTGTCTCAGGCTCTGTATCTCATTGCTACCAATGGAACTCCAGAGCTGCAGAATCCAGAAAAGCTTTCACCCATATTCCGAGACTTCTTGAATCGCTGTCTTGAAATGGACGTGGAGAAGAGAGGTTCTGCAAAAGAGCTGCTACAAGTAGGTGATGGGGAGTAAGGCTGAAACAACCATGCAATCCTGAGATCTTGTTTGAAGTCTTAAATACTGCATCAGCTGAAAGCACAGCACAGCCAAGGTAACCTCTCAGGGGAAAAAAGCAGCTGAAAACCACAGCCCCCAAACATAAATCTATAATAAAGTGATAACAGACTGCTCCCTTTCCAGTACTGGCTACTGGCAGCAGCTGTTCAGTGTGTTCTGTGTCCAGCCTCAAATAATAGCTGTGTCCCAGGCCTGCCAGATGTTGAGCCCCCTGATTCTCGTGGTTTCTATGTGGCTGGCCATGACACCTGTGTGTGTTGTCACAGTCTTGTAGTGCTTTTTCCAGTTTGGAGAGCAGGAAGGCTTCTAGCTGTCACATATTCTGGCTGTCTCCTTTTGGGAGGAGGGATCATGGAGCACTTTGAGATGTTCAGGCTTCAATTAACTGGAGCAGTTCACTTTTACCACATTTTACCTGATACTTCTCCTTACAGAAATGATGGAACAAAGCTTGTGACATATCTTAATTAAGAATGGCTTGGATTGGAAGGGACCTTAAAGATCCTGTGGCTGCACTTCCCCTGCCATGGGCAGGAACACCTTCCACTAGACCAGGCTGCTCAAAGCCCCATCCAACCTGTTCTTGAACAACTCCAGGGATGGGGCTTCTTCTCTGGGCAACCTCACCAACCTTTAATCAGATATTTCACTGAAAACCTGGTGTCTTAGTCTGAACTCACAGTGAAAGCTGAGGACCAAGATGCCAGGATTTTTATCAACGTGGATGAGAGGAGTGGTTTGTGTGTTCTTTCTGTCAAATTTGCCATGAGGGTGAAATATGTAAGTCTTTATAAAATAGATCTGTGATCAGGAACACTCAGACCTTAAGTATCAGACAGTTTGCATTTTTTTGTTTTCCTTTCTCTCCACTGATTAGTGTAGTGGGCTGAGACTTGGATGTGTTGCTGCTTTCTGAGACTATAATGAAGCATAAATGTCTGGTAGTATCGTAGTGTCTGAAAGATAACTTTTTCTTCTGGACTTTTCAGTCCTAAAATATCAGAAAGAAGTTATGTCCTATTTCTAGGAGCAGGAGAACATTCTGACTGTAACACTTCAGCCTGTTCTTAACTACCTTGTGGCCTCTGAATTTTTTACTTTTTATTTTTTTCCATCTCTGAAGCATGTTGCCTTGGATGATTGATCCCTTCTGATGCTCAGAAGTCTTGTGGATTATCATTGCTTCTTATTTTCAAAGCAGCTTGTGGACTTGCCCTTCACTCTCATCTGAGAGCTGTTTTGATAATCAATACTGTTTTATTTGAAGAAGAGCACCTATATAGGAGACTGAATGGTGCTGTGTGGCAAGCTGTGTGCTGCTCTCCCAAATTTCAGCTGCTTTGCAAATTTCTGATACCTGGTAGAGGGCCAAGGCAATGCTTTCTCCAGACCTGTGACAGTGGGGAACAGGGAAATGAGAGGTGATCCCTCCATGGAGCCCTGTGCCTTGTGTCTGAATCACAAGGTTGGCTTTAGTACACCTTCTTTCACACTGGATTTCACTATAGATTTTGCAGATTTATAATTCACCAGGGGAATTTGGTGAGTTTTGCTTGATCTTGAATGTGCCCAAACATTGGATAATTTAGTGTGTGTTGGGTGCAAATCTCTTCATCACTTCAGGCAGTCCCCAAAATTTTGTCATAGTGAGAGAGCTTCTGGATTCACATGTTCAGAGACCAGAGTAGGTTCTTAGATTTCATATGGATTTAGGTGAAAATGTTTATAATTGCCACTTTTGGAGCATGTTCTGAAAAAAAATCTAACCATTTTTCCTTTTGTTTTGTCCTAGCACCAGTTCTTGAAAATTGCAAAGCCTCTGTCCAGTCTCACTCCTCTGATTATTGCAGCTAAAGAGGCAGCCAAGAACAACCATTAAAGTGGTGAAGTCGACACAGTCATCATGTCAAGACTTAATGTTCATTTCAGAGACTGAATTATTTGCCCTTCTCTCCTTCTGCTCCTTCTTCACAGACAGGGGTGTTCTTAAAACTTTGACTTGCCCTGGAGGGTGGCAGAGGCATCATTCACTGTGTGTGGAAGGGCACACAGCAGGGATGTGGCTGATCCTACATGATGAACTGTCCTTCCACCCTCGTGGTGGGGATGAGAGGGGAAGAACATTTTGTATGGGTGAGAAGATCTTTTTGGGAGCATCTGAACCTGACCTACACGTAGCGAAGCCAGTTTGTTTTCATATTTCTTACGGTGTTTATTTTTAAAAATAATGTGGAGCCTTAGACCATGTTTATCTTAATAAATTAAATCTTTTGCTGGCTGCACTTTGCCTGCTTCTGCCAAGCTGCTATTACCCCATGGAGGCTGCTGTGTGCTCTGGAGGACTGGAGGAGGGAGGAAGCAGGCAGCAGCGATGAGAACAGCTGTCAGCTGAGAGGGGAGCGAGGGGGTGAAGCTGCATCCCTCCTGCAGCACTGCTGGATGCTTGGAGGGAGCATGGACAAAGCCTCTGGGTGCTTCCTGCAGCCATTGAAGAACTTAAGTCATGGGTCTCTTTGCCAAATTGTGTGAACTGCCCCCTACTCACCCCTTCCCCCTTTAGTGGCAACTCTACTAAACAAATCTCAAATATTTTTTTGTTGTTCTAGGAAATAAATCACAGGAAAAAAATGGCAGAGAGCTCTTTTAGGGTTATTTTATTTACTGTGAGGCTTTGTAGAGATGTTGCTCTATGTGATTAACAAACAGCAATTACTGTTCTAAAGACAAGGTTTGCCTGAAAAATATGTTGAAAACTCTCGTTTCTTAGAGCAAGTCCAATGGAAAACAAACTGATAATGGATGCTGCTTTCTCCATGGAGATGTGGGGACACGAATTTTTTGAAATGATGGTTTCTTTATGCTACTGATTCCTTGGGTTGCCAATAGTCTGTAAAACAGGAAACCTGGAACTACTACCAGAGGGACTGGTTGTAAACACTGGGCTTATGTTCAATTGTATACTGATTTCTAATAAAGTGACTGCTGCGTTTCTTAACTTGGGGCTAGAGGAGAACTGGTGAATTCACTGTCACCAGACAAGTCTGTCATTGCTTGTGTGGTCACCAGGTACTTGAATGTGTTGGATGATGTAATTTAACCTTTCCTTACCCCTTCTGCATTCCTTTGGGATAGCGAGTGGCTGCCAAGGGCGTAACTTCACACATACAGAAAATTGATACAAAAAATGTGTATTGTAACTGTGGGAGCTGCTTTCTCTGTACTGCTTTGGTAACAAAGTGAGGTGAGTTTAAACCTATATCGGAGTAACCCCTCATCTTTCTGTTGGACAGAAATTCATTCCTTCTTGCTGAGACCTGCTGTTGGCTCAGCCATTTCCTCCCTGGATTTGGGCTTTATTTAAATGTATTTTCTGAATGACTCCACAGTCCATGACAGCTATTACACCAGCTTTACTGGGTGTAGGTACTTTGTGGGTTCTTCTGCTTCTGAGGGGCTTTCTCCCATCCTTTGTGCTCCAGCATGGTCACTGTTTGACACAAGGCTGAGGGGTGAAGTCTGTTGCCCAAATTTGCAGCCTCTCTCCCTTGGTGTATGCATATTTCATCTCCCAGTATAGTTAAGTTTCCTCTCACAAAGCTTATATCCAAGGATGAATTCCTTGGGCAAAACAGTAGAGCTGCCAACCTGGGAAGGGATATGATCTATTGATGAGCTCATCTGCTTGGAGCTTAGGTGGAGATTGTGGGATGGAAGGCCACTATGCTTGAATAATTCCCTTTGAAAAGGACTTTGTTATTCCCTCTGGAAGACTCAGGATGGCATATGTGGAAGGAATAGAATTAGTGTCTAGATCTCTCTTGATCTAAAGTCTCATTTGACTGGCAGATTTGGCAGCTGACTGTTTTTCAGAGAGCACAGGGTTCAGTTTGATCCACAACGTGTTTAATGTCTCTGCCTTTGATTCCCTTCCCTGCATCTCATTGAGATGAGAACCTTAATGCAGATGTGCCCTATCTGTGAGCATGCACAGGAGTTTATTTTCCTGCAGCAAACTTCCCCAGTAAGATAGAAAAGGTTATTTTTATGTGTTTTGAGTTGCTTTTCTGGATCCTTTATTGCATAATGGAAAGGAATCAACAGTGACTGTTTACCCCTCCTCTTACAATGTGCTTCTGTGTTCAACTTCCACATGGACTCGGTCCTGCCTGGTTTCTGCTGGCTGCTGGAGAGGGGAGCTGCCTAAAGCCTTTCATTCTGCTGGGAAAAGCTGCAAGCCTGTGCCCATGCTCGTGTGTCATCTTGTCCCAGGCTGTTTTGTCCCCACTCGTGATGGGTGGGTGGGGAAAGGAGGCGATTGCTACAGCGTGCCTGGACCTAGTTTCTAGTTACCAGACACATCGTGGTTTTATGTTCTCAGAAAATCTTTTTTAAAAAATTGTAATTAGCCTAATCTTAGGAGAATGGGTTTGTTTTGTTCCAGTTGTTCTGAAGTGCATTCTTTCCTCCCCTCTCCTTTCATGTGTGAGTCGCCTGCCTGGCACCAGCGCCTCCCTTAGCTTTAGAAGAGCCCTTCCTGTCTGTGGCACACTCCTGTCTACAGAGGGCTCTTAAATAGCAACTTTCTGACTTAAAATTTAATCTCCAGGGCTTATTTTTCTGAGAATATCTTGTCCCTGCTGTTACTTGAAAGTGACTCCAACTGGGCAGCTTAATTTGTACCTTTTTCTTCCCCTAACTTTCTTTTGTTAACTGATTTGCCCGAGTTGAAACCATTTTTAATCACAGCCCTTAATTATTAATTTTCCTGCTAATATTAAAATTCTCTCTTCCATATTAGAACATTAAATATTCAGTTGTTCTGACTGTCCTTTCAGAAAATTGATTTCCTTTTTGAGGGATCTCAGGCAATCTTATAATTTCATATTCTACAGTTTACAAAGGGCTTGGTGGAGGGGGAGGCTAAAACACATCTTCTTTTCTTAAACACAGAGATTGTCTTATTAAATACCAATTGGTATCTTCCATAAGACTTTTCCTATGTTTCAAGAATGGGCATTGATTTGTATTACTTTAACTATTAGGGTTTTTTAGGGTTTAGATGTTTTTTAAACAAACAATTTGACTTGGGTCCAAGAGTTTGTGTGTGAGAGGGTTGTGGAGACCATGTGGGAAGAAGGCAGGTTATTTGGACAACACTGCCAGGCACATAGTGTGATTCTTGGAGTTGTCCTGTTCAGGGCCAGGAGTTTGACTCGATGATCCTTGTGGATCCCTTCTAACTCAGGATATTCTGTGAGGCTGAGAGTGAAGAGCCAGGACAGGGATGGAGGGCACAGCAGAACTGGCTGGTTGCAGCAGCAGTAGCACACCCTTAGCCATCCCTGAGACGTCTTCATTGAATGGATGTGTTTTTAAAGAGCATGAATCTGGCTGATTTGTTGCTACAGGCACTTCTCTAGGCAGGCATTATGCTCCTACCAAACTGCCTTCCCCTTTCAGACAAAAGGGGTTCAGGGATTTCTCCAGCAAAGGAGGCTCCTTGAGAAAGGAGGTTTCCATGGAGACACTTACTTGACTTAAACGATCTGGCTAAGGCTTGAGAAGAGGTTGGGTGGGTAGACACCACACTGACACAAAAGCCACTGTTCTGCAAAGCAGCTGGGGTTGCTGCAGTGTTGTGTTGCCAGCTTGATGCCCCTTTTGAGAGGGTTGGTTTTGAAAAAGTGCTGAGAATGTTCCCTGGTCAGGATTGTGTTGTGTGTATAAAAGTCTGGCTCTTAGCTGAGATCTCTGTCAATATCCTAACCCATCTGTCTCAGAATGCTGCAGGTGGGTGTAAGTAGGGCACTTTGCAGCAGAGTACTGTGCAAGAAAGGATTGCCATGGTGTGTAGTAGGTGCTTGCTTTCTTAGAACCCACCCTTCTTGGCTGACAGCAAAATTTGTTCTCACCAGTTTCCAAGAATAATATTTGTTTGAAGCCCACTCCTAATTAAGAGCAGAGTCCATTTGTCTGGTGAGTGACATCTTCAGTGTAAAAATTGTAAAAGGTGAACTGATTGTCTGCTCATCTTTCCCCCATAAAACACTAACACTTTTTAATGGCTTCTTACTTTAGCTGTAATAGAGAGCCTGGAAATGTATTTTGGGGTCATAAGCCCGACTGGATGGAGCATGTGTGTAATGAATGCTGTAGGATCTCACAGTTTGTTGCTGATGACAGTTCATGGTGGCAAAGGTGAGACCTTAGAGAAGCAGCTGCCAGCTGTGACAGAGGATAACAGCAACAAAGCTGCAGTACAGATGGGAGCTGGACAGAAACTTGCTGCCAGAATGGAGCCTACAGTGAGTGGTGGGAAAGAGACAGAGTTGGTCCAAGGGGTGGGATGAAGCAAAGGTGAAAACTTCAATTGCACAGTTGCTGAGGAAATTCAGGGAGTGCCACAGCAGCCTGCTGCATCTCAAGGCAGCAGCATCTCTGAAGGCAGAGAGCAGAAAGGAGCCTGAGGAGGGAAAAGGTGCTGAGAGTGGAGAGTGGAGCAGCAATATGGCTCTGAGTCACAGCTTGTGCTAAGAGCTGGAGCTAATCCAGGAGGTTCACAAAAAATGACAAAATTCAGCTGAAAATGAAAAGTGGAGCTAGAACGGAGGAGATGGCCTTGATGTGCCAAGGAACTGAAGAGAGAGGCCAGATTCCCTGAATGTGTGAAACAGCAGAAACTAATTTAACACAGGCTTCTGTGGATGACAAGTAGCTTGTTCCCTCCTGCCTTGCAGCATCAGTGTCGTGTCTTTTTGAGATCAGCTCTGCTTTGGGATCATGTCAGCAGCTGCCCAACTTCAGCCTCATGTTTGTAAAGAAGGTTTTTTGCTCTGCACCTACTGACTTCTGACTGCAGCTCTCTGCTGGTGGCAGATGTCTTTGTGTTGTGTCCCACCTGGAAATATGGAGGCTGTTGCAGTTTTAAAATCTGCTGGATAATGTACTTCTTCCCATGCTGCCTTGGCATAACTCCTGTACTGTACTGCTGGATTTGTTTGATGTGCCAGGTCAGCTCAGCCATTTTAAAAATAAAAATTGAAACCTTAAATAAAACCTTGATTAATTATTTGGTTCTGCTTGACTTGCTGTTTCAATGACCCTTGCAATGATGGTAAATATGAATGGGGGTGCTTGAAGGAGATGTTGTGTTCCTCTGACCTATTTTAGATTAATCAGATCTTATTTGTGTAAGGTAGCTACACTAAAAGCTGTGACTATCATCACTTATTTTAACTTGTTTGGACATAGTTAATATTCTGGAAAGCAGACTGGAAGCAGGATCTTCCCAGCTCAAAGGAAGGAAGCTTGGATGCTTGTTTTCTCTGCAGGTAAATTTGGTGTCTGAGACTCCTGGTATGGAGGAGAAAATCAGGATGAGTTTGAGATGGGTATGTGCACACACCAGGTTTGAGAGAAGTCACTGAGAGAAAAGGAACACTTTGGGGGACCAACTAGAACAAGGACATCAAAGTGACTCCATGAAATCCCCTCTGCCTAGAACAGATGCTGAAGTAGAAGAATGCTCTCCATCAGCTTTTTCCAGGAAAGCCAGAGGAGATACCCATCAAGTTGTGTTCTACAAAGATGGGGGCCCCACAGTTGGAGCAAGAGGAACATTGCAGCTGAACTGGCAGGGATTTGGGGTGATTTTCCTTGCCATGATGTGGTAGTATCCCATGTTGGGTATCCTTGGCCCATCAGAGAAAAGAAATCTGACTTCACCAACACCACCACTCCTTCATAGAAACATAGAATGGCTTGGGTTGGAATGACTTTTAAAGATCTCTAGTTCCAACCCCCCTACCATGGGCAGGGACACTGTCCATTAGAACCAGGTTGCTCAAAGCCCCATCCAACCTGGCCTAGAACACTTCCAGGGATGGGGCATCCACAGCTTCACTGGACAACCTGTGCCAGTGCCTCACCACCCTCACAGTGAAGAATTTATTCCTAATATCCAATCTAAAACTTCTCTCTTCCATTTTGAAGCCGTTTTCCATTGTCCTGTCATTCCAGGTCCTGGACCAGAGTCCCTCTCCAACCCTCTTATAGCCCCTTTAGGTACCAGAAGGTGCTTTAAGGTCTCCACAGAGTTGATCTCTTCTCTTCTCTTCTCTTCTCTTCTCTTCTCTTCTCTTCTCTTCTCTTCTCTTCTCTTCTCTTCTCTTCTCTTCTCTTCTCTTCTCTTCTCTTCTCTTCTCTTCTCTTCTCTTCTCTTCTCTTCTCTCCTCTCCTCTCCTCTCCTCTCCTCTCCTCTCCTCTCCTCTCCTCTCCTCTCCTCTCCTCTCCTCTCCTCTCCTCTCCTCTCCTCTCCTCTCCTCTCCTCTCCTCTCCTCTCCTCTCCTCTCCTCTCCTCTCCTCTCCTCTCCTCTCCTCTCCTCTCCTCTCCTCTCCTCTCCTCCAAAGCTTCACAAAACAGGCTACCAGGTAAATTTTGCTCATGGTAATGTACATTCCCTCAAAGTGCCCCTAAAAATACTACTGGATTGGTGCCTGGTGGCTCTACCCTATGGCCCATGCAGGGAGCACAGTGATTTCTACCTAGCTACCATTATCCATGATTTCTGGGGAGGACTTTCTGTCTTGGAGACTTCTTCTCTTGAGACAAACTTGTTTGAGTATCCCAGCAGTGGATGGGAGATGTTGGACAATGAATGATGGCAAGACTTTAAGAAATGGTTGGTGTTGATTTCAGTGAAGTGTAACTTGTCTGAAGACCCTTCAGAGCCCAAGGTAGCTTTCCTTGAATGTAAATTCATAATCAAGTTTATAAACAAATAATTATTGAAGGCTTATTTGATAGATTAATAGTTTTGGGGTTAAATAATTGGAGTTAAATAATGGAGTTTTGGAGATAAATAATCGTGGAGATGGACACAAGGTGACAATGCCTTGTGTTAGATCAGCAGATCTATGGAGGGGGAGCAGGGGAGGAGAGGCAGGAAAAACATTTGGGGCAAACACAGCTTCAGGTCTGAGCCAGACACAGCAAACTGGCAGCTAAATCCTAGCAGGAGCATTTATTCTCTGTGTAACTGCATGAGATTGATTTATTGGGGAATAAGTGGTGGGAGAAGCAGTGGCCTGGCAGTGCAAGGCTGGCAGGTGTGTTCTCCATCACAAGCTGCAGGAGCACTGCAGCTCCTCCTGCAGAGGATGCTTTGGCTGGTCCCTCCTTTTCCTGCAGAGCCCAGAAGACTTTGAAGTTTTGGTTCTGGAGCTGATCTTTGGGGAGGATGTGTAGCCCGAGCACGGTAAGCAGGAGCTGGCTGGGCTTGCCTGGTCCTTCCCCATTCCTGGGGCTGTTCTGCCCTCTCCCGGCAGCTGCCCGGAGAGCCCTTTCCCCTCCCGCTCGTTTTCTACGAGCAACTAAAAAGGAACTTTTGTGTTTCTTTAGCAGGCTGAAGGCAGCCGGGGCACACGGGCACGGATAAGGAGATCATCCTTTCCTGATATGTCTGATCCTTGTGATCGCCCCACCTCCAGCTTTGCTCCTCTCATTTTTAATTTCTAGCAGCCTTGTAAGGCAATTGTGTTCCCCCAGGCCATGGTTATGTGGGAGCCCTCTGCTCCCACCCCAGCATGGTCCCTAATGCTCAGTGACACCCTGTGCTTCCCCCAGCTCTGCTCTGACAGCCTGGGCCAGCCTGGTGAAGGAGAAGGGGCACTGCCACTATGGTGTGAGTCCCTGGATGGGAAGCAACCACTGCTTATTTTCTATTCCTCACATTTTCTAACCACATCAGCCTCTAACCCCAGCTCTCACTCAAGTTCTTTGTGTTTTGCAGTCACTCTGAAGCCCTCCAGGCTTTGGGAACAGCCCAACCAACCCAGGACCACTGTAAATTGTCCCATCTCGTTTGCACCATGAATAATCCACCAGGAAGGACCAGCATGAGATCAGTGGTGATGCTGGGGCACAGCAGGATGGCAGCAGGCAGTTCAGGTCTCCCCTTGCACAGGCAGAGTGGGTTGGGTGCTCCTGAGGAGGTGACATTTAGGCAATGTCACCACTGGGGCTGGTGTGCTGGGAAGGGAGGTCTCTGGGTGCTGGGTCCCACTGGCCAGCCTGTGTCTCCTTGCCATGCCATCCACCATGTGGAGGGTAAGAAGCACCCAGTGAGTTCTCTGGACTCACCCTGGTGATGACAAGTGTCACCTGAGAGGCTCCTTGGTGACAAATCTGCAGCTGAGCAGAACTGAGCACCATGGCCCAGGCTGGGAGACACAGGGCACAGCACAGCTTTAAGAGCCTGAGTGGTGGGAACCACCTTTGCTAGTCCAAAATGGGACAGCAGCTCTGAGTCCCCACAAGACTTTGGCTGCTCCCTGCAGAGTGATTTATTACCCTGGGATAGTGGGGATCTTGCTGCAGCATCCCCACTGAGGAGCAGCAGGGTGTCCCCATCACTCTCGAGGCAGGAACCATCAGGGCAGGGGTTAGTGCAACCTCCAGTTCACTGCCCAAAGAGGAGGAGGAGGCACAGAGCAGCTGCCTGTGTGCCCAAGAAACAAAACTCTGGAGTGCTTCACTCCTGAGATCTGTCACCATCCTCCCTCACCGTTTGCCACATTGCATTCTTGGACACAGAACAAATTGGCCAAAGGATGTTTTATCACACCCTCTTCTTCCTCACTGGTCCTTGTGTGATTTTCCCCTCTGGAAATCCCTTGGCCTCTCAGGATACCTCTTCCAGAAAAGTATCCTCTTCCAGGATACCTTCCCAGAAAGCTCAGAGCCCCTTGTTGAGCCCCAGGACTTGGGAGGACTTGCCTGGCAATTCAGCATGCATGAGGTGATTTTTTGAGTTTATATTTTGGCTCTTGGTGTACATTTTCTATCTGGTGGGTTGCACACTCCAGAAGAAGCTGCCACGTCTTGGGCTCAACTGGTTGGGCTTTGCACCATTATCCACAGCCACTGCTGTCCTTGGAAAGGGGCAGCAGCATTTCTTGGGATTAAGTGTGTTTAAAACCAGCTCTGATCAGCCCAAGCAGCCTGAGAAGTCTCAGTGGAGGACATGTCCCAGGATGCAGGAGCAGGGCCAGGCCCAGGCTTCCATGGAGGCTTGCCAGCATCCTGCCAAACCTGCTGCTCCCCATTTTCACTGTGCCTCTACTTCACCCCAAGTCTCCCCACACCAACACTTTGGGAGGTGCTGATGCTCTCCCTGGTTCTTTTGTGTCAGAGCTGTGTGTCAAAGGCTTCAGGCTGGGAGATGGCAAGAGGACCTCCCAGCTTGCCCCTTCTCCTGCAGGCTCATCCTCTGGGGCTTGATGTGAAGCAGGCTGTCTTCTGGCTGAATTCTTAGTCATGCTGTGCACTGAGGGGCTGGAGCAGTCTCTGCTCTCTTGTGCTGTGGCATGGAGCTGGCCAGGGTCCCTTTCTCCCCCCTCACCCATCCTGTGTGCCTCCAGGGACTGACATTTCTGCTTTTTGGTGGGATACTACTTGTTGAGAAAATCAGATGCTGCTCTGCCCTGGCTGTGGGTCTAAAGCTTGGAGCAGTTCAGGTCACTTCCTTCTCCCTCCACCTCCCTTATCACTCCTGGAGCTGCCATAAACTGTGATATTTCTATCAAACCTCGTGGGGACATCGTTGCCTGCATGAGTCCCTGCTCTGAAAGTTTAGCAGTTCCTTGGGCAAATGGGCTGTGTGGGATGGGGGACATGATGGGGACACACACACTGGCCTCTCATGCTGCCAAGGCAGTGTGCCCCAAGGTGAGGAGGACTTAGGGTAGGAGGCTGTGAACATATTTCCCAGCAAAATATGAAGTGGCTGGCACTTAGGCTGGCACCATCCCTACTCTCTATTTGTGCCATTTTTGCCCTGGGTTTATCTTCTCCTGACACAGACAGAGGCAAAACTCACAGGGTTGAAGGCTGAGCTGCCCTGCTGTCCCCTTGGAGAGGGTTTGTACAGCACCAGTCCCTTGCAGGCATTTCCTTTATGGACTCACAAACTCCAAGGCTGGGCTTGCTGGTGGCAGTGCTCCAGCAGATCCTTGCTTGCCTTTATTCCCAGTTTCTGGCAGGCTAGGACATTGACTGGAGCACTGGGTGAGGATTTTGTGCTTGAGATGAGCTGGTGAACTCTGAGCTGAAGATACTGAAGCCAGAGCAACATCTGCCCAGCTGATCAGTCCTTTGCCAGGTGTTTGGAGAGCAAACTGACTCTGAATGCTTTGCATCTCTATACCCAGAAGAAAGCAAAACCACAGCAATATTTTAGGGCAGAGAACAGAGTTATCTGGGGTTTTTTTGCTTGTTAGGAGGCAAGACTATGGTAGTGCTTTTAATAAGCTTTTTCATTCTTCAGGCTCTTACCTCCACTGAAGGAGCTTTTTTGGGCTGATGTTGCTTAACCCTGTCCCTTTATCTTCATGTAGCCCTTGGGGTTCATCCACACCATGAGGATGCAGCAGCTGGAAGAATGGCAGCCTGAACAGGGATGATGATGATGAAGGCCCTTCAGAACTTGTTTTGGGGAGTTGCTGACCCTACTACTGCCTTCAAAGGCAGAGCAAAGTGCTCTGGCTCTCTGTGCTCTCCACTAAGCCTTAAGCCTTCCAGGCCACCCCCATGCCATGCTTCCCCTGGCCATGCACCTTCAGGACCTCAGTGTGGCCCCGTGACAAAGCTGGGCTCAACATGGCCCAAATACATAAGGAGAAAAAATCCAGGAGATTAAAACAGCAGGGTACCTTGGAAAAGCTGCTGCTTCCTAAATCTCATTAGTGCCACCAGTCTTCTTAATCTCACCCTTTCCTGCCCTATTTATCAGATTTTCAGGAATTAGACCAAAAAGCAACTAATTTTTCTAGAGGCTCACACACAGTCCCATGCATTTTTACTCCAGACAGCTAAGTGTTGGCTGGAGAGCCACCAGCAAGAGAACCAGCTGCTTCTACCTTCATGTCTTGTAGTTCCTGCATCTATTTAATTCCAGTTCTCCCAATTCCACAGGAAGAGAGATGTTATTTTAGGGCCAAGTGCTAAGGAAGGATTAGCAAGGCTGTTTTACGTGGAGCTCTTCTGCGCCTTCTGCTCATCGTTCAGTTTTGGAGTGAACCAGGCTGTCACCTCTACAGCTCACCTTCTAATGAAAAGTTTCTCTTTGTAATGTGAACTGCACAAAAAGATGCTGGACCATCCTTTCTGCCTGTTGTTGCCCTCTCTGTTTCCAAGGACAGTTTGCCGATTTTGCTTTTGAGGGACGCCCTGATCTGTCTTTACATCTAACAAGAAAAATCCCAATGTGAGAAACTACAGGGATGGAAAAACTACACCAATAGTGTTTCAGAGAGCCCTCCAGGGCTGGAAGGGATGTTTGTTTAGCTTCTAATGCAGTGAAAAGCTTTTATGGAGCAGGAGGAGCTCCATGAGGTTTTTCAGCTTCCTATCCTGAGAAACTTTATTGTGGGATTTTGCCTCTCTGAAAGCCCAGGGGGCATTGGAGGTTACAAAATCCAACGTGCTTTTGTTGTAGAGACCCCTCTCCCCCTTCAAAGGAAGTTATAACTCTAATAGGATTTAGATATTAAAGTCCAAAACCATGCAAAAACCCAGGTAAAATAAGCAGTTTTACATCCGGGGCTGCTCAGAAATCTGGTGCAGTGGATTCCTGCCTGGGGCTTACAACCGTGGAAAATATTTTCATGGAGGAGGTTCAGGAGTTTTAATTCTGAGGGTCAACGATGTCACATCTTTCCCAAATGTCCTTTGGGATGTTTCCTCAAACCCCATCCTTTGGGCACTTAATTCTGCCAAGGTGGGATGTGAACACCAACTTCTCCTGTTCTGGGTGGGCAAGGGATAAAGGAATCAACGCCAAGTTCTGGTTGTCTCTCAGAGCAATGCCACGAGCAGCTGCCTGCGTCCCATGGTGAGATTTTAATTTTTCTACCCTTGGGGACTGAATTTATTAAGGCTCGCATGGCCCCTCCTCCCGTGGGAGGGCGGGCTCCAGCAGCCTGTCTAATAGCGGGTGTCACAAGCGGTGCCACCATTCTCGTCCCGGAGTGTCACAGGCGGGGGACCCGAGTGCGGGGAGCGCGCACAGCCCCCTGCGCATCCCGGCGGGTGAGTGACCTGCTCCTCCTCTCCAGGTGCTGAGCTGCGCCCTGCCCGCCCTTCCCTGCTGCCTCCACAGCCAGCCCCGAGCTGGCGAGACTTTTCCCACTCTTCCCTTGTCATCCGTGGGTTTCTGACTGTGCTGGCTGGGATGCGGCGGCGGGCGATGGAGCCGCTCCCCCGGGCTGGAGAGAGGAGCGGAGAGCAGAGAGCCGGAGGACGGGGAGATAACACAAGGGGATGGTTTGTGAGCAGGGGCTCTCTGGTGGCTGCTCGGCAGCCCTGCCCCAGCGGCTCCGTGCGGGATGAGCTGGCTGCGACCTGTTGAGCGGATAAACGGGAGCCGGGATGAGGCGTGAGCTCCTGGGGTCGCTGCGGCTGGGGCGGCGGTGGGAGGGCAGCGGCGGCTGAGCGCCTGCGGTCCTTGGGATAAAGGGCTGTTTCCATAGTAAAAGGGAGAAAGGAGCCGCTCTCTCTCCTCCCCTGAGCTTGCCCAGCGTGTGAACGGGGAGGTGGACTCAGGAACAAATAACCCGTGAAAGGGTAACATCTGGGAACAGCTGTAAATAATCACGGCTTGGTTAGAAGGGCTGGAAGCAACACTGCAGTCCACCACCTGCCCTGCTGCTGCAGCCACCCTGCGAGCTGTGATGGGCAACTGTTTGGAGAGCAGCTCTGTTTGCAGGATTTGACCCTGGCTTTAGGCTGCTGTTGTTGTTCAAATGCTTCCACATTATTTGTAGGCATAACCACAATTAGCAGTGAAACGGGAATTTTCACTTCTAGGAAAGAGTGAATTTTAATTCAGCATCAGGCACTCAGCAGATCTGTACCTGAGGACCGGCACTGGGGCAACTTTAAGTTGCAAAGTGCAAACTTTGATTAGCTGGAGGTCCAGCCCATGGTGTACGTCACCTTCTCTACACTTCTACACTTTCTCTGGGAATCCTGACCTCACAATGTAGCATCTCCCCTAGTAAGTTCTGAGAGATGATACCACGTGGAAGGACAAGCGAGAGCAGAAATAATTTCCTACAGGTGCTTAAAGATTTTAAGCTGCATTTAACAAGAAAATTCATAATGTACCATGAGACCAGCTGGATTTTAATTTAAAATTGTCTGAATGTGAAAGGAGACAGAGCTGTCGCTTCCTTTACAACTTTACTGTAGAAATGTCTAAAAGATGTGCAAGACTTTCAGGGCAATTTGTAATCCTTGCAGAGAATACAAACACAAAGCTTGTCCTCACTACCAGTCCTGGGACTTCCTTGTATCATGACATAGGACCAAGGAGGTGAGCAAATGGTGTCTTTTGTATCATTTCTGGTGATGGAAACACAGTTCTTTAAATTTAGTTGTGTCAGCTTTGCTGTGAGAATGCCTGCAGCTCACAATGTACCTCTGTGCAAGTTGTTACCATACAGTTCTACTTCATGTGATAAAGTATCAGCTAAAATAAAAGAGAAAGTTTTTTTTTTCTTTTTTTTTTTTTTTCTAGAAGTGGGGAAGTTTGTGGCCCTTTGACAGTTCATCCTTTTCTTTTCTTTGCACACCCAGAGGCCCTTCTTCAGGCAAACCTTTCTGGTTGTGTGTAGAGGTTTCAGAAGCTGCCACTTGCCAGCTGAGACACACGTGCTCAGCGTGGAGCAGATCCTGCCCATTGGCAAAGCCCCAGCTCGGTGGCTTTGCCAGGGGGACAGGCTGCAGGGAGCTCTGCAGTGGGCATTGCCTGCAGACTGCAGCACCATGCACTTGTGCAGCACAGCCTGGCTTTGGTCCAAGCCTGGCTCCATGTCTCCGGATATCTTGCAGGAAGAGGTCTGTGCCTCGTGCTGGGGTGACCTGCTGTGTGCTGGCCTGTAGAACTGCCCCAGAGACCTCTGTGGTGTGCAGCAAACAAGGGGCTTGGGCTGTGCTTTAGGCGAACATAAAAAAGTCAGGAGATCTTTTGTGTTACAGATCTTTCTGAAAGGAAAGAAAACAGCTGGTGTGGGCAGAGCAGCTTGGAGACCTGACCTGTGAGGCACCCTGGGCTGTGCCTTCATGGCAGGATGAGTCCTGAGGGTGCACAGGCTTGGCTCCACATTGCACCCTCTGCTCCAGCTACAGACACGTGGTCGAGGGAGGTGAGCTGACAGGTGCTCCTCTCTTCAACATCTCATCCTCATCCTGTTCTTCATCTGCTGGACACTGCTCTCCCAGCAGCATTCAAGCAGGACTCACAGCTGGCTGCTCTTTGGTGGCTGAGGGTATGGTGTTTTATAAAATCCCAGTAAACAGGGGGTATCTTTGGTAGTGTTCCCTGTTGTTCTCCCCACCAGCAGGACATCGGCTTTTGCTGCATTTCTTGCTCTCCCCAGGAAAAGAGGAGAGAAGTAGAAATAGTGATATTTCAGAGGCTTGAACAGTAAGATGTCCCTACCCGTGGCAGAGAGTTGGAACCAGCTAATCTTGAAGGTCCCTTTCAACCCAAGCCATTCTGTGATACATTGATTTTATCTGGTCTCATACTGATCCTTTTCTCCTGCCATTGTTTGCCTTGCCAGTCTTCGTGGTGTCTCCAGGGAAGATGTTGTGTTAAGCACGATGAAAACCTGCTGTCAGGATCAGGATGGACTTTCCATGCTCATGGATCCTTTCTGGTGTCTGAGCAGTTGTAGCCTATGTGAGTGCACATGGTGCTGCAACAAGACAGAGATGAGAAACCCTGTCCTGGAACTCATCCTCTGCAGGTCTGCTGCCAAGGGAAGCTCTTGGGGCCCCCAGAGTGTGCCAGCTCTTTTCTTTCATTGACACTTGCAAGGAAAGGTGGCAGGGTAAGAGGTTATCTGTGATGGTGCTGTGCTATAATAGCAGCAGGGAGCAGAGAATAGCAGCAGGCAGGGAAAGAGGGCAGGGGCAATGAATGCATGTGTGAGAGAGGCTGTGGATGCTGCCTGGGGGGCTGTTTTGATTCAGCTTCAGTGCTGGGTGCCAGAAGAAGCAGCACATATCTGCAAGCAGGGCACGGGCCAGGAGCAGCTGGAAGCATCCCTGTAAGCCTGCTGGAGTCTCACTGCTTGTGCAGAAATGCTTTAGAGTCAGCCCCTGCCTCACTCTCCTGCTTCATTTCCTCTCTTCTCCAATGCAACTGCGAGCAGTTCCTTGTTTCTCCAGCTTCCATCTGCTCCAATTAGGCAGGAAGGCCCTGGAAGGTTTTCAATCCCTGGGACACTCTCAGAGCACTGAGGCTGGGTGACAATTACGGGTCCGGTGCTCTCTGCTCCGCTGCCGCCACCGACTCCGTCTGCTCCTTTGGGCAGCTGCTCTCCATCACTGACCTTACTTTGGAAGGTCTCCAGAGCTGGAGAAATAAAAGGCACTTTAGAAAAAGGAGAGGGGGGAATTGGCAAAACCAGTTGCTTTTTAAAAGACTACTTATTTCTTAAGATGTACTTGCTGCTGATTAACCTTTGCTCGGTGATTGTTTTAATTGATTCATGCCTCAAAGCCGTCAGAAAGGTTCTGTGGGGTCATGGTGCCTCTGTCCTAAGTGCTCTCTTTCCCTGCAAAGCTTTTAAGAAGTTTTTCATTGAGCACAACCCAATCCTTGCAAGAAATGAAGGTGAATGACGCCAACCCTTTTATCTTCTCCATCCCTCAGATTTTCCAGCCTTCATCTCGGTGCTTTGCTGCTGTGACCTCTTCCTTCCCTCCCTGCTGCCAGTTGGCAACTGCTGCCAGGCTGGGCCTGTTCTATATTCCTTTGCAATTCATGGTGAATGCTGTTTGGGGGGATGGGGTTTTTGGCTCTTCTGTGAGAATGAGGCACTGCAGGGTTAAGTACTACTGCCCTCAATCAGCCTTACACGTGGTCCTACCCATGGGCGCACCTGTGCTCCCTGTGACTGCTCCATGTCACCCCACATGCAGAATTCCTGGGGCTGTCCCTTTGTATGGCAACAGGATGACAACCCCCTGGCAGTTGTGGCCTTGTCCTCTCCATGCCAGGATGCAGAAGTTCCTTGAGGGTGAGCTGGCAGAGCTTGCTGGGTTTAAGTGATGAATGCCCTTTCGTTTTGGGCTGGGCTCGTGCCCTGGCACTCTGGATGTGGGTGAGACCATTCATCTGGCCTGTTTAGACATCTGCCCTTGCATGAGTTGTGCCCATTTCTCTTTGCTGGCTGTTCTGGGCGATCAGGGTGACCACAAAAACAGAGGAGATGGAGCAAAAGTCTGATGGGAGAACTGAGAATGTTTAGCCTCAAGAAAAGGAGACTGAGGGGGCATCTTAATGCTCTCTACAACCACCTGAAAGGAAGCTGTAGCCAGATAGGCACCTGTCTCTTCTGCTAGGTAACAAGATGAGAGGAAATGGCCTCAAGTTGCACCATGGGAGGTTTAGATTAGATAAAAGGAAATTTTTTTTCACTGAAAGGGTGCTCAAGCATTGGAACAGATTGGCCAGGAAGGTGGTGGAGTCACCTGGAAAAAATCCATATATGTGGTATTTAGGGACTTGATTGAGTTGGAAGGCTTGACAGAGTTGATTCAATGGTTGGACTTGATGTTAGAGGACTTTTCAATCCTAATGGTTCTACAATTCTAACCAGTCCTCCAGGAGACCAAGGGAAGAATGAAAACACCCACCCCAAGCTCTCAGCTAAAGAAATCACCTGTTTTCTCCAGGATGCTGGGATGTGAGCACTGCTGAGTGCTGACCCAGCAGATCTGACTGTTCTGTGTGTCCTTGGCCCTGAGGAGGTCCATCAAGGCTCTGCCCATGGGTCATCTGTGCCAATCTTGTTTTGCTAAGCAGACTCCATGTCTCACACCAGCAGATGAATGAAAATCAAATGAGCCATACAATGCTCACCTGCTGATCTTGTGGCACTGCTGGCACAACCTGAAATGGGAAGCTGAGGCTCTGGGTGATGGCTCTGCTGGAGGTGAGGTCAGGGGACTTGTGGGTCAGAATATCCTGTTGCTCTGAAATGAGTTCAGAATTTCCTGAGTTGGCTTATGGGGAATGGTGGTAGTGTTTAATTAGCTGAAAAGGATTTTTCTCTGAGAACAGCAGCACCACATTCTTCTGGTGCAAAAGCTGGCTAGGCCTCATGCATTTGGATACTGTCAATAATTAGATGGATAAACTTCTGTCTGGAGACATGGAAAGCATCCTTTCCTTCCTTTTCCTCCCCTCCTTGCAGGGTGTTTTGCTCCAAGGCTTGAACTTTGACACCCACAGCCAGTGCTGGGGTCTTGAGCACAGTGGCTGTCCAGGGCCCCTTCCTTTGTCCAGACTGAACAGTGCTCTGCAAAATCTGGAAAGTTCTTTTCTTCTCCCCTCTTGGCTCAGGGACAAAGTCTTCCCCCAGAGATGATGCTTGGGGCAGTGCACAGCCCTCAGTGGGGCTGTGGGGCCGGAGAGGGTCCCCACACTGTGTCCCAATCTCCTCATCTCTCCTTAGCAGGGCACAAAGAGCTGCTTAGGCATTCCCAGCAGCAGAGAGGGACCCAAGCCAGGGCATGCTGAAATGCACAAAGTAGGATTTATATCTTCAAAGAAATATTTCCCTCCTTTCTGAGCTCTTTTTTATTTTTTTCCAAGGGATTTATTCCTCCTCCTCTTCCCTCCCAGGCAGGCTTTGAGGCGTGGAAGCACTTTCTGCCTCCCCACAGTGGCTGTTCAATGGTGGGAGAGTGACTTCTTAGAAAGCTGTGGGCCACCCAGGGGCAGAGCCCAGGGCTGTGCCCACGTGCTGAGCACACATTGCTGCTGGTGACACTGCATGGCCACAAGCACTGTGAGAGCAAAACTCTTCCCTTCTGCTGTCCAGTGTGGAGCAGCATCTCACCCCAAACTGGTCATGCTGAGTCTCTGTTTTCAGGCTTGAGCTGGGGAGGTACAGCCTCAGCAATGCTCCTGATTCCCTCTCTGGGTGAGCAAAGTGACACCCAGACCTGGCCATCTCTCTGCTGCCATCTGGGACCAGCATCTGGCTGGGGGATGGAAGGTGTCTGTGCGATCACAGCTGGGAGGTAGCTGTTCCTGAACCCTCTAGGGCTGATTTCTGCCTCTATTGCCTGAATTGCCAAGGGGCAGGGTGCCAGCTTCCCCAAAGGGCTCTGTGCTTTTGGGGTGGGAACCCGACACTGAGGTCAGAGGTGCTGTGTAACCCAAGATAATGGGTTATATGTGAGGTATATAAAGGCTGATCAGGGCCGAAAACAGAGGAAAGACTCTGCTGAGGGGTCTGGCACCAAGACAGCCAAAGTTACCTGCTCATCATGCTCATTTCTGCAATGCTGGAAAAGTGCCCATGTACCCAAGAACACTTGGATCAGATTATGTCTGAGTCCAGCCAAAGACATGGCATTTGTAAAAAAACTTTCTCCACCTCTTCTTTTTCTTTCTCATTTTTTTTTAAGCAACTATTCAGCTTCATTCAAAAACACTCATTTTGCTCCTAGCAGGCGAGAGAGAAAATCTATTGTAGCACTTTGAGACCCTTTTACAAACATGATGATTTCCCCTTGCCTGTTTCCACATGAAGCTGAAAGCATTTGTATAAAACCCATTGTAAATGCTCTGAGACTTGGCCAATAATTTCCTGGCCATTTGTTAATGTAGCCTGCAAAGTGCTTTGAAAGTGAAGAGAAACAGCTGTAATTTCTAATGATGATAAGTATGATTAAACAAGGTTTCTGCAAGTGGTTGTGAATAATGAGCCATCCCTGGGGACTGGACTCTGGGGACAAACATGCTCCAAACACAGAATCTTAAAATGTTTTAGGGTGAAGGGAAACTTAAAGTCATCTCATTCCAAAGCCCCTGCCATGGACAGGGACACCTTCCACTACACCAGGCTGTTCAGGGCCCCATCCAACCTGGCCTTGGACACTTCCAGGGGTGGAGCAGCCACAAATTCTCTGAGAAACATGTACCAGTGCCTCACCATCCTCACAGTGAAGAGTTTCTTCCTAATACCTAATCTAAACCTACCCTCTTTCAGTTTAAAGTCAGTAACTGCCCCAGCTCTCTCAACTTGTCTTCACAGGAGAGATGCTGCAGTCCTTTGATCGTGCAAGACTCTTGAGAAAGGTACCTTGAATAAATAGAGGTTCTAAACAGTCCTGGGGGAGGGGTTTGGGAGAGGAAAAATGTGACTTGTACAAAAATGTGTTTCAGCTTTAGAGCTTTATTTCCTATGGTGATCACTCTGGAATAAAACGAGGGATTAAGATTCCTTTTGTATGTTAAATTCTTATGGCTGATGCTGGGTTTTGTTTCAAGGTGAATAGATCTCACCTTGGAGTGAGGCTTGCTTCAACATGTAGGGGCAGCTTTTCCAAACCTGTATCACTCATTCTTAGCCATGGGGGCTCCTCAAGGGCTTCTCCAATTGACCCCACAAAATTGATTGGTTGCCTGAGAAGATCTTGCCATAAAGCATGTACCCACAGCTGAGGCACTTATGGCTGAGCAGGGCACACCACCCATTCCCAGCACAGCTCCTGCTGGATGTCCTCTGTGATGGGGTAAGTCCCTGTGAAGTAGCTACAGGATTTTAGCAGTATTTGAAATGGACTGGTTTATTTTTGTCTGTTCAAAATGTGGTGGGATGTTCCAAAAGGTAGGGCATGAACCTTGGTGGAAATCTCTCCATGCTGAGCCACAGCCACTGCCTGTTAGAGGTGTGCTACAACAAATGGAATGGAGAAGTGTTGTCCCTGCAGTCACAGGAGTCAATTCCTTGTTAACCCCTTTACATCCACATCTGTTGGGTGTTTCCCATGTTGAGCTGTGTTGTTTCTTTCTGCTAATGGCTGTGTTCTTCCATCTCAGAAGCCAACAGATAAGCAAAGCACAAGACATGCCTTGCACAGGTTTCTGCCAGGCTGCACCACTCCCTGAGATCCCAGACCAGGCCTTATCAAGAAATGCAGTGATAAATTATAATTGTCATCTGCCAGAGAGAGGATATAGATTATATTCTTTATCATAGGGAGGTAACGACTATCTTTATTTTATTTGATGTGTTGTTTAATTTCCTGGGTTACACCTCATTAATTTCCTGAGAAGAAACTGAGGGCAGATGATAGTCAAATAAAAGGGATCCTAGACTATGATCAGGAGCCTAGGGCAGACTGTAGGGTAGAAATTCAGGTTTAAGGGCTGCTCTTCTTTGGTCTTCTCTGGCTAGTGGCAAGATCTGTGTGCAGCTAATGGTGATGGTGATCCACCCAAACCATTTTATGATTCTGTGTTGGGAGCATGTTTGTCCCCAGTGTCCAGTCTCCAGGGATGGCTCATTATTCACAACTGCTTGCAGAACCCTTGTTTACTCATAATTATCATCATTAGAAATTACAGCTGGTTTTCTTCATTTTCAAAGCTTGCCAGGAGGTTTTATTCCTTTGCTTCTGTTGGTGTAATAATGTGAAAGAATCCTAGGGGAAAGACAAGGAAGTGATGCCCTAAAGAATGATGGCAGGAATCTCTAGGCTAAGGAGCTGCAGATGCTCAGGTTCAAGGAATCTCTTAGTCCTGGCATGGGGTTCACTTTCTCTCCAAACCCCTTGGAAACAGTGGAATGGGCAGAGTAAGCATCACTCCTTTCTGCTGTCTTTCTACACTGTCAAGATTCTTAGGAGAAGCTGGCCATGCTCGGGGGCTGAGAAATTCATCTCTGTGTCCCTCATGTTACACCTGCTCCCCATATAACATTTTGCCCAACTCTCTTCTTGCATCAAACTGGGAAAGGTAAGATCTGGAAAGAGCCTGCAACCACATGGAATCAAAACAGGCCAGGTTGGAAGGGACCCCAGTGGGTCATCTGGTCCAACCTCGTGGCTCAAGCAGGGTCATCCTAGAGCACATTGCACAGGACTGGGTAGTTCTTGAGCATCTCCAGTGGGAGACTCTCTGGGCAGCCTGTTCTAGTTCTTGGTCACCTGCACAGTAAGGCAGCTCTTCCTCATGTGGAGGAGCTTCCTGTGCACCAGTTTGTTGTCCTTGTGGATGGCACCACTGAGAAGAGCCTGGCTCCATCCTCTTGTCACCCTCTCAGCAGACACTCTGAGGTGAGGTCCCCTCTTGGTCGTCTCGTCTCGAGGCATCTGTGGCAACTGACTGCTGCCTGTGCTGGAGAGCCTCAGTGCCCTCCCTGTGCCAACTGCAGGGACAGCCCTGGGACAGTCCTGGGACAGCCCTGGGACAACCCTGGGACAATCCCTGGGACAGCTGCTGGGACAGCCCTGAGACAGTCCTGGGACTGACCTGGGACCACCCTGGGACAGCCCTGGGACAATCCCTGGGACAGCCACTGGGACAATCCCTGGGACAGCCACTGGGACAGCCCTGGGACAACCCTGGGACAATCCCTGGGACAGCCCTGGGACCACCCTGGGACAGCCCTGGGACAATCCCTGGGACAGCCCTGGGACAGCCCTGGGACAGCCCTGGGACAACTGCAGGGACAGCCCTGGGACAGCCCCTGGGACAGAGCCCTAGGACAGCCCTGGGACAGCCCTGGGACAATCCCTGGGACAGCCACTGGGACAGCCCTGGGACAACTGCAGGGACAGCCCTGGGACAGCCCCTGGGACAGAGCCCTAGGACAGCCCTGGGACAACTGCAGGGACAGCCCTGGGACAGCCCCTGGGACAGCCCTGGGACAATCCCTGGGACAGCCCTGGGACAGGCACCGCACTTGCGGGCAGCTGCCCGCGACAGCCGCTGCCTGCGTGGCAACCCTCGCGCCATCCCCGCGCCATGCCCGCGCCATCCCCGCGCCGTCCCCGCGCCGTCCCCGCGCCGTCCCCGCGCCATCCCGGTGCCATTCCCGTGCTGTCCCCGCGCCATCCCCGCGCCGTCCCCGCGCCGTCCCCGCGCACTCCCCGTTGCCGGCCCCGCCGCTCGCGCTGCCCGGGCCGGTTTGAAACCGCCGCGCTGCTCCCGGCTCCGCCCGCTGCTTCCCGGAGCTTCCCGGTGCTGCGGGCTCAGGGCTGCTGCTGCTGCTGCTGCTGCTGCTGCTGCTGCTGCTGCTGCTGCTGCTGCTGCTGCTGCTGCTCGCTGCTTCCCCTCGCCCCGGCCGTGCCTTGCAGCCCCTGCCTGGTTAGGTACTGTGTGGGCGACACCTCCATGCAGGGGAAGGGAGAGAAACGCTCAAGAGGCCACAAGGGAAAAAAAACTAGAGGCAGTGCCAGATTTGGCTGCTGTACCTTTGCCCCCTGCAAGATGAATGCCCCAGCCCCAGCGCCCAAAACACGCAGGTTTTTAATCCTTGGCCTATCAATCACGTTTCTCTTTTCAGTGCTTTCAGCGTTCAGGCTGTGTGGCTGAATATGTTTCCTGATTTTTCTCTCCTTCTCTTTCCGCTCTCATCCCCCCAGGCTGTTTCCCATGCTTTTCTCACTCTCTGCCAAGCAGTGGGAAAGCAGCAGCCCTGTCTGACTGCCTGCGATTATGGGGACTCTTATCTGTCTCTATTTGCCATGGAAAAACCTGAAGTCCCTGGGCTTTATGGAGCAGAAAAACATATGTTACTGCTTTAATGCCTCACTTGTTAAGGAGTCCTAAACTTTGCCATCCTACAGATGCGTGTTTACCTGCTTGCTCTTTGCTTCCATGGCTTTCCCAGTGAATGGATGCAGGTTTGCTGTTTCCCTTCTCTATCCATTTAACTTTGCCTGGTAAAGATGGGCAGGAATTGCAGACAATCTCTGAGTTTTAAGAGAACTGTGCTTCAAATCTAGATGCAAGGACTATGAAGCCTCTTGCTAAGTCCTGCCAAGGACTGAATTGGTTTTGTGCCTTCTGCATCTGTCATTTGTTCTGGTGTTGTTTGCCCCTTAGGTCATTGTTGGACCCGGTTACTGGGATATTATCTTTCTTAGGATCAGATGCTTGTGAATTCAAATGTATCAGTGTTTGATGTGGTCTGAGGCACTGCAGATTCAGTCAGACCTGGGGAGTTATAATGTTTGTATGGCTTCTGATTGCCTTGTCCCAGCTGTGGCAGCAGACTGGTAATGGGTTACCAGGGATGAAACCACGAAGGATGAAACGATGGACAGAGGCCCATGGAGAACATGAAGAGTGGCTGAGTGCTAAGGAGGGACCTTATGTTAAATGCAACACAGAACATGGAGATGAACCTGAGGGCAGAAAGCAGGGGAAATGTGAGGAGGTAAAAGGGGAGGAGAGATGCCTGTTTGGAAGGACACATGACAATGAGTGCCTGGAGAATATGAGTGCATTTTAACTGAGAAGCACCCTTCTGGCTGTCCTAGTGTCTGTCTTTGTTCTCCTCATTCTCACTTGGGATCTGGTACATCTAAGAGGGGTTTCTTCTGGACTTGTCCTAGGAGTTGCAGCTGGACTGTTAGCTGACACCAGCAACAGCGCAGTGTAAATGATTGCAATACATGAATCTTGCAATACATTAATCTTGTAGAGGGAGATGGGCTCTTAGGAGTCACTGCCTTCAGAGTGAAGCAGCCTCAAATTTGGTGAGCTGTCCTTGGTCTTCCCTCTCCCTGTCAATTCTTTGCTTTGCATCTCCACACAAGCATCACCTTTTGTCTCGTGCCTCCAGCATGCCTTGTGCTTCATTCCTAGCAGAGACCCAGCAGTCCCTGAAGCTGTGGGGCAGAGCTGCTCAAACCTCCCATTTGCTAGGTAAGCCATGTATGCCCAGAGGGAGCAGCAGCCTTGGATCAAATCATGGTCTGGGGATTGACAGAATAGTTTCTGCTTTGGACAAGAGTGCACCGATATTTCTTCCTAAGATCTAATCTCAACCTACCTCCTTTCAGTCTGAAGCCATTGCCTCTTGTCCTGTTCCTCCATGCCCTTGTCAAAAGTCCCTCTCCTTGTCAATAGTAACCCCTTTAGGTACTGGAAGGTGCAATAGGGGATCTCCATTTATATCTCCACTTACTTGAGTGGAAATATGCTAAAGAACATCTCTATACTGGAGAAGATGAAATTTCAGTCCAAGTTTATTGCCTTTGTAGGATTCTTTGGCCCTTTGCAGGCTTCAAAGGAGTAGCTGAGTTAGATAGCTCTGTCTGTTGAGGGCTGGGAGAGGAGGGAAAAGGTCTCTGGAAAGAAAAAAGGGCAAGGATAGGAAAAGAAGGTCAGATGGATGCCAGCAGAAGCTAGAGCCCAAAGCAGGGGACGAGTTATGCTTTTTGAGTCTCTTGATACTGAAAGGTGTTATTGCCATAGTGATACTGCTAGGACAACAGGGTCAATGGGGATTTGGGGGATGCCAGAGAGAAAGGCATTTTGCTCTTCTTTGGCCAGCCTGATGTTCTTGGGAGAACCAGAGGCTGGTGGAGGGGGTTGTGGACAGCAGGTTGTGTTTGTCTCTCCCTCGTTCCCCAGCCGCCTCTGCAAAGAAGTTTTCCTTTCCCAATAACTCATGGGCTTGGAGAGGTGACTTGATTGGAAAGACTAAGGCAGGAGGTCATGAAATTCTGAATTACAGTGGTGTCATAAGTACTCTGATGCACAGATGAAGCTCTGATATTGCCCAGAGAAGTTTTGGATGCCATATTCCTGGAAGTGCTCAAGGCCAGATTGGATGGCACTCTGAACAACCTGGTCTAGTGGAATGATTTTTAAGATTCTTTCCAATCCAAACAATTCTGTCATTGTGTGATGAAGGTGAAAACACCTTTCCCTTTCTGCTGGGGGTGAGTCCAGGGTGAATTGTTTAAGCATTCAGAAGCTCGAGGCCAGAAGATGTTTGATACCTGAGAGAAACTGGATGCTGCAGGTATCAAGTAGCCCGTGCTATGGGTGAACAGGTGTAACCTGGACAGACTGTGGCTACTGTGTGCCAAAACCCATGGGAAATGCCACAGAAATCCCAAACAGCAGGTGACTGTGCACTCCATACAAGGAAAGACTAGAAAAGATGGGATAGTTGAGGCCAGAGAAGATTTAAGAGGAGGTTTAATCTATATGTGAATACATGTAATACCAAACAGAGGAAGTGTTTAAGCTGTTTACTATATCCACAATAAACAAGGCATGGAGTAGTGTCCTTAACTGTAATACAGGAGACAAGACACTGGGGAAAAAACCCAACTTTTTAATTATAAAGTGAGTTAGGACTTGTTCAGCCTGTCTTGAGAGATGGTGGGATCTCCATCACTGACAATTTCACGAGGGGTAAGCTAACACCTAGGTTTAACACCTGGCATGCTGCTGTAGCTAGACAGATAATGCAGGCAGTGTTTCAGGATTTCCATAATCTGTTTTCCTGTCAAATCTCGTGTGCTTATAAACAAATATTGATGTGTGAGCTTTGTACCCATACCTGGGAATGTGAGTAACAAATCTCATGGCCCTTTGACAGCAAAACTAATGAGTTTGGTCTGGTGTCCTGAATTCCTGTTGCTGAAGGAGAAGGGCTGAGCAAGAATGGACATTGTGCTTTGGTGATACAGGAACTCATATTTTGGGGATGCTTGTAGGAAGTAACAAATATTGCAATCCCATGGCATGTGACAGCCTTCTGGTAAGAGGTCTGAAGGTTCAAATATATTCAGAAGCTGTGCCTGTTGTAACTTGGTAATTGCTGGGTTTAAGCCAGGTGTACTTTAGGCCAGCTGATGAAACCAGTTGGATCAGCTGTCACCTGCACCACTTCCCCCCAGCTGTGCTCTGGGAATTCTAGAGCAGGATCACCATCTTGCCACATGAGATTGGCATCAATTTTTTACTAGGGGTGACTTACTGGTGCCAGGATCTGGTACTGCTGAGCTTCTAGGGATGGCTTGGCCCCACCACATCCAAGTGTGTGTGATTCCCTATGACTGTCCTGGATGGACAGACACATCTGTCTCAGGAAAGCATTCAGGGCATGACATTCTTAGCACTACATAATTAGTACTGGTCCAAACTGAACCCCCTTTTTGTTTCTTTTCCATTCTCTTTCCTTGTACTCGCTGGGGCATTTGGAAGGGGTATGAGGGCAATGTCTTTTCTGTTTTAACTTGTGTCTGGTGTCTCTGGTTTATTTGTGTTTTCTGCAAACTGGTCAGTTATTTTGATGTGTCAATCTGCAAGGATTTATGCACTGATTTCTCCAAAGTCATACTGGGATCTGAGTTATTTCTAAACACAAACCCTTTATATGTACGTTTCATCCATGTGTAGAGTGCAGCAAACTCTTTATTCTTCCTCTTAAATTGTTGTTATTACATCTGAAAAATCAGGAAAATCTTGAGTCCTAAGATGGGATTTTGTAGCAGATATTCCAGGATTTGAGCATGGTTGGTGTGGACTCAAGGAAGTGATGGCACTTGTAACACAACAGAAAAACATCTCTGACTAACTTGACTCCAAAGACAAGCTGTATAATGGGGCTTCTTTACATGCCCACACAAAACTGTTTTCCTAAATCTTTCCTTGCAGTCTTGGTAGTGCCCTGCTGGGTGAACCACTCTTCCACTAGCACTAGTCCCTGTGCTATTTGCTTCACTGTAACTACACTGGTTGCAATTTACCACCAAGTTCTTTGTTTTTAATTATGATTATGAATAGATCTCCCACATGTACATCTTTGCAGCTGGTCTTTCCACACTTGAAAATCTGTTCCAAGTAAAGTTGTTTCAGCCAGGTAATAATTATTTCTTAAGGGATCAGTGCTGCAGTTTTGCTGGGAGGGCGTTTAGCTCCTTTTCTACATGAGCTAGTTAAATTGATAGCATGTTTCAAACAGGTCACAGTGATGCTGAATAATTCCCATAGCTAATCCTAGATTCGGGTTTATTTGAAATGTGCTTAAGTTAATGAATTCATTTCCCAGAACTCCCTGTATAGTCAAAAGGAGGCATCAAAGGTGATTCAGAGCACCTAAGTTACAAGCAGGAGTCCCACTGCTAAGAGGATTTGGGGATGTCCTCAGCATCACCTCCTGCTGGTCTCCACACCCGCTTGGGAAAACTTTCTCTCCTTTTTCAAATATGGCAAGCTTACCCAGCGGTGTCCCCAACAAGTAAAACTTGTTCTTGTTGCAGGAGGAAGATGAGATAAAGCCCTGGGATGGAGGGCAGTGGCAGCAGCCTCAAGAGGCTGAGGTTTGGGAAGCTGAAGGTGGTGCGGCGGCACCTGCTGCAGCGCTACGAGCACCAGCCCTTCATCTCCTGCCTGGCCGGGCTCTACAGCTGCCGCTGGAAGCGCTACCAGCGCGAGAGGACCGAGCCTGGGAAGTGCTGCTGCAGCACGGTGAGCCAGATCAGAGCCAGCACAGGCTCAGCTTTCTCTGCTGGGGCAGGGCAGTCCAAGCAGGCAAGGGGTTGGTGGCGTGGAATCCCAGCCCAGTAGGATGTGGAGCCCACTGGGATCTGTTGGGCTGTTGGATTTTGCTCTAAGTGCTTGATGAGCTGCTGCTTCTGTGGCTGGATCAATTTGTCTGTGCCACCACACAGCTAATAAATGTGGGCTTCACACCAACCTCTCCTGGCCAGCAAAACACCTCGAAGCCGTGGAATCAAATTAAAGAAGTAACATGAAGGTTGGGTGGGCAGTAAGAATTACAAAGAAGGTTGCTCCACAGTGCAATTTCTTCTCATGTGAGGTGGTTAAAATCCCGTTTGTTTGGGAAGTCATGAGTTTTCCCTGAGAACAAGTAGTGCAGAGCATGCTTGTGAGGACATTTTCCTAGTTACAAGGGAGAGGATGGGAATTCCTCTCTATATTTACTTCCAACACCAAGCTGCATATTTTTAGGGATGGCCTAAAAGTACCTGCCATTTGCTTTGGCTGCTCTGGGCTGGCCACAGCTCTGACTGCTTGTCCTTCCTCTCCCTCTCCAGCGGGAATGCATGTTTTTCCCACTGCTCGTTGCAGCTTTCTGCCTTTCTCTGGTCTTTCTGTACACGTGGGGTGAAGGTAAAAATGACTACAATAGCTTTGACTGGTAAGTGACATCTTTTCCTCCACTCCCACCCCTTTGGCAGGTCGCTATGATGACTGGGAAGGGATGAGCACCTTCCAGAGTAGCTCTGGTGCTACAGGGCACCTTAGTCACAAAGCAAATTTTTTGGTGCCTTAGACTCTTGGTTACAGCATCCAAATTGAATGTCCAGTGACTCTGGAGGTGCTGAGACTCTGCCTTTGCTTGCACAAGATTTTTAGGTGTAAGTGTGAATTTAGGAGAAAGCGGAGGATCATCATCACAAAAATTGTGAATGGAAGAGACTAAATAACTCTTTCCTCCTCTGACTCTTTCTTTTCCCCCTTCCCTTTCTCCCCCATTCCACGTGAAGAAATGTAGTGGCTGGAATCAGAGGCACTGCAGCAGCTATCTCACTGAAAGAGAATTCCATGTTCCCAGATTCAGAAGTAAGAAATAATCGTCAGGGTTTATGCACATCTTTTCCTTCTGTAGTAGTAGGCAGCAGTTATGCAAATCTGGCCCCTAAAATTAAATTAAAGCTGCTAAAATATTATGGGAAGGAAAGCTATAATAATGTGTTTTAGTCTGATGGTTAATGCAGTCAGGGATTTTGGGAAGGAGGCTCTTAATCACTTTTGCATGTTGCAGCATAGGGTATTCTCTTGCCCGTGTTTCATTGCTTAGAAAATTTCAAAATTTCAAGGAACAGGACTGTTGGTCCTCTCTAGTCCATGTGCTAACCAAAAACATTCTTAGAGTATTTTATTGTTTTATTTTTAGGTATAACTATGGGAACCTGGGCTACTGGTTTCTCTGGTCTCTTCTTATCCTGGTTGTAGCTGCAGCCTTGTTCACATACATCTCACTGTTACTGGTAAGTAATGCTCCTTGTAAGCTGGCCTTGATTTGTAGTCCTGAAAGGTAAACATAGGGGTGGCTTTAATGTGTCAGACAAAAGCTCAGTCTAGTGCTCTGTATGATCCTTAGACAGTGAAATTCAGGAGATGATCTGGAGCACAATGAGTGTTTACAGTACTTTCTCCCATGTCCACCTGCAAATGGCCAGTTTCAGCTCAGGAGTCTCTGAGCCAAATGTCATTTCTGTGATTTCTTTCAATGATTTCCCTTTGATAAATGTATACAATTACTCCTTGAACCCAAGGAAAGCTGACCCAGCAGTGGCTGGATTTAGATTTAGGGGGAACTAAAAAATGTTTCTTTGGCAGAAGGGAAATACAGGGCTCTGAGTCGTGTAGTGGTGGTGATACATCATCACAGCTGAATTATTCCTCTAATCCTGGATAAAATGGTTTACTAGAGGAAGGAGAACATAACTTTATCACTTGGCTCACTCTGCTTTGCTGGAGGGTTTTCTCCAGGTAGAGGCTATACAAAATGCTGCTAAAGTTTGTGCTGAAAGAGGTTCCTGAAATCTTCACTTGTGAATTTTTCTAATATGATATCTGCTTTAGTTATGGAAACATACCAACCCCAACATTTTCCTAAAATTTCTACTTACTTTTCCTCTGATCATTCCCTCATAAGAAAGCTCTCAAATGAAGACAGATTTGCACCTGTTTTTCCATCTTCTTCATCCAGAGCTATAGGCCAAGAATTCACTTTGACTCCAGGCACTGGAGTCCCCATCAGTCCCAAGCCTGCTCTGACTTTGGAAATGCCAGGTGCTGAAGGTGAGGTTATGGCTTTGTCTCACCTCTGTGACCAAGACAACCAGTTTTATCATCCATTCCTGCTGTTCTTACCCATTCCCTGATGTGTCATCATACAGTCAGTCTGTAAATTGCTCATGACAGGGAACCCCTTTTGGCTTTGTCCATGCAGTACCTATCACAATTGGTTTCTGGGCTCCTTATTTTCCTGGTGAGGTACAAATAAATGGTACTTTTATTCTAGTGCTAGCAATAAAAACCACAGAATGATAAATAGGAGATGCCACAGTGATCAAGAGCATCATAAGAGATGTGGACTAACTGAGCTCTGAAAGGGGCAAACAACAGTAACTAATTACAAGGATTTGTAACACCATGGTGGCTCTAGGGCTCATGGACAGCAAAGCCTACCTGGCTTTCCCAGGGGCCATGGAGCAGTGTGGGTAGTTTGGTGGTCACAGTACTCCTTGGGGCAGCTCAGAACTTTGCCAAAGATGCCCACGTGACATGGATACATCTGAGATAGTGCCCCAGCAATCTGTGGATCTGGAGTCAACCTCAGGATCAGACTGACTCACCATGCTAGAAACTGGCTTTAAAGGATTTCCTGGGCTTAAGGAGCCTGAAGACCCCTGGGGCTGATGTGTCAGCTTGGTCATGCTCTGTCTGGATCCAAATGTCAGCCAGTGTCCAAGCAGTGGACTTCCTTAGAGCATTTTCAGGTTTTTGTCACCATGAATGTGGTGACTGCAAGCTATCAGGGCAGGTGATGGGCAAAGTAAAGCCAGAAGGGAAGATGGAAGATATGAGGTGAAATTGGTGTCCTGCATGGTTTAGTTCAGTCCTGGTCTCACTCTTTATTATGTTACTACATCTTCCTCTCAAGTCTCTTAGTTCTGTATAATGAAGCTAACAACATTTGCCTTCCACAGAAGGGTGAGCATGGATAAACCTGAAAGAATGCAAGTAGTCTGGGTGGTGTCAGACAACAGGAGAAACACTTCAGAGGCTCCTCTGCTCTGGGAACAGCCCCTGCAGTGAAGGCCCATTTGCTTCTTGCTTTTATGAAGCTGTGAAGTGACCCAACCAGAGCTGTTGGGTATTTCTGAGGACATTTTTCCTGCTTGATTGCATCACCATGCCATCCCATCCTTTGTAGCAAGGCTGCTGTGTGCATCCATGCTGAGCAGAGGGTGCTGGGGGCATGAGGCTGCTGCTTAAATGCTAATAGGTCTTGAGGGAAAGGGGAGAAAGGAAAGTTATCACTGCCACCACTTTGCTCCTGATATCTTGGAACATGAAGAGTGTTGTAACAATGATGGCTGGGCAAAGCTCATCCTAGCAGGGCTTTTGCAGAGAAGGACTCTACCAGGAATCCACCCCTCCACCACTGTGCAGAGCTCCCCTTTCACTGAAGGCTTTGTTGGATCACCCAGGAAAACACTGGGAGCCTCACAGGCTGGTGTAACTCAGCCCTTCCACATCTAAATAAGTCATTCACTGGGGTACCATATGGTAAGTGGGTTGCTCTAATACATTTCAGACAACTGATGGCCAAATAGGTTTCTGTCATGATGAATTACATCCCAGGTTCTGGTTGAACAGTATTGGATGGAGAGTACCTTCACCCAGGTGATGGTTTCTGGTGGTGTTTTGCCCATCACATCAGAAATCTGAACACCCTGATGCCCTTGTTTGAGCAGAAGGATTTTATATCAACCAGTGGCTGGTCTAGTTTTGCTTGTGAACACCATACCCTCTTTCTTAATGATGGCACCCAGCTGGAACCTGCAAGCCTGCTTCCACAACCTTACTGTGACCCACTGAAGCATGCAGACTTCTGCCCACCAGCCACAAGTGGCTGAAGAAAATGCTGCACAAGAGAGCATTAGCTGTCTGGACAAAGATGCTCTCCATCCACATGCATCATTGCCATTTTTACAGACCATCAATTTCATCTAATTTGATTGTTCAATCACTCCCCTAGACAATTTTCTGATCCCCATTATGGCTAAAAGGTTAAACTGAGATGTCTAATTACAGAATTGTTTATGCTTATTGGAGAAGAAAAATCTTTCCTTGTTAGTCTTTCAAACCCCACGAGATAACATTGCCTTTCTGCAGTTCAACCACGTTTTTCTAAGGGTTGTGAGGAGGTGACCTGTGACTGTACAGAGTAAAGAGGTTCAGATGCATTCTGGCCTCTTCATTCACAGATGGAGAGGACTCAGTATATTGACACTAAAATCCAATATGTGGCCTCAAAACTCCATCCCTAAGAGACTGGGGTACCAGACAAGTTCTGAGTTTTTTGCCATAAAGTGAATGAATATAAGGAGCTGAATCCAGCTGCTGTGAACATCTAAGTGAGCAATGTTTCAGGTGAGCTGAGTGTCTGAGTGCCTGCCTGCATGTCCTTGTAGTGTAGGTTCAGAGCCTGCCCACACCTCACCAGAAGTATTGAGATGGTTACAAGGTGGTTCCCATGCTGAACAGAGTGGAGTTAAGCATCTGCTGTCCACCCTTTGCAGCATGACCTTGTGCTCAATGCAGCCATTCAGAAACAGGGAGACAAAATAAATTTTCATTGCAGTGAATCCACTTCTGTTCCCACTGGGAAGCATCTCTGAATCACCACTTTGCAGGTAGATGGTGGAGGGGAGACATTTCCACACCTAATTTTAAAGAAGAGAAGAGAAGAATGCAAGAGTTGGAGGCTGTAAGATTCTGGGAGGTGATGGGATTGGCAAGAGGGACTTTAACCTTGGCAGGATTAGTCAGAAACAGTGATCACCTAAGCCTTCGTGCCTCTGTACTTATATTAGACAATCCCAGAAAGTGTGTGGAAACAATTTGGAGTAGACAGACCAGTGAGAAGACACGAGGGAATGCCATAAAACTGTATCAGTGGAGATTTAGGTTAAAAATTAGGAGAAGGTTTTACACCCAGGGGATTGCTGGGCACTGGAACAGGCTGCCCAGGGAAGTAGTCACAGGACCAAGTCTGTCTGAGTGCCCTGACTTCAAGAAGTATTTGGACTATGCTCTCAGGAACATGGTGTGATTCATGGTGTGATTTTGCACAGGGCCAGAAGATGTACTTTCATGATCCTTGTGGGTGCCTTCTGGCTCAGAATGTTTTAAATCTTTGGCTTTACTCTATGCAAGAACCAGGTCTTTGGGTAGCACCACTTGCAGCAAAGGAGAAGAGTGGCTTTTTGCTCTCATTTTTTTCACCCTGAAATAGCTTGTTTAAATGGGGCTGATATAAGATCTTTAGCAGTATTTCAGTTTTCTGTCAACTGCTCCCCTGTTACTCATCATGTACTGGGTGCACTTATTCCATTAAAGGAAGCCAACATGTCAAGAAGCACTTGTATTCACTGCTGAGTTTTTCATAGAATCATAAAATGGTTTGTGTTGTAAGGGACCTTCAAGGTTATCTAATTCCCACTCCCCTGCCATAGACAGGAATGTCTGCCAGGCTGCTCAAAGCCCCATCCAACCTGGCCTTATATCTTGCTTCAAATCAGCATGATCCTGGAAAGAGAGTGTGTTTGTAGATGGATAGGAAACAACTTACATTCACTTGCAGCTGAGTTTCAGGAGAGAAGACCCTCTTCCCCCAAATCTATATATCTTCTTTTCATACAATCCCACTATCCTGCAGTCTGGAGGGACTTGCATCATAAAAGATCCTCCTCAGAGGAGCACTGATGTCTACTAAAAGATACTTTTCTCTAAGCCCTGATGCCTGATGATACTGGTGCTGAAATGGTCCTTTACAGTGGTTGGGAAGTTTCTCCAGGCATTCAGGCTCCTGAGCACAGACCTGTGCATTTTCACAGCAGCAAGGTGCTTCTTTGGGTGAAATTAATCTCCAGACTCACTGGCTACTTAGGTTTGGAATAATGTGAAGAAGCTGTGCATAAGAACTGTGGCCTGACTTGCCTCATTCTTGGCTTGTTGGTGTTCAAGGCATCTCAGGTTGTCCTCTGTGCTGGCTGAGGTTTGTAGCATACTCCACAAGAACCCTCCCCAAGGGCTCCAACTTGCCATCAGGTGGAAGGGATGTGCTAGCCACCAAGAACTGGAGTAATTTAATCTCCAAGACATTTTTCTCTGAGACAGGTCTGAGATGTTTCTTGCATTCCCTGTGGTTAATGTGGAAGAATTGCCTTTTTTGCTGTCTGCTCTGTACTTCTGTGCTGCTCCGGGGCATTTTTTATTCCCTGACTTCTCTCCCATGGTGGATATGCCTCTAATCACAATAAATGCATAGAAAATAGTCAAGGTTAGTGCTGTATTATTTATACAATAATAGTTGGCCCTGGCCATTCCTCTTTCAGAGTCTCTCCTCACAAAAAGTCATTGTAAGGCAGTGCTCATTTATCTGTTACCCAGGAGAATGTCTTTGATCCTGGAGGGCAGTCTTGATGTGTGCTTGGCTATTTCAGAAGCATTTTTACTGTAGCATGAAACTTTTCTCTCCATACACCTGTCCTGCAAACTTTGACATTGTGCAGGAAGACCTACTGTAAAGTAACTTCCCAATGCAAAAAACAATTCCAGAAGTGTCCCACTGGCACACTTGATCACCTTCCACCAAGATGCATACAATCTCTTCTTGATTTCCCAGGTCCTTGCGATGTGTTTGCTTGCAGAAGGTCAGCAGCTGTACCTGCACTGGAGTCACAAGGTGAGGACAGTCAGGGCTTTTTGGTAACTCTAATCTATGCTTTTAATTGAGTCTGTGGTGTTTCTTTGCACAGAAAACCTCTTAGACTATGGGAGAGAAGGAAGAGAGGGAAGAGGTTAATCTACCAAGAGTGAGATACCCATGAAAATGATGTCTCCACCTGAGTGGATCACTCAAACTCTTTTTGCACTCAGTGGAAGGAAATGAATGCTCTGAGGATCCAATTCATCCAGCTGGTCATAGGCCTCTAAATTAAGAGGAGATGAATCACACTCAAAGAACATTTATTTCCCCACTGACTCTAAAAGGTGTCTGCAGTGACTCATTCAGGTGAAGGTGTCTATATTAGACATATCTACATATGGTAACATGAAGTCAAAACCAAAGTTTTCATGAGAAGCACTGCATGATTTTCTGGATCAGACCCCAGCAACAGTGAAAAGAGTCTGCTCTCTCTGCAGGAGAGAAAGATGGCTTTTCCAAGGCATCTTGGTGCTTTTTGCCTTTTGGTCTTTGGATGGTTCCCTGGGAGTGTCCAGTGCCAGGCTGGATGGGGCCCTGAGAAATCTGATCTAGTCCATGGCATCCCTGCCCATGGCAGGGGGCTGGAACTAGGTGATCTTTAAAGTGCCTTTCAACTCAAACTGTTCTATAGTTTATAATTCTATTCTAGGGTTTGGGAAATGCCTTTTGGAGTTTTGAAGAGTTTTGAAGACACAGAAACAAATTATCAGGGACTTGTGGTAAAATTATGGGTTAGAATCATCTTTCTTAGGTAATTTTTGAGGCTATGCAAGGCATTTAGAAATGCTTCTCTATCTATACAGTTTATGGTGGGATGCAATGTAATTGCAAAGTCTGCAGGAGGAGGGAAGAAGAACCAGAAAGTTGTAGAATAATTTGTAAAAAACCGGCCAACAAAAAAAAAAAAAAAAAAAAAAAAAAAAAAAAAAAAAAAAAAAAAAAAAAAAAAAAAAAAAAAAAATTTAAAAAAGAGTAATAATAAAAAAAGAGGCATTCTTGGGTGCAAGAGTTTAGGGATAGATTATTAAAATACTGATTCATAGAAGATCCCCTGAAGAATGGTTAGGGCCTTGGTGCAATTGCCTTTAGTTGTCAGAGGAAAGATGATGTATCAAGAAGTGTCTGCCATTACCACAGTGCTGGTACCAAACTGAACAAGAAGCTGAAGAATTGACTGAGACACTGCCTCACCTTTTTGGTTAAGAATTGAACTCTCATCTCTTAATTATGGGAAGGTTTGTTGTCGCTGAAGCCTGTTACAAGGCAGCTCATAGAACAAGGAAGTTGTGTTGTTGTCCCTTTTGGGTGGAATTTGTCACTTCTGAGTTTAGACGTGGTGAATTCCATCTGCAGGTTAGGGATTTAATGTGAGCTGATCACCTAGGCTCCATCTATATCAATAGAGAGAGAGGCATATTCCATCATAATGCAAGCAGGAATGGATCACCTCTGAAATTCCTCCTTCTCCACTGATTGCAGAGAGAATCCTGAGAGCTGACTTAGTTGAGTACCCAACTCCTGATATCAGCCTTGCCATCCTGATAGCATTGAGAATTTGGTTCTAGTCCCATTGGATCTCTCTGTCTCTGAACTGGCACAGTCAATCTCATGCATCTGAAACAATTTTTCAAGCTGCTTAAATTAGCCATGACTAAGATGGATGGCATACCCTATGCAGAAATGCTGAAGCTGATTTTTGCCTTCTTTGTGTCCCCAGATTGGTACTTTTCTTGTCCTGGTCTTCTGTATCTCATCCCTCTTCGCATTGTCTATCCTGTGGCGAGATCACAGGAAAACTGTCCGCCTCTCATTCCAGGTAAGAGGGGTTAGGATGGCTCCTTGAAAGAGCAGCTTGTTCCTAGAAGTATTTGGTGACAATTGGCAGCAGATATTCCATATGGTGGATGTTCTTCACAGGGTTTCTCTTAGCAGGGTATGTTCTGAATAAACTTTTATTATGACTTAACATTTCCTGTTGGAGGAAAGGAAGCCAAGGCCTGAGACTGAGTTTGTGATGTAACACGTCTCAGTTTAGAAAGATATAGAAAGTTACAGTCCTTATTTTTTCCCTCCCCAGAAATGTAGGTCTACTGTTAAATTTCAGCTGTCCAGGGCACATATATCAGACCTCTTAGGCTGGTGGGTTTGCTGGAGAAAGAACTCTCTCCCTCATCCCTCATCTCAGTCTGCTGGTACAGCACACTTTCAGTCTTTTGTGACTCAGAAGAGTTTAATCTCCTGGGGGCATGAGCACACTGGGTTTTTGGGGAGCAGCTGGAGAATGCTGGTGTCGGGTGGGACAAAATGCTGGATGCAGGAGGTCAAAGCTCATGGTTGCTGGCCTTCTCAACTCCCAGCAGATCTGAAGGTGGAGGCAAGAGCTGCCAGTGCTGTCCAGTGTCTGAGCATCCAGGTCCCCAGGTGTATGGGGAAGGAGGAAGCATGCAGCCTTTGACTGCACAGCTGCTTTGCAGGATCCAAACCACTCTACAGTTCTATGATTCTGTGCTATTTGGGTCTATTACCTCTCCCCTATGTGGCTTGGTGCTTGTGAAGGCTGGAGAGCAGTGCAAATGGACTGGCAGAGGAAATGAAGGTGTGGTGTTTGTAGGGTGTGTCCTACAGTTCTCTAGCTACTGGGTTATGCACTGGCAAAGGTAATGAGAAACCACCAGCTTCTCCTCCCCCTGACACACTCCAGGGGGTGTGGACAAGGGGGAGACACCAGAGCCTTTGGGTTCCCCATAGATGCTGTTTATTTCAGGTGCCCATGCCCTTTGAGATGGCCTCCCACTGCTGTTCCCAAAGGACACGAATCACTTGTAGATACTGTGTCATGTCCATTAGCCCTGCAAATCTATCTCGGGTATTCTGGACATCTCAGATGGCACCTCTGCTTGCTCAACTGAATCTTGCTTCTGCTCAGCAGATGTTGGTATCAAGTGTCCAGGGCAGACAGTGTCACATGCAGTAACATCTCCCAGTGACTGCTGCCTTCTTCAGCTCTTCCAGCTTAGAGAATCGAGCATCAGGACTAAGAAATAGGAAAGGCTTATATCTGGAGAGTTGGGTTTTTTCCCTAGCACATACCTTAATAACTGTCAGCTCTAGCTGGAATATTTGCTACAGGGCTCTGATGAGCATGGGAAGATGATGGACTGGTTTCTAGCTCAGATTTGCCTAGTTTTAGGAAAAATGTATTAGACCAACAACCATTCAGATTCTATATTTTTGCTTCATTAATTGATGCTAGAAGTGATTCTTGTCTTATGATCTTCTTGTTTAATCTTTAGGATTAAAGAAATCAAATCTATTAAATCAAATCTATTATATCAAATCTGTATCTGTCTAGCAATATTATCCAATATATCTGCTTCTATTTTACCACAGTAGTTAGTTACATACCACAGCTAGTAAATACCACATTTAATCACTCAGATTTGTTGACATCAGTTTAATGATTTAACTGCTATGTGGTGTGGTGTGGAGATAGCTATTACCTCGATGGCATTGGATTGGAATGGTTTACATTTGGTTAAAGTGGAAGATGCTCACAGATTATGGCATATCAGTGGTAGGAATCATGTCCTTATGGAGAAGGGTAGTTGTGTCCCCTTCATCTGATTTAGGAGACAATAAAGATTGAGGAGCACTCCTTAGGCTGGGGCACACTTCTCCCTGGCCTGGCCAGAGGCACATGGCTCTCCTCTGAGCCCTGAGGTGTTTGGTGGATCCAGCACAGGAGAGGGAGAGTGGTTAACTGCTGGCACCTGCAGCAGGAGCCCATCCAGGTGTAAGGGCTGTAGCTCTGGTGGAGATTGTTTCCATCTGTCTGCACAGTTCATCCTTTGACTAAAATCCCTTTTTTCTCCTTGCCAGGTCACAGCTCCTTATCTCCACTTAGGGGCAATTTTCATCATGATCCTTCTTGCCTGGCCTGTGGCTCTTCACGCCATCAGAGCAGATAAGAAAGGTATGGCAGCTCTGGTTCCTGCTTCCTGTATGATAAAGATATATATGGGCATGGGAAAAGAGGCTCACAGGAGCCCTTTCCTCCCACACCTGCACTCCAGCTGGAGGAGACGTTCAAATTTTGCATCTCCCAGGGAAATTAATGGGGCTGGAGTTGGCCTGTGCACTGCCCTGTTGCTGCCCCAGTGTGTTACTGGTTTGCTGTTACCTTGCATTGTTTTGCCCTATACTGAGGCAGTGATCTGCACTGAGACAGAGGAAACTAGCAGAAGCACCCATGTTCTGAGTCCTGAGTGAAACTTGTTTTAGCCCTCTGCAGGAGAAAGCAGCCAGTGGCAGTTCCCTTTTTCCTTGCTGTGTACAGAAGGGATGTCCAGTCAGACAAACGACTTCAGACTAGCATATCTCAGGAGAAGCCAGCTGAGTTAGGGAAAAGAGCTTTTTGATCAGTTCCTAGTGTTATCTCATGGGAAGTACCTGCCCACCTCTAGGAAGAATGACCAAATATTGGAAGGACAAAGCCAGATGCCAGGAAAAACTGCAGAGAAACCTGACTGGGAGTGGCTGTTTTTCTCTTATTGTCTCTCCATGTAGCCAAAATTATCTACCTGGCACTCATCTTTGGATATTGATTTGCAATAGAAATCACAAATGGAATGGACTGGTGAAAGCTTATTTTTTTCCTGTCCAAGACTTTTCTTGTTGAACTGCAGCTGGGGAGGCTGGGGGAGAATACACAGGGACCCTATAAACCACCATGCCTGAGGTACTCCTAGCTTGGACATCATTATCTCAGCCTAAGCCCAAATTCCTTCAGAGCCACTGGCACAGAGGGATGGTGGTGCCCATTCAAGAAAGAGGTGTTGGTGCATAGGTGCCCATCTCTCAGAATTGTTTTGGTCCCTGAGGAGAAGGACTCTTGGGGCTTTTGGGCAATGTGTCAACAGACTGCAGAGAACAATGAGTTGGCAAATTTCTGAGGTGAATATCCATGCTGTCAGGGTCTGTAGGATTGTCTAGGTCACACCAGAAGGTCACTAGCAACAATCTGAATGAACCAGGGAAGTATTCAAAGTAAGGAGATGCAACAGTTGAAGGAGAGGTACCTACTCTTCTTCATTGTGAATGAAACTTGAAAATGGTGATTGTTCTCATCTGAGTATGAAAAAGTTAGCATCCTTCTGTTGAGGATTGTTTTTCTACATGTGGAGGGGATTTCATTGCATCATGTCAAAAGAAAAAAAGAAATAAAGCCATATTTTGCTGTCAGGCAAATGAGATGTAATGAGATGTAATTAAAGCATAAAACTTGCAGTCCTGGCTAAGACAGCCTGCATCAGTGCTTTCACCAATTTGTTTTCCTGGGTTACATTGTTTGAAGAGAAAATGAAAATTAGAAGAAGAATGAAAGGAAAAAGGGATGAGACAAAGCCCAAAAGGTACTTAGCTGGAGGACTGTATTAAAAGTTAAGTGGCAAGGCAGACTGGTTTGTAATGATGTGGATTAACTCTAGCCTTCCTCCTTCAAATTCTTTCAGTTACTCAGGTGATAATTGTTGGCCCATACCTGGCTATCCTTCTCTTTCTTTTCTTGATACCTCTGGGGATGTACTCTCCTTGCATCAGAGAGATGGGAACTCTTGGACCAAAGCCAGCCCTCATTGGACACCGTGGAGCACCAATGGTAGATCTGAAGAAGTTGTTTTATGTCATTTCTTCATCCTCTCTGTTGCTTCTTTCGTCATCATCTTCTGTTGTTTCTTTGTTATTTTTTTTTTTCTTCCCATGAAATACGTGGAGGGTGGGAGACATTTCTGGTCATTGGGACTGCATGCCAAAGGCATCATTGCATGGGTTTGCTTACAAGGAAAACACTGTTCCTGAGGGACAAGACCAGGTTGGAGGGGGCCCTGAGCAACCTGGACTAGTGAAAGGCATCTCTGCCCTGACAGGGGAATTGGAACAGGGTGATGTTCAAGGTCCCTTCCAACCCAAACTGTTCTAGGAGTCTGTTACTCTTCTGCATGATGGGTTTGGCCAAAGGGGAAGAAAACAAACAGTAGACTTTAACAATATAATGATGCTCCCTTAATAAAAACCAGAGATGTTGCAAGGAGGCAGAAAGTATTTGCAGAATCCTCCAGAGCATGTTTGAAAATTGCCTTTTTGTTTCAGCTGGCACCAGAAAACACTGAGATGTCGTTTCTGAAGACAATTGAGCATGGTGGGGATGGTCTTGAAACAGATGTCGCCATAAGGTGAGGGCAAACATCACATCTCACAGAATATACACTGCTTCTTGTAAGATCTGTCCTTGAAGACATGCAGCTCCAGGCAGCTGGGTTTTACTGATGGCTGGGACAGGGCCCCTCTGCTGTCATGTGGCAGGAGCTGTAGGGCATGGTTGTTCTCAGGCCAGTCAATAAGCTGCACCTATTGATTGGACAATCGTTATTTCTACAGTGTTTTAAATGCTTGGCAGAGTACAGAAACAAGCCCCTGCTCTGGTCTGATTTCCAGGTCACAGTGAGGGTTATATCAGGTCTGCAAACAAACAGAAAATTCTGTTCGAATTTCTGACAGCATTGCCATAATTATGAGATCTTTAATGGCCTTTGGTGAACCCATTGCCACGAAATGCTAACATTCTATGCAGGATGAGCTGTTTCCAGGCACTGAATGAGAAAACCACTAAATTTTAGACATTCTACTAATATAGACCTTTCTGTAAAAGAAAATTTTGAACTTCTGTCACTGTGCATGCAGTATTCAGTGCTCTAAAAACCACAAACACTTTGATGTCAGCAAAAAGAAATTTCAACCATAAGTTGCTAAGCATTTTTGAGGGAGTTAGCACGGCAAAAAGGTCACCTCCTTCATATTGCCCCTAGGGAAACTGAGGCACAGACAAGCATGACTTCTGTGAGATCCCCTAGAAGTATTTAAGCTGGAACTAACCTGCTGTCTTGAGCCTCAGCATCCCTCCATACTGCACTTTCTGCCCTAAGGAAGGCTGTACTGCTGCATTCACAGTGGCCCACGTGTTCTTCTGACGTGGCCTGAGTCTGCTCATGCTGTGAATGAGCCTGCTCCCCAGGTGACCTGAGCTCTTGCTCTCTGGCAGCTATGATGGGGTTCCTTTCCTCATGCATGATGACACCTTGACAAGGACAACTAACATCCGAGAGGTTTACCCTAAGGATGCTGGTAAAGAAGCTTCATTTTTCTCCTGGGATGCCCTGAAGAAACTGAATGCTGGAAAGTGGTTCCTAAAGGTAAGCATCATGAAGGGCTAGAAGCATTCAAGGTCAATGGATTGGGCTCTAGGCAACCTGGTCCTGATGGACACATCCCTGTTTATTGCAGGGGGTTTGGACTAGATGAGCTTTAAAGGTCTCTTCCAATCTATAGAAGAGATTTTCTATGATTTCATGATTATCATCAACTGGATGTAAAAGAGACACCAGCTGTCTATTATTTAACTGCATCAGTGTTAGAAGAGGATCTGCTAGTTGAGTCAAAACTCAGATAAATCAGTGTAAATCCTTCAATTTGGGTCTCTTTTCTTTGTCCAGTTTGCCTTCAGGCTAAGGAGACCTGTAACAATTGGCTGGTGGGTGTTCTTGTGTCACCTTGTGGCAGCAGGAGAGCTCATGGGCTGGGGAAAGAAGAAAAGAGCTACTTGTGCAATGTGCTGTTTATAATATTTAGAGCTTACAAGGTGGGACAGTGAAGCACAGCAGAGCTAGCTTAGAACTATGCAGTTTAGGTCCCAGAAGTAATGTCCTCACAGCCTGGGTTAACTTTCCCCATTTCTTATGTAGAAGAAATAAGCAAAATAAAATATCCCCAGCTGTTGAGGACTGACATCAAACTTTTTCCCTCTTAGAGATACAGCTGGCTCCCAGAGCAAACTGCCTGATTGATTTCCTTTTTTTTTTTTATATCTGTTTATTTCTAGAACAAACCCTTTGTAGGGATGGGCTCGCTGTCCAAGGCAGATAAAAAGCAGGCAATGAATCAGTCCATTTACACGCTAAGTAGTTTCTTGCGCCTCGCAGACAGCCACAATAAACTTGTGATATTTGATCTCTACCGCCCTCCAGAGAAACATCCTTACAGGAACTTGTGGCTGCGCAAAGTCCTGGACGTCATCCTCAACGAGTCGAAGATTAAACGCCATCTGGTAGGGTGATCCCACTCCATATCCGTGTCCATCTCCATGTCCATGTCCATCTCCACGTCCATGTCCATCTCCATGTCCATGTCCATATCCATGTCCATATCCATATCCATATCCATAGCATATTTTCTTGCTCTCCTCATTGGGGCTTTGGGGTGTACTCTGCATGATTTCACCTGCATAAAATTGGCCCGTTGCATTTCAGTTGATTTAAAAGTCATCATTTGGGGTATATTCCTAATATTAGTTCCTCAGACGGTTCACAACCGTATAATCCTTCAGCAGCACAGGAAAAAAGGCTGTGTATATACCAGCTGATGCCATAGCCCCTAACCAGCACCCCTTCATAAAGTCTATTCCCATGCTTGTTTTATATATTGCATCAAAATTCCCGGTTTAAATTAAAATAAATTGTGAGTGCTTATTGCCTTCCTCCCCCTGGCAGTGGATGAATGCTAACCTCGTGGGAATGAGGTTATGTACCCATTGGTGTCTAGGGAGTTATGCTGATCTGTATCTGCTGAAGATCTTTTTTTCCATGCTGGAAGAATGGTAGAACAGAATATTTTTGGTTGCCTTTTCTATAAACCAAAGCTGTCTTTTCATTAATTTTCAACACTGCATTTTTTGTTGGGCTGTGTGAAACATACTCACTGATTTCCAGTGGATAAGCAAGGAACAGTGGAGACTTATTTCTTGATAAAAGTGACTTGCAAATTCTACCCCTACATCTGAATATTATTTGATCATTGGGAGAAACGCCAGTGATCAAACCCAGGCTGGGTTAAGTCTCTCAAGACATTATCTTTACTGGGTTTGTATGAAGAGCAGGGCATATTAGGGGCATGAATTCTGCTGAGAATTCACTGGTTCCTCTTGTTGCCTGCAGGTCCTGTGGCTGCATCACAGTGTGAGGTCCTTTGTTCAATCTGTTGCTCCTGGGTTTCAGCACACCATGGGCAGAAAGGCACCAATAGAAGAACTGTTGAAGCACAAAATTGTCAGACTCAACCTGGTCTACACTGACATGTCCAGTGAGGATATCCGGTAGGTTTCAGCCCCAAGTGCAATCTTGGGGGTGCAGCTGGACTATGTTTGCTTCATGCATGGGGCAATGTCTCCCTCCAGTGACCAGTTCCAGAGACTATAGTATTTTGGGAATAGCTTGTTCAGATCAAGTAGCCATGCCTGATGTATTCAGGGGTGACAGACTGCAGTTCACTCCTGCTGTTGATTAAGAGGTGGCATGTAATATAATTAAATCTGGCTGTCCTCAATTCCATATTGACCAGGATCTGAGGATGTTCTGGTAAGAACAACACAGCTGTATCCTGATTTCTTGTGTTTTTATTTGTGCCTCCCCAGTCCCACCAACACTGAATCAAGGAGAATGAATAACTGTTTAACCTCCCATGGCTCTTCCACAAACACCAGTGGGAGTGCATAATGCTGTGGTGAGAGACCATCACCCTCTTGTAGCCAGTGTTTTGGAGACATCACTTCTTGTCTGTTACTACCAGTATTCTGTTGTATGTCACACACTGAAAATGTCATTTCTATGATGAAATGCTCCACATTCATTGCAGGAGTTCTCAAAATGCTACTCTCACATGGCAAAATAACCCAACAAACCACCAAAAACCCCCAGCTTTACCTGTCCAGCTCTCCTTTTGTAAATAGGATTTTTTTTCTCTTTTGAATGCACAAAATTGTTGAAGTCTAGTTGAAATGAAAAAGAAATGAAAAACGTTAATCCTTTGGACAAGAGTAATGTTTATGTTTTCTCAAATACAATTGTCACAGGATGTAGAATGATAGAATCACAGAATGGTTTGGGTTGTAAGGGACTTTCAGCATCATCTAGTTACAACCTCCCTGCCATGGTCAGGGAAGCTCCTACTAGACCTGGTTTCTCAGAGTCCCATAGCCTGGCCTTGAACACTTCCAGGGATGGGGAATCCACAACCTCTCTGTACTAGTGTCTCAACCACCCTCACAGTTAAAAATTTTTTCCTAATATCTGATCTAAACCTTTCCTCCTTCAGTTTAGGGCCATTCCCCCTTGTCCTGTCACTCAATGCCCTTGTAAAAAGTCCCTCTCCAGCTCTCTTGGAGCCCATCTCCTCAGAGCCTTCTTTTCTCCAGGCTGAAAGGCTATAAAAAATCATAGGCAGATCCATTTGGGTAAACCTTGGATAGGTCCTAGGTAGATTTATAAGTGCTGATATTGATGATACATTACCTTTACACAAAGAATGAATTTCCTTCACATTAAGTTTTAATAGCTTATAACTCAAGAAATGATGCTTTGGTAGAGTGACCAAAGCAAACTTGGGTGGCCAGCTTCAGAGATTAGCTCAGCTGGTCTAACCAGCTCAGGTGCTCCAACCAACACCAACATTGTGGGTTCAGTCCTAGATGAGCCATTGACAGAAGAGTTGGACTCTGTGGCCATCTGTGTCCCTTCCAACTCAGGCTATTCTGTGATTCTGTGGTGGTTTGGAACACTGTAGGAAGATTTTAGAATAACATGAATGGATTCGATTTAAAAGATCTCTAAGATCATCAAGACCAACCATTATCCCAGCACTGCCAAATCTACCACTAAACCATGTCCCCAAGTGCTACATCCACATGTTTTAAATACCTCCTGAGATGATGATTTCCCTGGGCAGCCAATTCCAAAGCTTGATAACCCTTCCCATTGAGAATTTTCTCCTAATATCCAATCTAAACCTTTCCTGGTAAAGCTTGGGTCCATTTCTTCTTGTTCTATTGCTTAAAGATCTACCATGCTGAAAGAATGGTAGAACAGAATACTTTTGAAAGAAGGGACTGACTCCCACCTGGCTACAGCCTCCTTTACAAACACATTGTTCCATTGATTCATATGGCAGAAGGATTAGAGAGATTTTGACCTCTTGGGCATTTTATCTGCATTTGTTTCCAGCTGTTCAGCTACTCCATATTGACCAATTGTTAATGATTAATTATTGGCTGGTTGGCTTTCCTTTATGTTCCTTATCTAGGTCCCAAAGTAAGCACTTCCTACAGAAGATTACAACCATTTCCCATGATCTTCCCGAATCTCCTTGAGTAAGCCCGAAGGAAGTACTAATCTCCTTGCTCAATGAAGGTTGTTGCCTTTTGGTCTTTTAAAGGAAATATGCTGAGGCAAACATCACCACCAACTTCTATGTGGTCAACGAGCCATGGCTCTACTCCCTGGCATGGTGCTCTGGGGCTCACTCTGTGACCACCAATGCCGTCCACTTGCTGAAGGACCTCAGCCAGCCACTCTTCCTCATGGTGAGTGGAAGTCTTCTCTGTCTCAGGGGTGGGAAACAGGGTTGGGATGGTCATGATTACCTTTGGGGATGATGGGCCAGTTGACACATGGATGAAGCATCCTTTAAGGATCCTTTGCATAAGAAGGACCTGAGCCAGAAAGCTGGCTTACCTGGAACCTCAAGGCCACTACAGGTATTACCACAGCCTTCTCTCTTCTCCTGGCTCAGGATGAAGCACCCTGCTTGGTAGGGTTATCACCTTAGGCCTTGAGATAAGGGAAAAGCAGTCATATTGAGACTTGTGTAGGAAGAAAGGAAGGGTCTTTGGGGACTGATGCATGAGGATTTCCATTTCTAAGGTTTTGAAGCACCTTACTGATATCAGAAATTTATCTTTTCCCAGAAGATCCCACTGCCCTTGTAAACTTGGTCTTGTTGCACAAGTCCAAGGGAAACAACCCCAGGAATAAGCCTTCCTACTGGGACAATTTTCACATAATTTCTCTATTTGTTATTCTGCCTTGGACAACCTGTAGGACCAAGAAGCAGCTGGGGCATTGGTCACACCAGAGTCTCTGTAAGGACTTTAAGTAGTTGGCTTCACAGTTCTGAATTAGATTTTACAATGCTCCCCTCCAGAGAACTGCAGTGTTTCAGTCAATTCTAAATTTGGGTGGAGGTCCAGTCTAAGGATGAATCTTCAAATACTCTTAGGCTTAAAGAGGGAGCCAGGCTGTCTGTGGTGTTCAGTAAAGGGCAGTTTTGCCAGAGAAAATGAGATGCCACCAACTGATGTTATTATTGGGGCAAAGCAGAGGAGAGTAAGGCCTGCCTGTACAAACAAGAGGTCTCTGTGGCATTCACTGTGATATGGTAAAATATTCTTGGCTACACAACAGACCTGCTTTTATGAAGGAGAATGATTTGGCGCCAACACCCAGTGAGGAGTGACCACTTTGAAATGCAACCAAACGCTTTAAACACCAAGGGATGTTACTGCAGATGCAAACCAGGCAGCTGAACAGCCAGATTCAAGCAGGAAGAAAAAGCTTGAGTAACTTTTTTTGCAAAATCTTGTTGTTCTTGGTAGTGGACACAGCCTCTGTTTTCTTCCAGACTCCACGGCAGTATAACACCATGTGGATCCTGACAGATCTGACCTCTGCATTCCTCATCTCACTCATCTTTGCTCTGCACTGGTAACTACCAAGCTGCTAATGGCCATCCTAACCTGATCTTTTGTGCCAGATGGGGGAAGGAGGGATGCTTTCAGGCGACCTGAAGGGTTAAAGCTACACTTGAGAACATTGGCTTTCCCTTCTGGAAATGGAAGAAAGCCCAAAAAGTCTCCCCCCAAACCTCTCTGTTTCTCCTTCTTGCTCTCATTTTCCCTTTCCATTTTGGCTGCTCAGGCACTGTCTGCCCCCAGGATTCAGTGGAGAACTGGTGGATTTATAGTAGCAATATAAACCAATTATTAAAGCTGATGGGCCGAGAAAGGAACTGATTATTCTGTTATTACTATTTGACAATGTTTCATTGGACTTATTTGTTAGGAAAGCTCCCAGTGTTAATATTTGTGCACCCCATGTCTCTGTACACATGCCAGAGCCCCACAGGAAATCTATCCTTCCACACAAAAATGTCTGACTAGGTCACAGACAACACATTTTGTTTCCTTCCACTCTATCAAAGATAATTGGGATATCTGGGGTTCATGGAACAGGCTCACCCCAGGCTGCTGGATGTTCTGCTCTGCCACAGTTGTTTGATGAACATGCCTATGCTCTCATCCCAGTAATGCCCCAGAAACGCAGGATGGGCTGGGCTCAGCTCTTCAGCTGGCTATGGATGGGTGGGAGGATCAGAGCAGCCAGCCCAGGGGAGGTTTTTGCAGGGTGCTGGCAGTACAGCTGTGCTGCCAGTGGCAGCAAGCAGAAAGTCTGGGAAGCCCCTGGGCTACTTAGAGAGCAACTGTGACTTGTTTAGGCATAGGAAAAGGTTGGAGTGCTAATATTGCTCTGGGATGGTGAAAAAATTAATTAGTAGCAGTTTGACAGTGATGAACTAGCAGCTGTACAGATATTTTTCCTGGGCATCCAGACTTTTCCCTTCCCAAGGCAAGGTGGCTCCCTCCCTGCCTTCCTTCCCCTGCTCCCCTGCTCTGCTCTCCTCAGGTCCTGCTTTCACTTTGCTTTCAAGGCTGCAGGTTTCAGGAGGGTGCACCATCACCCCTGCAAAGCATCACCACCACCACCAGACCTTGCCATGCCCAATTCCTCCAGGATCACGTTCATGTTGTGTGCATTTCCCAGGGTTCTGTGGATGCTTCTGGCCCAACCAAACAACAGACTCCTGTGGGCTGGCCTTGCAGCAAGGGGCTGAAAGGTCATTGGCAGTGCCTCAGTGCCCTGTGTGGTCTTGTCAGGTTTATGAGCACACCAAAATTACAGTTTTTAATTTTCCATGGCTGCTTTAGAAACATGTCTGTAAACATTTTGGGGGCTCTGGAGCTCTTAAATCTTGCTTAGAAAACAGGGCTTAGTCAGAAGGTTGCCTTCAAAATGCTGTTGCACACATAAAGTGTGGATGCTTAAACATCAGCCATGCACTTGAGTCCTTTCTCAGTAAGGACCTGAGAAAATCCCAAAATACCTGCCCTCACAAAGAGCTGTCCAAGGCAGCAGGGGGCTGTGAGAAACACCACAGCAAGCAGTGACCTAATCCAGGTGCTTTGCCCCATGCAGGTTTCGAGAGAAGAATTTGTCCTGCTGTGCCCAGAACACTACCCCAGTGATAGAGAATGGCACCTACAACAAATTCAAGACAAGTGAGCAGGGTAAGGAGAGAAGCTGCATCCTGCTCAGTGGAGTCTCTGAGATCCTGATGGGTGGGTTGGTGATGGAGTATGAGGAAGGATGCAGTCTGGGTTATCTCAGCCCCAGACCCCACAGCAGCTCACTCCAATTGGCCCTGCTTCACACAGAGGCTGGGGCTGACTCCTCCAGGTGTGCCCTCCAATCCTCATGACCCAACCTGGGCTGCATGCATTTTCAAACAGGCTCTGTTTGCTGGCAGTGGCTGCCAGGACAGGTGCAGATGTTTGGTAGCTCACTGTGTGTCTCCTTTTCCAGAGCTCAGTGACATGCCTGCCGTCCTGGCCTGACATGGGCACAGAGGGACATGGACCTGCCATCTCACTGGGGCTGGGGAGAGCAGCTGGAGGGGGCTCAGATCTGCCTGGTGAGGAGGAGCCTTTGCCTTCGTGGCCCTGCTGGAGATGAGCACCAACCTTCCTCTCTACAGCTTTTCTCACATTGCCACGGCTGTCAGGGATCCTTGGGGTGCAGGAGAGCACAGATGGAGCTGCAGCCATGAAGAAACTGTGCATTAGGGTGAGATGGCATCCACAGGGCAGCCATTCCTGCTGTGTGTAAGCCCTGTTTCCACACATGCTGCAAACATCTGAGCATCCTCCAGTCCTCCTCATTCTCAGGTGCCCAGATTTCTCCCATCAGACCAGCCTCTTCTCCACACACTACCTCCTGTCCTCCCCCCTGCAGGTGTCCTCCATCCCCAAAAGCACACCACCATGGTCAGGTGCTGCTGGTCATTACAATCAGTACCTTTCTATAACACAGCAGGGGCACTTTGGTTCTCCTTTTTCCCACTCTTGCCCTGCCATAGCCTAACAGGGCATGTCATTCCCATGGGGGCTGAAGGACTTTTTAGTGTCTTGGCCATGTAGCCACTGGGACTGTGACCAGTAACAACCACTTTTCTTCAGAAGGATGGAGCTGTTTGGGAATTGGTCCTGCCAAGTGTTTGCTTTTCCCTTGGGAAGGTCTGTACAGATGTACTACAGCCTGGGATTTATTCCAGTTTCCATTTCTCCCAGTGGCTGCTGGCACACAGGGGAGGGGCCTATGCTCTGTAAAGGAGATGTAAGCATCTCTCAGGTTTAAGCCATAACTTTCTACTTGAAGAGATATGTTTTTTGTAAATTGCAAGTGATGTTTTAAATACATTTTATCTCTCCTATCCTGTTTTGTTCTTATTTCAGCAAACTGGGAAAGGGAAATAATACAGTAGTCTTTACCTGATCCAGACTATAAACATTTCCTATGCATGAGCAATTTGTTAAATGAAGTCATCACAAATGAGAGGGCAGCATTAAGTTTCAGAGTTGTTGAGAAGCACCAAACTTTCCAAGTTGCAATTTTGGAGAGTTTTGGAGGCTAGAAATGCAAAAAATGAAGATTTTCCTTTGGAAGAAGGCTGAAGGACTGATGAATCGTTGTAGAGCAGCTCCAGGTCTATGAAATATGGGGAGAGGATGGTGTTAAATCCCCCTCCCCATGCCTTGCACACACAGGTGGTTCATAACTTTTCATGAGTACCATCATGTAGGGTGAGTGAGCAGCACAAGTAGGAGCTGGGGAGGGTGTGGGTTAAGCATGGTGTGCACCATGGGCTCCTCAGCCTGTGCCTTGGTGTTCAAGGGAGGGACTTGGCTGTGGTTCCCTAACCACTGCCTTTAATATGCACTGGGAAAAGCCACCTCAGTGCTCTTTGATCCATGTATCTAGCTCTGCTTGGCCAGCATGCACTGGCATGTACTCACCCTCCTCATCCTCAGAGGCCGTGCCTGGGCAGCACAATGCCTTACACTCTGTCACATCCCAGCTACTGTTTTCATTGCTTCACAGCTAGCAAGGTCTGGCAACGTTGTTAAGCACATGGCTGGTTATCTGACTCCCACACACTAACTTCTCACCCACACTTCCTACATGCAGGGATTAAGCTCAAAACTGACTAGAAGATTCAGCCCTTGTCATAGAGGACAAGCAATGGAGACTCCCAGACTTCAGTGGTTTTTTTTATCCCAAAAGAAAAGATTTCAATTAATTTCCAGTCTGAGTACACTGATAGTTTGTTCCCCCTTGCTGGATGCTCTCACCAGGAATTGCACAGTGCAAGGAGAAGTCTTGTCCACAAGAACCCGGGAGCCCTGATCCCACCCTTCCCCCTGGAGATGTCACCACAACTGCACAGTGCAGAACAGCCTCCCACAAGCCACTTGATGCTTTTTAATTGGAGCATTTCACTCAGACAAAGCTTTTTCATGTTACATCGCTTGGTGTGAATACAAAGAGACCAGCAGATGCTAATACATAAGACACACAGGCACACACACACAGAGTCTCAGTCCTGCCCAAAATTATGGGGTGTATGGGATGCCTACAGAGCTGTAAGTGGAGGGATGAGGGTGGAGGCAGGGGAAAGATGACCCAGGACAGCTCTGGAAAACACGGCTGTGCTGCATTGTCTGCTGAGTGTGCAGTGGGTGGCAGGGATGTCTGGAGACTCAGGAAAAGCAGTGATGGTGTGGTGATGATAGGCATGTGTCTAAGGACAGGTGGAATCCCTTGGACAGCTGGATCATGGCAGCTGGGGAAGGGAGAGAAATGCCAGAGGTGGATGGTGAGAAGGCAGCTGGGCTCAATGTAACCTTGGTTGGTGTAACCATGCTCCCATCACCAGAGTGCTTTGGGTAGGGGGTGATGGAGGAAGGGGATCTCCTAGCAGCCCTGTCTGGCTGGTGGATATCTCCCTGCAGCACCTCATTTGCTTTGATGGAGCAACCAAAGTCGTAAGTCACTGCTGCATCCCACTTGAATGTCACAGTCAATTGTGCCTGGCACACCACAGTGTTGGAGATCTGAGCCCAGCTGAGCCAAACAGAGCAGACACCCCACAATATGGACTTGTACAACAGCAGTCAAAGCACAGGACCAGTGCACAGGACCAAGAGAGACCTCAACATCTACTGAGATCCACTCAGTGTTGGTTACACCAACACCAGATCTTGGTGGACAATTGTCCCTTCTCTTGATACTCCACACCCAGCCGTGTGTTCCTTCGAAGCCTGGATTTTGGAAAGGCCACCCCCAGGCTTCTCTCCCTGCATCCTCCCAGACACAATATGGTTTCAGCCTCCTGTCTGCCAGCAGGTCCCATCTCTGCTCCAAAGTAGGCTGCACTGTGTGACTGGGTGGTAGATGAGACAAACAGCCAGCACATGAGTACAGTCAATCAAAGACAGAGCAAAGCCCACCAAAATCAAGGGTCTGCCCTTGCTGTGAGTGGTTCAGGTCCATCTAGGACTCATGAAGAGCTGCTTTATACAGAAATACACACACAAAGCACAATAAAATCATCAGCTGGTACAAACCCGATGGCCAAGTTCATGTTTGAGCCCAACATAGGCTTGGCTTCAGTCTTCCAAGCATGGGGTGTTCAAAATCCCCATATCCATATAGAAGTTTGCAGTGAAAGTCCTCCCAGGGTTATTTTTTCTTGACACAGGGAGCAAAAGGAGATAATTCATTTTCCAAGCTTTGCTTCCAGCTGAACCCTTAGGTTGGGAAAGATGTGCCTTACTCAGCCTCTGGCAGTCATGGCTCTTGGGGAATCTCTGGGCAAGGGATTGTTCTGATTGTTGCCCTCAGCCCCAAGTCAGCATCCAGATACTGGCATGGAATACAGAATCTTTTTTCCTTTTTAATATATTAAAAAATAAATAGAAGAAGAAACAAAACTTTAAAATTTGTTCTTTAAATATTTCCAGCATTGTACAGATATCACTTCAGTACTCTAGCCTGTTTGATCAGTAGTTTGTTTATTCTGATTCCTAGTTAAAATGTGCTCCTCCCAGCCTGCTTTTTCTTTCTGTACATCTTAAGAACACAGTGTATTCTTTTGTAATGACAAAAAAAAAAAAAAAACAAACCACAAAACAAAAGCCCTGCAGTGTTCATTGGACACCTTTCCACCATGGGTCAGGGCTCTCTGATTCCTCTTCAAACCTGAAATTCCCAGAACTTCACCAAAAACCTGTTAGCATCCTAACAGCTCTCATATTTAAGGAAAAATCCAACAAATGAAAACAAAGCAAGCCCACACGCACACAAACACACACACATACACACACACACACACACACATAAATCCTCTTCCAGGAGCCTTTGTGATGCCACCCTCTGGGTTCAGGCAAACCTCCTGCTGGAGTGTCTTTGCCCTGGTCACTCTCTGCAAGCAGTGGTGTCCCCTGGAAATCTTTGAGGTGTAGGATTGAGTTGGGATGCAGGGTGAGGAAGGTGAGTAGGAGGTCAGAGATAGTCGTCTTCGCTGGAAGGGGAGGTGGGATTGGAGCCCTCAAGGTCAGAGTCCAGTGAACTCCCTGATGGTGTTCGGCTCATCTTCCACATCTGGGAGGCAAAGGTTCTTGCCCAGCTGCATGGGTATCCCACAGCCCTCAGCTGGTGAATGAGCCCCATGACCAAGTGCCAGTGGCTTCTTGCAGTTCACTTGCTGCCCTTTGCACTCCGCTGTTTGCTCATGGCTGTTAGCATCTGGCTGATGTACGAGGTCAAAAGATCATCCATCTTGTACCCCTGAGGAGGAGAGGGAAGATGTTACCAGCCTCTAGAGCACAGCTTGTGCCTCCTCAACACACTGGCTACCAGTTCTCAACTTTCAAATTTTCAGGTACATTTTGACCTATTCATCATTCTCCTTGGGTGAAATGTCACCACTACAAGAAACACTGTCCAAACATAATTTGCAACACTGAGATGGAGAACTCCCTGTTCCAGGATGCTGTTAAGGCTAAGGACATAGGGAGCTTTGGATAGGACATAAATTTTCCAATGGCCAACAAAATACTGGATGCCTCAGATTAGTAGCAATTAATTCAGAAGGAATTTTTATCCTTTGTGCTTTGAGTTTAAGATAGTCTAGGAGGAGGTTTATTGCTGTGACTGTTACTAGTGACAAGCTGGGTAAATGATATTGGTTAAAGGGCTCAAGAGTACCACTTGAGTCCATATCAGCTTTAATGTGTTTTTCAGTCCAGTGATAGGGAGCAGTCCCCCATGCTCCTGACATGCAACATCCCAAGCACCTTAGGCATGCTTGTTGGTTGGATGATGGACCAAGTGAGAGCCTGATTCATTGAGCAGAGCCATGGGAAATTCAGAAGAAGAAAGCTGTATCAGCAGCTCTTCTGAGAGACCACTTTCAGCCCAGAGAATCCCTGAGACACAAGTCAGGATTTGGTCTAATCTTTAGCACTTCTTACCAGGGAGGTCTCACAGAGCAGCTTGCTTCCTCTCACCAAGTTGCCAATGGTTATGTGGAAATAGGTGTTGCCACTGCTCCAGTTGGAGATCTTGGTGAAGGGGTGAGTGATGAGAATATCCTGGTGGGAACACAAAAATGACACTCAACATACAAGTGAGCCTCAACTTCCACGAGGGGCTGTGCACACTTGTCATGTCCATGCTCACTTTCCATCATATCAGGCCAAGGATATCTACTGGGATGACACCCATGGGAATGGCAGTGAGATTAAGACTCCAGATCCTCCACACTAGAATTACCATGCAGGTAGTGGAAGTAACTAGTAGGATCTCATTTACTCCAACTCCTGTCCTATTGCTGTGAAAGGATTAAGGAAGGAGTGTGTGCATCCTCCAGGTACAGGACCCTAATAGTTGGTGCTCCCAATCCATATTTTGTTGAAAAAGTCTGGGCTTGCTCTGTGCAACAGTGAATTTCTGCCTCCAGAAAATTTTCTGTCTATCCAGCCTTTCTAACCTGGCTTAAAGAGAACTCACTAAGTACTGAACAACATGGTCTTTGGGATGTCTTCTGTGAGAGTGTGGGGACCAGGCTCAGGAGCATCTGGTGAATATCCAAGTTTTGCTTACCTTGGTTTTGGGATCAATGAGGCTGACTCCGTGCTTATTGATGGCAATTAGAAGGATTTCTGGATAATTTGGCTCTGTAGTTTGCTGTTGGAAATGATATGAACTGGTTAGGGGATATGTCAAGCAAAATCAGACCCCTTCCTATTTCCTCTCTCCCTGTGTTCTCCTGACAGCACTGGCTTCTACTGTCCTTGATGGAACTCTAGTGCTATGGTGGATGGTCTGGATTTGGTTTGTGGTGGGTAGAGACACATCCCTTGGAAAACCACAGGTTCCCCTTTGCCTTGGCAAAACAGAGAAGAGCTCTCGTGTGTTCGGCAGCACAGCTGTGGGAACAGCCCCAATGACTGAGATAAGCTGAAGCTCTACAATGCTGCTGTCTGTGTAAAGAGGCAGGGCAGCAATGAATGAGTGCATTTGCCCTTTACTGATGAAAAGTATTACATTTTCCCTGTTTCATCAGGATTGTGCCAGTTAGGTTCAGATCTGGAGCCCCTCTGTGGTACAGGGCACCTGATCTTGGCTAAAAGCTGCCCTCTAGAGAACCCCCAGGGCAGGTACCTTCACTTCAAAGAATGCTGATCCAAATGTAGGCCACTTGAAGACAATCTTTAGAAAGGCAAGCTTGGCTTCTTCTCTTGTTTTGCCCGCGTGTTTGTTGTAGTATGCCACGATGGACTGCAACAGAGAACACAACAGAGAGGGAGGGGTTGCAGTACCTGGCACTAGGGCTGTTGGCAAGGAAGAAGCATCAGTTCCACATGACAGACTCATAGAAGAGCTTGGGTTGGAAGGCACCTTTGAAAGGTCATCTAGTCCAACTCTCCTGCAATGGACAGGGCTGCCTTCCATTAGAACAGGTTGCTCTGGGTCCAACCTGGCCTTGATGTTTGATTCTAGTCTCTGTTCCAATAACACTTAAAAAAAGTGCTGGCTGGTCACTGGAGCAGGGCCTGGAACCAAGGCAGATCCTTTTTAGATAAGCTGAGCTGGTGACTCCATTAAAGAGATTATAAAATTTGATTATCCAATTTATAAAGCAAAGGAGACTGAGAGACCTTTAACCCAGAGATGCTGGTATCAGATAGGAAACAGAAAGGACTTACCAAACTATTTCCTGACAGTGAGACACCTCTAATATTTTAAGGCTAGACCAATTTGCACCTATGCCACAGCTCTCCCTGTGTAAAGCAGACCTCTTTACTCAGTAGTCTGCAGTAAATGACAGACCACCTCTTTACAAGACCATCTCTTGGCATGTTTCCATCTGGGTTTGCATCCACCAGTACAGCCAGTATCAAGACAAAGAAAACCCAGGGCAAGGCATATGTATGTGAACATGTATGTACAATTTCTCTTCTTAGTGGTGCCAGGGAAACTGAAGCACTGGTAAGGCTCAAGAAGGAGCAGGTGTCACTGATTCTGGCAGTTCAACACTGAATGTCAGACAAGTCACCCAAAAGATGACTTCTCCCAGCCAGGCCTGGTGCATGAATCAAGCTGCTGGTTTACCCTTTTCCAGTCATCTGGAGAGAGCTGCCGGATGAGGTCCTGAGGCACCAGCTCCTTCAGGAGCTTGGGAATGCTTGGGAAATAGGACTTGTCATCCTCAAACTTGACGCGGTAGATGAGAGCCGCCAGCTGCAGGACCTCTTCCCGTGAGCACTTGTGGTAGCCACGCAGGTACTTTGGTAACTCCTGCACGGGGGAAAGAACAACAGAGAGATAGAGAGGATGTCCAGGGACTGTCACCCTCAGGTGTTAAATGGAGTTTGGGAGGTATCCAGCCCCTGGCTAAGAGGCTGCTCCCTGGGAACATCTGCAGATGGACAAGTCTTTGCAACCTACTCCTAATCCCTCCCAAGTCTCCACTGCAATTGCAGAGTCCCAGCGCACCTGGTAATAGTGGAAGATTGAGTCTGCCATCGAGTCTTTTCCAGGCGTTGTGTTGGTCCACAGTTTTTTCATGAAGAACACTTGGTAGGTGAGGGAAGGCACTATACCTGTGCAAGTGAAGCAAACATAACAGCAATGGTGTGAGAACCAGCTGGCAATCAGTGTCTGCATCCAGCAGTGCCCATGTGCCATCACAGCCTGCAGGGACAGGGGCATTCACAAGGCCAACTGAGCCCTGACTTGGCACAGCAAACTACATCACTGCCATGCAAAGCTTTAATAAAGTGGAGAAAGTGTCTGGGTTCACTTGCTGTTCTTCATTGATAGTAGCACAGGACAGAGAAGTTGTACCCTGGAGGCACCTGTGTCTTGCAGCCACTGGTAAATTCAGCAGAGCTGCAGCCAGTTCCACTTTGGATGTAGTCAGTGAGGTGAGATGAATCCCACCATTGACCCTTCCTGGAGAGATGCCCTCCAGCAGGTGCTCCTCACAGGGCCAGGACTAGCCTTGGAACAGAGGTTTTGCTGCTTGTGGATGGATCATGTCCCAGGTGATATCCCCGGGAATGGTGCAGAGAACACCACCCCCATCAGTGTGGCCCAACAGATCACAGAATCACTGAGGTTGGAAAAGACCTCTAAGATTGAGTCCAACCACTAACCTAACACTAGCAGGAGCACCACTAAACCATGTCCCTAAGCACCACATCTACATTTTTTGAACACTAGAGGACAGTGATTCCACCACTTCTGTGAACAGCCTGTTCAAATGCTTGTGGCAGACTAGGTGGTCAATTTTGTTCAGAAGGGCTGGGGGGCTGTAGGAAGGCTGTGTGTGACCCACACTGGAAAAAAGTCATCATTACCATCTTTTGCTGGTCTTGCTTTCTTTATCCAGTCTGTCAGGTGTCTCACAAAGTCAAAGAAGAAATCTCCCTCTGGCACACTGATGACCTGGGGGACACAGCACATAGTCACAAAGGCTGAGCAAGTGAGTCATACAATAGGATCATAGAATATCCTGAGTTGGAAGGGACCCAGAAAGATCATCAAAGTCCATCTTCTGGCCCTGCATAGGTTATCTTTAAGAATCACACTGTGTGCCTGACAGCATTATACAAATACTTCTTGAACTCTGTCAGGCTTGATGCCATGATCCCCTCCCTGGGAAGCCTGGTTCAGTGCCCAACCACACTTTGTGTGAAGAGCCTTTTCCCAATATCCAACCTAAATGTCCCCTGACACAGCTTCATGCCATTCCCTTGAGTCCCATCACCCCAGAGAAGAGATCAGTGTCTTCACCTCCTCTTCCCCTCACAAAGAATTTGCAGACTGCAATGAGGTCTGTCCTCAGTCTCCTCTTCTTCAGGCTGAATAAGCCAAGTGACCTCAGCTGCTCCTGACGTGGCTTCCCCTCAAGGACCTTCACCATTGTCACAGCCCTCTCTAACAGCTTTATTTCCTTCTGAAATGGTGGCACCCCAAACAATGGCAGGACTCCACAGGCAGGGTTGGCCATTGCCCAGCCCATCTCCTGCAGTTGTTGCTCACTGCTTTGTACTTCTCACATTGATGTGTTATAAACTGCTGACATTGGAAAGCCAATGCCAGCTTGCTTCAGGCTCTGTCTCTAATTTCACCTATTACTCCTTATTGCAACTTGTTTCACCACAACACCTCCTTTCCCTTCCTGATGACTATCTCCATAGTTTTCTCCTAGTTGCCAGAGGTAGCTCTAACCTGCACGTTTTTCTTACTTAGTCCTTTCTTATAAACCCAACTCAGCAACAGGCTAGGAGAGCTTTGTCCTTTGGGGTGACTGCTGTAAGTCAAGGCTGTGGGACTGCAAACCTCACCTGTATCAGGTCAGATCTGACTTAGAAATGCCACACAGCTTGTAGAGAAATGCTTCTCACCACATGGCTCTGGCTCCACCAACGTGTTCCCACTGGCAGGCAGGTTGTCCTGAGTACCTCAGGGCTACCTCAGCCTCTGGGTGGGTCACTCACCTTGTCAGAGATTTTGACAAAGAGGCTGAAGCCCTCAGAGGATTTCAGGAGCAGCCTGTTGGAGATGTTCTGGCAGAAGTCCTTGGCTTTCGTGCTGGATTCCACCTCAAATGCCTACAAAGAGAGGAAGATCATCACTGCTATCTAAGGGTTAATTTCCACTTTTGCTCTCTTTGAGGAGCTCCAGGTGCACATGCACAGAAAGGTCTAGATGCCCACCAACAGTGAAATCAGTGACATTGTGGATTGGGGCTCTGGGCATTAGAAGGGATGTCTGCAGAAGCTCTGTCATGCTACTGTTGTACCACTGTGCTTTGTGATGCTCATCTATATCCTGTGCTGGCTTACCCAGAGCTCTCCAGGCAATGCAAGAGATTTTTCTGATCTTACAGTGAAGTGTCAGAACTATTTGTTTGAGGGAAGAGGGGTGGGAAAGAGAGAATTAGAGACCTCCAGGCTGATTTGTCCCTCTAGTGATGATGAGGAAGTCAGATGTCTGGTTTCTAGATAGCTGAATAGAGGGAAAATGATTCCTGTTTTACGGCCATCAAAAGAATGGGATGTTTAAATATCTGCCCCATTTTTATGCACAACCTAATTCTGGTTTTGCCTTTTGAGCTGCATATCCAACTGTAGAAGCCCCCACTGCCTCCTTCTACTGGCTCTCACACAGATGCATGTGTATGAAGTAGTGTCATTACTGGTCATGTAGGAAAAAATACTCAAAGTGATGAGAAACCCCAAGAGTTCTCTCAACTCCATTACAGATAAACAAGGGCACTCACAGCTGCTGCAGAGCAGCATGGTTCCATGGTACCATGGTTCCATGGGTATGGACTGTTTTACAAATAAACCCACTTAGAAACAGAGAAATTTACTTGTATCCAAGGGTATGAAGGAAGAGAGAGATGTGAGCCTCACAGAAAGATTAATCAGCAGGTGAGACAGCAGTATGTGCAAGGACATGCCTATCTGCTCTGGCAACAATATGACTAGCTGCCTTATCAGTATGAAAGAAGCTTAGTGAGAGCTTCCTGAGTGCAGGTGTGATTTCTGTGTCATCTCAGGTCAGAAGGGGTAATTTCAGTCACTTAATTGCCAGCGCTGCAGTACTCTGCCCAGTTCCCAGGGGATCCCATCATGGTACCCATCTGGGCTATGGCTGGGTGGGCAACATCTGTTGGTTTAGGCTCCAATAACTGAGAGCCAAGGCCTGTGAGCTACTGTGAGTGAATGGATGAGCCCATCCAGTTTCCCTCTTTCTGCAGTCATACTCTAAAGCCTTCAGTGAACACCAGCAAAGCACCCGTATCTTGAAAAACACAACTTGCAACAAATCTGGGTAGACCAGGATGGATTTTCCTTGTAATGCCTTGGCCCAGAGGCTTCTGGAAAGGCTGAGCTTTTCTGAATCAGAACCAATATAATCCTCTTCTGAGATTTTAATAAGAAAACTGACAGCCACCCTGACAGAAAAGAATTTCCTTCTCCCCCATTTACCTCATCGGTGTCATCAGGGAAGTAAACCTTGTGGAAAATTTGGGTTGTTTTGTGTTGAATGGCTTCCACTTCTACCAGATGGGGCGGGTATTTTCTGGATCCATTCCTGCAAAACAGGAGGTGGCAAGTGTCACAGCATCATCATAGCAAGAAATTTTGTTTAAATATTCCCTTTTTAATGCTTATTTTTGAGTAACTTTGGCTACTTTCTTAAGACTTTTTTCCCTCCTAAAAAGAAAAAAGTGACTTAAATGGACCTGGACAAAGTTGATTCATTTCTATTTCTCTGCACTGCTTATCAGCAACCCAATGTCCCTTTCAATCAGTTTGGTGGAACAGAGAGAGGGGCTGTGAGCTTTCACTGTGCCCCCAGTCACCAAAATATCTCCCAGCTGTATTTTTTCACACATATTTGGATGTTGTGGTACAGTCAGGACTAGGAGGTCTTTCAGTGCCTTACCTCAAGGCTTTCTGCAGTCTCTGGATGCAGTCTGCTGCCAAGGGGTGATGTTTCCGGGACTGCAGGAACCTCTGGACGTGGGGCAGGAGGATGTTACTTGGAGGGAAAAGACCTGTACACAACCACAACAGCTCCCAGCCCTTCTCCTCACTGTATCTGCACAAGAAGAGACCCAGGAGGGAAAAAAATCACTTGTGGCATGGACACTACAGATCTGCTTTGCCCAACACAGCCTAGTGCATTTGGGCCAAGGGGAATGAACAACTCTTACTTGATGTGGTTGTCTGTGAGCTGCTTGAGGGTCTGGCAGTAGATTTCATCCTTTAGGGGTTCAGCTTTCAAGGCACCTTCAAATATTTGGTCTGTCAGCTCATTGACTGAGCGGGTCCTTTTGGATGGGTAGTCACCCATATATTTCAGCACAGGTGGGAGGTAGGAGTCAAGGATGAGCTAACTGGGATATCTGGTAAAGCCCTGTATTGATGATGTTGTTAAAGACATCCTACACATGACTACAGAAGTGGCTGCAGAGGGATTTTCAGGCATCAAGCTCTGTCCCCAAGGCCATGTGGACTGGTCTGCATCCACACGGACTAGGGCTGTGGCCACCCACACAGGTGCACCTGGCAGAGTCAGCTGAACCAAGCTAGTGAGTGTGCTCTAGCAGAACTCAGTAACTGGTCCCTGAATCCTCACTGATTAAGAAGTAAACACACCTCAGATTTCAAGGATGCTTACATATATATTTGTGGTGCACACCCATCTCCAAGCCTGTGACATCGTTCCACAGCCCTTAAGAGGGACCACAATCCTTTCTTTGGGCTTTGCTTGGGGCCCTAAAGAGCCTGTTCAGCCCTCTGCCTGTCAGACCTGTTGCCCAAGGGCACTCCCAAGCAGAGGAAGGATATCAATGAAGGCCATACAGGCTTCTTGGGACAGCTCCTCGCTGCCCAGGATCTTCTTCAGCAGTGGCTGTTTGATGGGCTCGCGCGTGTAACACCACAGCTTGTCCTTTCCACGGCTCTTGGTGATCATGACCCGGCTGAGGGTGTGCTTTGGAGGTGGTCTGGTGCCAAATGCAAAGCAAGAGGTGGAGAGATTACAGGGATAATAGGAACATCTTATGGCCAATGTTTCACCTAGGACAGTTGCTCGCAGCACCTGGCTAATGAACTCTTACACCAAATGGGACATCACAATTTAGCAAGTACCCAGCTCCAGTTCTGCTCAAAGATAACCACTTGCAATTTCCTATGGCTCTGAAGAGTCTCTTATACACCCTACCCCAGTAATGACACCATAATCACCAATGCTATCCCAAAAAGCTTCTAACCACAGGAAGGATGATGGCAATGAATGGTCAGGGCAGTCACAATGAAAGAGTATCACTGAAAAAATAATAGCAGTATAAGCCTGACAAGGGGACGACATCCCAAAGGATCTGATTTGCCTGTTTGCATTGCCAGCCCATCTAAACAGAAGTGGGAGCTTGGGTTAGCTGCATTCAGCAGTGGTGCACATTTAAATTTCTGGAATTGAGATGAAAATGCCTATATAGCCTAAGCACATCCTCCCACATAATATTAAATTTCAAATTGTTACACCACTGATGAAGATAAATCCTTTATAAAACCTTGTCAGTGGAAAACCTGCAGTTCAAATGCCATGACCTAAACCAGAGGTTGCAGTTGTACAAAGTCACAGAATGGGGTATTCAGAGTCTTTTTTAGTAGCAAAATTTTCCTGATTCCCAAGCTACCTGCAGATGGATTCCTATAATTTTTGAAAACGGTATAAAAAAATCACCTAAAATAATCATAGGAAAATTCCTCCAAGGTGTATGGCTTTACTCTTTCTTCACTGTCTGAAACTGCCATCTGAGAGGTTCTGATGACATCTTGTCGTTGGTCAGGGGTCATTGTGACCAGGGCCTGTGGGATGAAAAGCTCTCTGTTACCTGGTGTATTTGAAATGAATTATAACTGATGTATTCAAAAAAAGGAAGCAGATACAAAACAAGAACAATGAAAATGAGAATAAGCCATCAATTCCCATTAACAGTTAGCTAGAATTGTGCAGTTGTTATGTCTCTGTGCCGTTCTCAGTCACTAATGCAAGGAATAACAAATATTTCCACAGTGTGGATCATTTCCTAAGGAAGATAAGGTGCTCTGGAACCTACAGCTCCATAGGTGAATGTAGCAGTCCCCTCCAACCACAAGCACACCTTTAAGCAATCATGCCAGCTGGAAGGATTTAGCACAATACATGGATATTCTAAGTCACAAGTTTGTGGTGCCCTGAGTGCCAAGATCAGAAGAAAGGCTGAGATCACTTTTGCCTTGGACAACTTGTCACCTCTTTCATCCTCTTTGGTTTCTGCCTTACATTTGGGGAGACTTTGGCCAGCTCTAAGCACTTCATGGAGGCTTTGACCTCCCTGGAGGTTGTACCAAGCTGTGCAATTCCATAAGGCTGCTTACCACGATCTCCAGTGGAGGCATGGTGACGGTAGGCAAGACATAGACGGAATCAGTCGGGAAATCCCCTCTCTGCTTGGTCCGTTCATTGAAGCCGTTCGCCCACCCCGAGTTCATCACTTGCTCTCCTGTGTCCTGGTCCAGAACTATCAGGTCCCCTTTAAGGAAGCTGAGAAACCCAGATTCTTCTCCCACTGCAGAAAAACCAACCATTGGTTTGAATTTATTTTTTCCCCCCAAATTCTTCATGAATATCAAATCGATCTATGTGCTTACCACTGAGCTGGGTTATTTACTTGCCTGGATTTGGGTTGTCTTGGAGAGTGACCACATACTTGGATCGTTTCCTTAGTCCTTCAAGGAAGGTCACCACCAGGTCCCGGATATCCTCCGCATTGTTGGAGGTGAAAGTGTATTCATCACCTTTAATGGTGGCCAGGGTGAAACTCTGCCCTTGCAGCTTTCCTCCTCTGGGATATATTTTTATAGGAGACATAAACATGAGACATAATGACATAAAGAGGCAAAGCCTGGAAAAAGACTAATCTCTGGTGAATTGCCAGCCAAGTCTATCCCTCCTTACCTGCTGCTTGACACAGCTGTGATCTCTGGGAAAGAGAGCTCTAGGAGAACCTGCTCCTGTTCATCCACAAAGTACACCCCTGTCCAGTTGACTGCTACAATCACATCATTTTTAGGCAGGCTTGGCCCTGGGTTGAAGACAAGATTTTCAATCAGCTCATGAAGGGTCTTAGAAAATGTTTCAGAGGAGGATGCAATGATCAAAAAGCTCTGTGTCTTTTTAAGGGAGGTAATTAGTGGCAGACCCATAGCCTGAGCCATTGCTAATCAGGATGCAACAACAAATAAAGTGTAATAAAAAGACTAGCTAGATGATCCCCTTCTTGTCTGTGGAATCCCCATTTTCCCTTCCTTTTGCTTTAGAGCATCTTGTGCTCTGGGGATGTGCTGTACTGACTCACCTGAGAATTTGAAGGCTTCATAAAACCGAGAAAACAGCAAAGGCCACTTGAAACGTGCAAAATCCACTACTTCCTCCTTGACTTTTTTTGGGTCTGCCCTCTTCTGAGTATAAATTCCCTACAGAAAAAGCAAACCACAACCAATATGAAGCAAAACATATATCCAGGAAGAGAGCAAGGAAAATCAATCCATGTAACCTGAAGACCTTGGAACAAATATTAATGGAGGTCTCAATGTGGCTAAGGGCCAAACTTCTATAGGAACAAGTGACAGTTTGGACAAACTCCTGGTCTTCAGTTCCCACTCTATGGAATAATTTGACTTGGAGAAGGCTGGGCAAGCATCTGGGATGACCAGTCTCAGTGAGGTCCATCTCAGCTGACTGTGGGTTTCCCTAAGTAAGTATTTACTTTTCAGCTTGACATTCCTTTAGCTGGAATCAGCCCTTCATCCCCTTATTTAGGGAATCCTTAGACACCTGACACTTCTGTACAAAGCTGTCAGGCCGATGGGAGATGTGGAAGATCCAAGTGGATCCATGTATTTCCACTGCCAGTTCAGTTGAGGTGAAACTCCTAATGCACATGGAGATGTTTCCATAGCAGGGATCCTAATCTGAAGCTGGCTCCTGATGTTAGATGAATGCCAGGAACATCACCTCTCATGAGTGGTCACTGGTAAAAGAGTTATGGAAAGTGTTGCTGTGTGAGTGTCACAAATGCTGTAACTGAAGTCTGGGAGGTTTTATACAATGCTTGGCACAATAAAGTCCTGACATCACCCAGAGACATGAACCACCTCTGTAATACAACTAGTGACACCACAATCTCGTGTAACAGGAATGTCACCCCAGAGGTGGCGTTTCGCATCTCACAGTAAATTTCTGCAGGATGTCTTCTGTCAGATCCTGCATAAAAGCCAGTGGTAAAGCTGAATATGGTTAGTACAAGCCCTGCCCTTAGCTTGTCAGCCAAGCTAAGAGCTGACATATGCTTAAAAGGCACATAAAGCTATAGAAGCATAATGTGGCCCTCGACAGGCCATCTATTGTCCCCACCTTTTTATGTGCAGCTATAATGAGCTGAGCCCATTTTTCCACTGTTTTTGAAGCTGTGATCTCTCTGTCCGGAATATAGGATGGAATTAGATTTAGCAGCCTTTCCAGTACCATCTCTGACCCATAGTCCACATAGTACTGCTGGGAAGCCAGCTCTGCCAGATCTTCCTCCTGTGGAATCCAAACAAACCAAGTTAACACTTTCACCAAGTCATCACAACATCCATCCTCCACCACTCAAGGAGCCTGTTCTGGAGGCTGGGTGTACTACAGAATTGTGTGGGGATGCTTCCTTTTGGCAGAACTTCACCTTTTGCAGCTTTTTGCACATCAGAAGTTCAGGACGTGGACCACTAAAAGCTATGATTAAGCCTTAACATGTTCATTGTTAAGGGTGCTCATGCAGCACATGGAAGCATCCAAGCCCAGTCAAGAGGATCTGATTGCCGCAGCTCCTGTTTTCCATGTGGATACCACAATGCCCAAGCTAATGGATGTCCAGGGAGGAATATTTATCATTCCCTTTGCTGTAACCTATTTCCCCTTCTCAAAGACACTTGCTGGAGCAGGCTGGGAGCTGCTGAGGTCACACACCTTGTCACAGCGGTACTCCCCAAACTTCACCCCGCGCACAATCTGCTGGTAGATGAGGTTGGTGGCCACGTTGTCCTCGCTGGGGTTGTGCCAGGGAGTGAAGATCTCCTTCCTGAAGAAGAGGCGCCACGGCGCGTTGCGCTCCTGCGCTCCCTGCTCCTTGGCGTACTGCTCGCACTGCGACACAGCATCCATCACGTGGTCATTGCCACTCCCCAGAGAGGACACCTAGCCAGGGCACAGAGAAACACGGCATTCACCTCACCAAATCTACGTAGAGAGACCTGTTTTTGATTCACTGACACTACCTTGACAATCCAAATAATCAAAATAAACAATGGTTCTATGCCATCTAGCCAGCCAAGTTCGGCAGCATGGCCGGGCAAGGTATTCCATTTTGAGCTCCAGTCTCCCATCCAGACTGAAAGGAGAGCATCAATATGAACCAGCAGAGCCAATGGCTCCATTGTAAACTATTGTTGATTCACACTGTGCTTTGAAACACAGTTTCAAAGTCATGGGCTTGGATCCAACCCACCTAAGCATGGCAAAAACCCACAATAAAGAAGCCTGTCCTGTTTCAGAAATTTGTCTGCCTTCTCATTGGGGTCTGCCATGAAGCCCCCAAAGCTCTACATCTCCTCAGACTTAGCATCCCTTGCTGAATGTCTCCTCAAAAAAGATGAAGAAGACAGAGCATAAACCATTTCTTCTCCACCTAGAGGCAGAGGCGACCACATCTGTAGGTGAGAACATACTTCATCCTCTTACACAGCAGCTCTTGGAATACTTGAGTTTCATTGGCTTGCAACTGTTGTCTCACCTTATGAAGCTTTACCACTCTCATTTATGCTCACCTTTATTTTAATGGAATTTCTTAAAAAGATATGTTTCTAGGTTAAATAAAACAGGTTAAATGCCAAAGCAGGCATGGCAGTTTGGATTTTAGCTCATTTCGGAAGCTTAATTGCAACTGCTAGCTTTCCAATTAAATTTAATTGGCTCCCTTGCATAAAAATCCAGGTAGGATGTTTTACTGGAAATTCATCTCTAATAAGCTTAACTGAGAGTAAGAGGATAGCATCACATAAGTATGTAGGAAGAAAGGAATTTCTGAAGATTTTTGGTCCACCACACTGGTCAGAACAGATGCATTTTTGAATGTGTTTCTCTGTGCATTTTCCTCTTAAATTCTGAATATCTCCAAGGAGAGAGATTTTCATACAACCCAGCTGCAGAGTTTGACTACTCTTTTTGTGAAAAATCATGCTGACACTTGCACCGCAGAAATAATCCCTCTGCCTTCTGGAAGTTATGTGACAGCAAGGAGAACTTGCCCCTTCTTTCCCAGAACTATTCAGGAACAGAACTTAAGACATACCTTGTCAAAAAGTGCAATGTAGAGTGAAAAGCCAAATCTGTCCTTCAGGCTGATTTTGTCGGCCAAAGAATTACAGAGCTCTTTAGCAGTTGTTGCAGAGTCTGTCAACAGTGTCTTTGTTGTCCCATCCATAAACGTGACAGGCAGCATGATCGGTTTCTTGGACTTGGTCGCCTAAAGGATTGAAGTCAAACTTTATAATGTTAGGTGTATTTCAGTACCATTTACCTGCATACTCTTCCACCCCACTCAGGCAACCACATCCTAACTCCTGATCCCACTGACTGGATGCTTTTCAGTGCTACCACACCGTATTTATCAACAGGATAATGTACAGTCAGCCACTGGAAGCACTTGGAAGTCAAAGATATTTTATTTAATACATTCAGTCATCAAGGTGCCTAATCCAGTAAATACAAGCATGCTTGGGAATGCTCACAGATACTGGAGCACAGCTGTATATACTTGCAAACCAGTTCAGAAAATGAGCAATTTTTGCACAAACTGCCTGTTCCAGCTATAATTATCCCCAAACAAGTCCCAGGGACCACTCACAGGAGGCAATTTGCCTGCACAGCCACCCTTTATCTGGAATATAGTTTCTCTGAACACACTGGGGCTTGCTCTGTGCCAGCTGGCCTCAATGCCAACAGCACACATTTAATTTACAAATACTGATGCAACCAAAAGAATCGATCCTCAACGTACTCTGGAGCAAACCCAGGACACACGGGGAATGCAATATATTGGAATTACATGAAAATTCTTGACGGAAATAGTCATTTTGTTGTCCCACATTCTGTCCTGACAGAGATGTGATTCTTGTGACACTGAAAGGCATAAGCCCAGAGCCTCAGTTCCCTGGGGAGGACGTGGAGGGGCTCATACCTGCAGCTCCAGCCAGCTGGGTGGCTGTGTCCTTGTCCCATTGGCAAACGTCCGCCTCAGCCTCTCTTCACAGTAGGGAGCATAACCTGGGGGGCCTCCGTTGATAAAGTTCCTTAAATACTGTTGGCAGCAGGGAACACCTTGTTTAGATCTTTGGCTTAAGAGGCCAAGCATTTGCAAAAAGCAGTGTTTTATTGTAGAAAAGCCCTCCATGACTAATGACACCACTCAGGATTGGATGCTCCTACATCACATCACATCACTGGAAGCTGAGAGCGAGTAGGACAGTCTGCACCTCTTCCTTGTTCTTCTACTGTGCATTTCTGGCCTCAGAGGAGATAAGATACTAGACAGATCTTTGATTGAACCCAGAGCAGCAGCTTTTCTGTTCCTGCTATTGCTGCCACTGATTTCTATCTTTGTATTTGAAAGATGTGTTATAAAATGTTATTGAGTGTTGGCCAAAAAGACGGGAGAGAATGAAAAAGATGTGTAAGTAATGATTCAGGAGAATTGAAGTTAATGTCACTCAGAACATTTAACTGACAGTGCAAAAGGTCTTTCACAGTGACATTAAACAGATACCTCCTTAATCAGTTTTTAAATTACATTTTGGCCTAAACTCGAATTTGAAGGACTTCAGTGTATGTTAAAAATACAACCACATTATTGTAGAGACAATTAAATCCAGTGATTTCCACAATATGAAAGATAACACACTTAAAAATAATACACAAACATCTTGGCCAAAATGTTAGCTAAGGCTAATACATCTGTAAATCAAATTTTTCTGAAAGACTTTATAGAAAGATAAAGAGATCTCTGAACAATAACACACAGCTATTCCTTCAGAAACACTGTCAGCCATAAACAACACAGCTGGAGAGACAGATTTCTCTGTCAACCATAACTTACAGAGACACTATGAAGTACCTATCTCATACAGACAAGTTATAGGGATGAGATCTGCTGCAAATGATCCTAAGTGGTGGATGCAATGTGAAAGTGTAGTTTTAATTATGCTATTGCTAATAATGAACTATGCAATTACATATTTTTTCACATTCCTTGTGACTGAGCCTTCCCACCTAGGCCCACTGTTGGTTGAAAAAAAAGTGCAAAGAACAGGAGTGCTAATGTGCCTTGGCCCATGTTTAACACATGTGATAAAGGGGTCTAATGGGATCCAAAGCAAAACTTGAATATTTGGGAGCTGGAATACATATTGAAGACCTGCCTCATTGTCAGTGAAATCCTACTTAAAATGTTCAGTTCTAACTGATACTTTTGAATGACAGAATCCTAGAAGGAAATAGATGCCATCCAGAGGGACTTGGACATGCTTAAGAGTTGGTCTTAAGTTGGTCTTCACCATATGAAGCTCAACAAGGACAAGAACAATTCCCTGCACCTGAGCTGGGGCATTCCCAAACACAAATGCAGGCTGGGCAGAGAATGGATTGAGACTAGTCCTGGGGAGAAGGACTTGAGGATATTCATGGACAAGAAGCTCAACCCATCAGTGTGCACTCAGAGCTCAGAAAGCCAAACGTGTCCTGGGCTGCAGCAGAGCCAGGGAGGAGATTCTTCCCCCCTGCTCTGCCCTAACCAGATCCCAGCTGGAGTGCTGCATCCAGCTCTGGGGACCCCAACACAAGAAAGATGTTGAACTGTTGGAGCAAGTCCAGAGGAGGCCACTAAGCTGCTCAGAGGGCTGGAGCACCTCTGCTATGGACAGGCTGATAGAACTGGGAGTGTTCAGCCAGGAGAAGAGAAGGCTCCAGGGAGACTTTAGAGCATCTTCCAGAACTTAGAGGGGCTACAAGAGAGTTGGAAAGGGACCTTTGATAAGGGCATGGAATGACAGGACAAGGGGAAGTTACATTAAACAAAAAGAGGGCAGGTTTAGACTGGCCATAAGAAAGAAATTCCTTCCTGTGAGGGTGGGGTAAGGCACTGGAACAGGTTGCCCAGAAAAATTGTGTCTACCTCATCCCTGGAAACATTCAAGGCCAGGCTGAATGGGACTCTGAGCAATCTGGCCCAGTGGAAGGAACACCCTCCTGGCAGCAGGGTTGAACTAGATGACTTACAAAGATCCCTTCCAACCCAAACCATTCTTTGCCTCTGTGATTCTACAATAATGTGATTGTATGATTCTGTGTCTCAGTCTCCAGAACTACTTACAAATTATTTCTGACAAGTGCTTCACTATCCTAAAGTAATGTTCAGTTATTAAAGATTTAAACCAAAACAACTTCCTGCGCAATACTTCTCAGATCTCATTTCCACACATAATTTAATTTTCTGTGACTTTGCCAGTGATTTATCTTCTTTATTAGATTTCACACTGACAAGGCCTGGGGATGAAGGAGGCATTTCTATTCTTGGCTTCAGCTCTTTCAGTGCTGAGCACCCAGAACCTAATCTGATATCTATGGAGATTAATGGAACATCTTTATTTCCAGTCAGGCACTGGATGGTGGAATCACCATCCCTAGAAGTGCTAAAAAAAAATGCAGATATAGCACCTGTGGACATGCTTTAGTGGTAGGGTTGGCAGTGGTTGGACTTGATCTTAGACATCTTTTCCAACCCAAACAATTCCATGACTCTATAACTCATTTGGAAAGTGGACTGTTCAAATCTTGGCAATAGACCTTTGCCCAGAAAAAAAGAAAATCCTTAAGAACAACCTGATTTTCAAAAGTGCCAGCCACTTGGCATCTCCCACTGACTTCAGTCCTGCTGATCCACAGTGCTGCTGAAGGTAGCTTGTCATCTCATGTGGCTGTTTGGAATTGGATGTCATTGAGAGTGCTCCTTTGCAAATGCACTTCCTGATAAATTAAATCCTTCCCTTTCTATGTGAATTTTTAAAGTATAAATTAATATTTATAATTGGCTGTGTTCTATTCCTTGCCAGGTTTGGTAGAGTAGATTCCTGAGGTCATACTGTCATAGCCAGCAGATGCTGAATGCACAGACCTCTGCATATAGGAAACAGAGGAGAAATGTGGGCTATTCTGGCTGTGTAAATTCTATTTGCAGCCTCCCACAAACAAATTTCGTACCAGAAGTCACTTAATCACATCCCCACACATCTACAAGCAGGAGACATCATCTAATTTGGTTGTCTGCATTACCTTTAGAGCCAAAGGAAAGAGGCAGTCACTTTTCAGGAGTGACTCATCCGATGGACACTAGATACTGAATTTGGGATTCCCTCTACTGTGAAGCCCAAGAGAAAAGCTGGTTCCATTAGTGGAAAAGAAAATGTATTGGTAGATAATTCATTAGACAAATGTAATCTACAATTTACCTTCACAAACTTCTCAGAAGGAGCAAAGCATCCCACACAAAGGGACATCAGGATCCAACCCCTAGCATGGCTGCTTTTGGATGGGTTCTGAGTCAGCTGCTTGCAGATTTGACAGTAAATTTCATCCCTACGATAGGAAAAAAATAATTAAAAGTTAAACAATAAAAAAATGAATTATTTAACATTAATTTCTAATAATAAACATACACATATAAATTGGCTAAATCAGAGACATGCAAGTGACCTTCATTTGACACTTCCCAGTTTTGAATGCTTCATTTAGCTGCTGAAATGAGTTTGAGTTTTTCATTAGCAGATCATTAAAAATATTCACACAAACAAAAGAGATATAAGGGTCAAATGGAAAACATAGTAGTGAGGAACAAGAGTGGGCATTAAAAAAGCAGTCCAGTGTCATTAGGACTTTCAGAAAAGTCTGAATTCCTTTGCATGGTCTTTCCACTGGGCCTGATACGTACAGTAAGGAACATGATCCAGCCCAGCCTTATACAACATAACCATAAAAATTATAAAACTCTGTAAAGCTGCAGATAATATTAGACTTGTTTGAATAGCTCAAGAAAAGCTCAAGGAAGAAGGAATGGAAAGAATGGCATGTTCATGCCTTTGTTTTGATTTCTAACCTTAAGGCTGGCCTGAGGATGCCATTACCAATAATGAAATGGAGCTTCTCCAGGTTGGAAGTGGGTCGGTCTTCGAGCATGCTGTTACCCTGCAGTGTAGACTCACCATCATGAAGTCTCTTTGTCACCTGCCAACCAGACATATTGGTTTCTTTTAGGACAGCCAGTTACTGTGTCCCCCCCACCCCCACCCCGAGTGTGTGGTGCTCCCCCAGAAGGACTCCTCCACCAGCCAGGAGGGCACTCAGAAATTCTTTGATCTAGGATTTTAACAGCAATGGAGGGTTTGACTGTGTTGGCTTTAAACATGTATGGGTGAAATTAAAATGGTCCTGTCTAGTCACACTTCCACCTGCTTGGTCCTTTCCCAGGGTTTCTACAATGGCACCTCCTTGCATCCCAGCTCTGAACTGGCCCTGCTGCTGGGAGAGGACCCTTGGTGGCCTTTGGAATAAATCCATCTTTATTGCCAAAGAGGACCTGTCCCTTTAACTTAATCACATTAAAATAACCATCAGTGTTTTCACTGGAAAAATGGACCCATTCCCCATGCTAATGAAGCATCTGTAAATGCAAAAGCATGGTGCTGTTTGTGAAAACAAGGATGGCATTTGTTTGCTTAGCAGCTCACTGTCTCAGCTAGTCAGCCCCATCTCCATTTAGAGAGATGGACATTTCTAGAGCATCTTCAGAGCAAATTAGGGTGAGCTGGATTGGGTCCTGTTCTCCCCACTGACCCCTAAGGGAATATCTCACAGAGCAATCTTCATGCTCTCAAGCAGCTATAGCCAGGTAAGATGGTGCCTGCTCTGGAAATGGGCAGTCTATCAATTGTTTCCATCGCTCCCACCTGAAAGATTTATCATTCCTCATTCTTTTGAGATGGCATTTCTCAAAAGCTCTCAGCTTGGGGTAACTGCTGCCATGGGGAGTTTTGTCCCTGGCACTGGAGTGGAGCAGAGGATGGCTGAGTGCCATTGGAGACACTGCTATCTACAGTAGAGGGCAGGAAACTAAAAGCAGGGATAACAATCAGACCATCACAGGGTGGTGAAGGGTATCAGCAGCTGGATGGAGGGCTGTGAGAGAGGGAAGGGAAGGTGCTGGATGAGTGGAGAGCAGGAGCCCAGGGGAGGCCGGCGCGAGGTGCAGAATGACTCAAGGAGACACGGGAAGCCAACCTTTCCCCTTAAACACTCCTTAAATCTTTCAGGCAGAGAGACAGGTAGCGCCAAACCCAGAGGAGGGCTGGTTCTATGTTGTCTAGGGAAAAGCAGAAGAGAGTCAGAGAGGGCTGCAGACAATCCAACGGCACTTGTGCTGCCAGGCGGCCAAGCGTCTCCCCTCACCTCCTCCGTCAGTTTGGATTTCTTCTTGAGCGTTAAGGAGACCAGCTTGTGCCGCACACTGTTCTTCTTGTGCCCATCAATGTGAGTACTCTGCAAAGCAAGAGGGGTGGATGCTAAGTGGTGAGATGCAAGTGCTGAACAAGTGCTCTCTCTGCCTCCCCTGGGCTCCTGCAAAAGACCATTAATCCTGTGCAGAGCGTTTCAGAGACTGGTGGGAACCAGAATTCTGGACCCTTATTCCTGTGCCCCTTAATAACCCAGGGCTGGCCCTGAATTTTGTAGATACTCTCTAATCAGCAAGTGTCCCTCAGATCAAAATTATATATTGGGAATATACGACAAAACTTATGTTTTCATTGTTATGAATACATGTCTGATTTGTGCTTAGCTCAGGTCCACCCAGTTCTGCTGTTTGACAGTGGAAATGAGATGAGCACGACCACTCTCTGAGACAAGCCATTTGTACAGCATTTTTAGCTGGAAGTCATCTAGCCAGGGATTCATGGATAGGTAGTTACCCACTGTGGTTTCATAATTTTTAACCAGCCCCGTGCTCTATCAGGTTTCCCAGAAGAACATCTTTGATGTGGGACAGCTTCAGACACTATGTACCATCAAATTACTTGCTGGCTTTCTACTTTCATAGAAAGTATGCTTTTATAGGAAAGTTTAGATGTTTGCTTTAGTTTGCTAAAGAAATTTGGTTTTATAGCAAACTTTTGGACCTAGTTAACCTCCAGCCATTTAAACAGTTTTGAAAAGACCATGATTTCACACCCAACTGACACTTTGAGTCCTGTGGCTGTGATGGTTTATATCCATTATAAATATGAGTTGATGCTGGATTTGCATATCATTTTGCTCAGGCATCTTTTTCTACTGTGAAGAGATGATGTACCCACAGAGAAAAAGGACAGTTTAAATTTCCTTCTCTTCTGTACTACCTGATATTATCAGTTGCCCAAAATACGTATTTTTGTAATAAACAAGCAAGAAATTATGGGTGGAAGGAATGAAAGGTCATTCTTGGTGTATTGTTTTTACAGAATGATGATCCTGAGGCTACTCTCTTCAGGTAATTCTCTAGAAGTGCTGAATGGTATTGTCATTTCTAAGAACAAGGAGATTTGTTAATTTACCTCTGCAAATACTGCAGAGATTTGTCAAAATTAAACAGTGGCATCCAGAAGATGCCAATAGCAGATTATATCTGTCCTATTGAATAAAGCAATCGCCAAAGATTAAAATGTATCAGCACTGTAGACATTGATTTATCCAGAATAATGTCTCTTCTGGGAAGGATACTAAGATGAAATCGTCCAGTGACATTCAGAAGGCACTCAGGATGTAGCAGGGATTTTTTTTCTTTTTCAAAAATTTTTATTTCCACAGTTTAATCTGCTGGTAACTAATTACTTCCTGCTCCAAGATTAAGGGTACATTTTTAATTTAGACTCTTCTGACTCAGGGTAAATCAAAAGGAAATCCCCAAATAAGAAGCATGGGACATTGCATTCCCCCCCTGTACTTTAGCCCTGCAGGGGGGAGGAGAGAGATCAAAGTCCCATGAGAGATATCAGGGCACTTCCTTCACTGGGGAACATTCAGAGGGCAGACATTCAGTTCTCCCTGTGAGGAAGGGACAAGATCACAGGCAATTCTCCCTCTGCAGCCTAAGTGCAAATAAAATCTACAAACTGACTGCCTGCAGCAAACCCCACGATTTGTTTCTTTCCAGCACATTTCAGTATCTGACACCTAATAACAACAACACCTCTTTTACAGCCGCAGCAGTTACCTCTCCTTCTCCCTGCAGAGCCTGCAGTTCTTTCTTATAGGTCTTCTTCCCAAGAGTCTCATAGATTTTTGTCATTACTGGTATCTTCTCACCACCATCACTCATGGCTGTGTGATACTTTGGCTCAGGGAGGTCTCCCATGAAACGCAGGATAGTGATCCATACAGCAAGTGCCGCCTGTTTGAAAGGAAAGTTACACCCCATTAGCTCACACCAGGGCAGTGAAGGCTGAATCTATCAGGATCCCCACTATGGTCTCTCTCTGTACACCTGCAGGAGATAAAATACTTCCCTGTGCCTCATGCAACAGCTTTGCCTGCAGCACACATCCTCTCTGAATGCTGGGCAGGCTGCTGGCTGTGACCACAAATTCAGCGTCTGTGCTTGTGCTACCATGATTGTGTTTGTGAACCCTACAAGGGGATTGCTACTTGACAGCAGATGCCAACCTTATTAAGGGGCAGAGACTGGCATCTCCTAATCCACAGCAAAGGGGAAGGAGAACCATAGTGAAGGCAAGTTCATGGATAATGTAATATGCATTAAAACCATGCAGGTTCAATCCATTCCTGCTCTTGCACTGCTGGCTATGGGACAAGCAGTTCTTCTTTTTTAGCTCTGCATTGGTGTGTACAACAAGGTAAGAAGTGACTTTTCCAGCTCCCTAGAAGCTTTACAAGTGGTACTCAAGCAACAATTTCCATGCCCTGAGCCCAGAGCACCTCATTGTCTTAACACAAATGTACAGGGAAGGAGCCTCCTCTCTAATGCTCCATCCCTCCAATATTCACTGTCTTACCAGCACTCAAAGCATACTGGTGGGACAGTGGCCATGGACACGTGCAGCAGATGAGTGTATCCCAAAATGGAAATTCCTGGTGCCCTTTGGCTGGAGGGTCACCCAAGCTTTCTCCAGCCCACCCAACCCTGCTCAAGGCTTTTCATCCCCTGCCTCACCAACTGGTCTCCTTCATCTTCATGGTACAACAGAGGCTGTTTGAGAGGCCGGCGGATGTATGTGTGTGTTGTTGTGCCCTGGAAATACGTGGCAGCAAACTTGGCAAATTTGTACTCTGAAAGGTCTTCTTCCTCCTCCTCAGGGAGAGGCAATGCTGCATCCAGGTCCTCTTCTTCCAGCTCCTTCTGGACTTGCTCAAGATCCTGTGGTGGAAGCACATGTCAGACACTTAGCATGGCTTTGGATATCAAACTACCATTTCCCTTTGAGCCTGACTTTTCTGCCAGTCTGATTTCCATCCCAAAATGAAAAAACAGCTGGAGGAAACACTTGGAATATAGTTCTAGAGCCCATGCAAAGCCCAAGCTCCAAAGGACAACCCTATGCCCAGGAATGTCCCCAGAGCAGCAGAAGCAATGAGCATGGCTTCACTCATAGCATGGGAAAGGATGTCTAAGAACTAAATGCCATGCACTGTGACAAACCTAAAAGGGAAGATCTCAAAGACACAAGTCCTTGATGACCTTATAGTGATAGTGCTCTCCTCCATTTGGTAGTCCCAGGGAAAGGTACCAGGCTGCCTGCCCATCTCTAGCCACAACATAGTAACCCTTTGGGTCCACAAAGGAGAGCCTGGCCTTGAATGAAGCCTTCAGAGACACACTTTTTTATTACTGTATTCTTTCTTGACATAGTAATGTTTTGCTAACACCTGTCATGTGATAGCCAGGCCCTGTACATCTCCAGTACCTCAAAGCCATTGGGTGCCTGCCCCTCCTGGCCAGGAAGGGAGGAGGTTGTCCCAAGGAATCCAAACATTTTGTCCACCATTTCTGAGTCATTCACTGGCTCATTGCGAGCTCTCTCCATCTTTTCTAAGAGCTCTTTCTTTCGACGTGCTTCCTCCTTCTCCTTTACTTCTCTCTCTGCATCTTCCCGTGCCAGCTGGGCCAGGCGCACCTGCAAAAGGAGAAGTGCACTGACTGAACTGCTTCTTCCAAAGAGCTGGCAGTAAATTCTGCAGGGCCTGGCTTTAGGAAGGCAGGCTGCCTGGTGCTTAGGGCACTATACCCATATAATGATCTGGACCAAGTCAGTGACCTGTCCATGTCTCAGTTTCCCAACTCCAGAAGTACAAAGCAATGCATTTTCCCCATTTCTCAGTGCCTTTTTGGGGTGTTGGTCCATGCATAGAAACTCTCACTGACCTAATTTTTTTCTTTTATACAACAGCCCTGCATGTCCACACACACAGAGTGTTCCAGTTCCCCCTTTATACAATAGCAAAAGTGAATAATAACTGAAATCTCTGGCATTCCTGTGCAGCAAATCAGAAATTCTGGAGCAGATTCAAACTAAAAGAGCACAGAGTACTTTAGAGAATTAAATACAAACCACTCAAGCAGGGCAGAAATCCCTCAGATATTTTTGTCATTGCCCCTCAAAGGAACAAAACTAGCTCCTGGAGAACAGACAGAACCCCAGAAAGAGATCAGTCCCCATGTACTTGGTGCTTCTTTTCTGCTTCCTCTTTGGCTTTCTTGGCACTCATCTCCTTTCGAAGCCGCTCCTCTTCTGCCAGCCGAAGTTTCTCTGCTTCCAGGCGCCGGTAATACTGCGGGAATAAACAGAAGAGCCTTTCTGAGCAGGCATCTAATTACTTTCTGGATTTGTTTTTCCCCTTTAACAACAAGAGCAGACGACGCAGCGGCGTGCGCTCCCCCTGCGGGCACTCACCTCCCCGCGGAGGCGCTTGTAGAGCCGGCGTGCGATCATGCCGCGGGCGTAGGCCTGCACGGTGAGCACGGCCCACAGGCGGTGGCGGAAGGCCCGGCGCACCAGGTACCCGCGGCAGCGCGCCTGGAAGTCGATGATGCGCCGGCGAGCCATGTGGTACTGCCTGTGCAGCTTGCGGGAGCGGTACAGGGCCTGCAGCCGCAGGAAGCCGAGCCGCATCTGCAACGGGGAGCGGGATCAAACACCGGCCGGCCAGCACATTCCCACTGCTGATCTCCTGCTTGCACGGCTCTGAGAGCCATGAGATCAGGCCCCAACACAGCAAACCTTCTGCAGGGAAGTGCTCCAAGAGAAATGAACCCCTCTGGCTGCTGCACTGACTCAAAGCCCAGGGAGGACAGAGTTTCTTCCCCACTGGGCCTTTGAGAGGCCTCAGGATGTCTGGTTGGCCATCCCAAAGTAGCTACAAGCCAGCATCTGCAAAACTCCTGCCTGACAGCCAAGGTGCTGTTTGATGGCACAAGGCAGCATCCTAGCCAGCCTGGAAGTCACTATTTCTATCAAGTTGCAGGCTTGAAAGATTATGTTGAGATACTTCAAACCTTGCACACTTGAAAGATTATGTTGAGATACTTTAGACCTTGCAGACTTGGAAGATTATATTGAGGCACTTTAGACCTCAACACACTTTCCAAATGACCCTGCTGTTGGGTCAAAGTCACTTGTGACAGGGAGAGAAGAAGACTGCGGACTAGGATGGTGAGAAACCCAAATATGGTCCCACATGAAGATGGAGTTCATTTTTAAAGGAGGCTGCTCTTGGGTTTTCAGTCATCTGGAAAACAGAGGAAGACTTACAAGACCCCAGATGACCAGTTGGTGCAATGGACATGTAAGTCATAGGGAAAAGAATAGCTAGGAGGTGGTCTCTTCAATGAGACAACAAAGCAAAAGAACAAACTTTCGTTCATCACTCCTACTGATAAAAGCCAACCTCATCACTTCTGACACTCAATGGGACATTTTGAACCAGGAAACCTTTATGAGGCAGGAAGGCAGAGCTGTGAGGAAGCAGCCCTGTACTTACAGCACCATAGTTCTTCCTGCAGTTATGTCCACGCCAGTATCTCTGAATCATCAGGACTGAATTTCTCACTTTCAGGAAATTGGACCTGCAAAAGCATTTAATCATTTGCCTCTGTGGTCTGGCACAAGTTACATCATCTCCTAGTCCTCATTTCTTGGAGATTTGAACCTGAGTGTCCAGGTGGAATAAACACTGCATTTTTTGGCATGAAAATGTCTCCTTCCCCAGCTCTCCTTACTTTCATAAAAACATCTGTAGGCACTCTCTCTGAGAGGTCTCTGCAGGGAGATCATGCCACATTACGGGAATGGGAAGAACAGGAGATGCTAGGAATGGTTCCCTCCTTCCCCCAGCACCACATCCTCTTCTTACACCTAAAATCTCTTCCCTGTGTGTCCTTTCCATTTCATTCTAGCACCTGAAAATATATTGAATCCAAATGATTGAGAGCAAACCTCACCAACACCATGCTGCTATCCCTATCTGTTCCTCCAGTCCTCATCCTGATCTGATTCTACCTGCAGGCAACACGGAGACAATTGTGTTGGGAGCCTTGGCGGGTCTCCCTATGATAAGTGTGTGAAAGATCGATGAATTATTTAGCATGTGCTCTTTCTGCAAAGCACAGCCTGAGTCACAGCCGTGGCTTGGACAATCAAAGAGCAAGAAACTCCAAGAACTGTCCCTCCTCCATAGGTGAAGCTTGTCCCTGGCTGTGGCTCCCCCTCTTCACCACAACAGTGCCATGAGCTACCTGTCCTCTTCCCATGTCTGGAAACTGGGTTGCAATGGGAAGAGTTCTGATCCCCTTGGGCTTTGGGGAGAGCAACTTTAGTAGCAGCAGGTGACCCAGTGTTCCCTCTGAAGTCTTGTGGGAATCTCCACAGACTGGAATCTCAGCGTTGCCTTCAGCTGGCTCAGAGTCCACTGCTGCACTGTCACAGCAAACACATGGCCCTGAACAGGGACAGAAGGTCCTTTTCTGTCCAGGATTGAGGCAGATAACACAGTTCTCCTCTTGTTTCCACTACTGTTTCCCTCCAGTACTTGCTGCACCTGAGTGCCAACACATCGGGGTCCCCTCTGGTCATCTGGGTACCAAAGGAGTGATGCAGCCTCCAGGAGCCACTTGCTGGTGAAGCATATATCCCACCTCCCATTTGGCCATGGGGCTCATACCTACCTGTCTTTATAGCCACGGACCACCTTCTGGATGAGGATGACTTTGTCTGTGATGGCCTTGTCTCTCTCAATCTCCAGCAGCATGTCGTGGTGGTCCTGTGGGAGGAAGCAACACAGCAGCAATGTCTCAAGTTCTCCCTCTGCCTGATATGTGGGTGGTACAAGACCCTTCTCCAGGACAGTTGTTCAAAATAAACTCTTGGGTCATTTTATATCCCAAGTACTACCCCACCTGCTCACTGGAGAAGTCCTAATATAAACCCTAGTGATCTATAATTTTCATTCCCAAATGAACCAGGTCATCCAGAAGCTGCAAATGCAATACTTCACAGTCTGAAAACAACCAAATTACATTGCCCTTCCCTGCAGAGCTCCCTCCTAGTGCCCTCAGCCATGGGAGCAGCTCCTAGGAGCACTGGAGAGCTTGGCAAAAACAAACTCCAGGCAGCCTGGGTCCCATCACTTCAGTCAAGACTGCAATGTCTCCCTAACCTAAGGAAAAAAAAAAAAGCTCCTCAAAACACTAAATTTCCTTTGCCCTGAGGCTTTCAGATGCACCAATCCAAGCTTTATCCTGATTTCTCCCATGTTGTGTGTGATTCAGCTTTGTTTCCCAGTCATGGCACGCTGAGCCACGCCACACTGCATGCAGCAGAGCCAGTTCCACACATTTCCTGGTCTGCTCGACCTCCCATGGCCCCTTGGGGCCTCCCAATTTTTCTGTTTCCTGTCCTGACAGCTGTGAAATCTTGATAACAGGCTCTGGAAAGAGCAACTAGTGGGAGCAGATTCTGGGGAAGAGATGGGGGTGCTTGTGCTGGCAGTAGGACTTAGGGGTGAATTTAGGTGTAAGCAGCCAGGGTTTATCATTGTGATTTTTGCTCAAGAGAAGCCTCGCCTTCCCAGAACAGCACAGGAATGGGTTTGTAAGGAAAGATGAGTGTGTATGGGGCTGCAGGGGACCTGAAGTGTTGGACTGCTCTGTGTCAGCTGGACTGATGCAGAAAAGGAGACTGTAGGCACATCTTGGGTTGCACAAGGATGTGCAGAAAGCAAAACGAACCTGTTGTGCTCATGTTCCTCTCTCTGCAGGGCTCTGCATGGGCATCCCTCCTGCTGCTGTGTCTTTTGGATGAAGGCAGGAGAGGAAGCTGAACCATTCATCCCAGGAGGGAAAAGGCTGTGCACTGGATGTGACCACTTTTGTGTCAGTATGGATTTGTAAATGCATCAGTGCTGGCACCGTGTCAGGACTCCCTCCTTCCTGCCACTCCTAAACCTGCCCCAAATTCTGCCTTAAGCCAGGTTCTACCCACTGACATGCCAGCCCAGAGACCACGGAAAAGGGTCATGTCTTGTGATGGAAAGGAAATGGTAGGACACACCTCCAGAGGCAAGGATCCAAAATGGCAGGAGGAATGTGGAGAACCACCCACCTTTAGAAATATCTTTGTCTTGCCAATCTGCCAGTCATCATCCTTCCCCAGCACTGCTTCAGCAATGCGCTGGCACGTCCCACGCAGGTCACCCTGGCAGAAAAGGGGTTGGGATTCACCAGGACCAGACTCACCCATCGCTCCTCCCAAGCCCAGAGTAAACCTCTTGTGGTCCCAAATCCTGCAGTTTTCTGCTACTGAGATTCTTATGGCTTTACTTTGTTTAAGATGAGTGAGATGGACAGGCTGAATATGGCTACCTGTCCCTGCCAGCCCTGCAACCATTCTTCCTTCACTTGGAAAGCCCAGAGCACCGCTGTGACATCTGGGGATCCGAGAGGAGGAGAGGAGGGGCACACCCCATAAATATCTCTGGAGACTGCCCAGCAGAGAGCACTTGCTAGCTGTGAGAGAGGATTCTCACCTGCTTGTAGGCTGGCTTCACGCCAGGCATGAGCACCCGGTAGCGGTCCACGAACTCCACAAAGGTGTAGCGGATGGGGTACCCGGCCCGGCGGATGCGGATGGTCTCCATCATCCCCGAGTAGCGCAGCTGGCGGACGCACAGCTCCCGATCAAACAGCTGCAAGGGGGTCACAGGACAGGGGTTGATTGCAAATCTTTTAGGGCTAGTTCACTGTACTTATGGGCAGCTATGTGCTCCTCCGTGTGGGCCTCATGAGGCACAGACTGCTGGAGGCAGTTTTGATTTTCTCTGCATGGTTTTGTTATCTAATTCATCCCACGCCTTTCTCCTGGACTAACCAGAACAATACTCAGAAGCAGCAGCATGGGATGATGTACAGACCCAGAGAACTCCAGCCAGCACCCCGATACAAACAATTTTTTCTCCCCTTAAGCACATTTCAGAAGGAAGTAAAAGTTTTAGAATAACATAAAGTTACAAACAGTCAGGACTTTCCACTGACCTCTCGCTTCCGCTGTCCCATTTCCTATCACTATCAGTACGTTTTCCTTCAAAGGCAGGGACAGAAAATGATCTCTCAGACAATGTACTCTTTTGCAGTCACCCTGCACAGCTCCGTGCGCCTTTATCTGGGATTTCTTTTCCTTTAGATTATTAAACCAAGGCTAAAATTAAATTTAGCAAAAAATCACATTTCATATCACACTGCAGTCTCTGATTCAGTGTTAGCTCACCCAGTCATTTCTTTAATGGGGAGATTAATTTCTCTTTGTCTAATTCTTTCAAACTTGAAACTGCTTTCCTGTCCCACTGTAAGTTTTGTAGACAAATAGGTAGAACAGAGACTTCTGCCTTAGCATGAGCAAGACCTGATGAAATACAGACTTCCTATGCAGGACACAAAGTACCAGACTGAATTCCAGACATCCAGGTGTAAAAACAGCTCAGAGTCAGGACATTTAGAATAATTTGCTAACATCAGTTCAGGATGTACACCTATTTCTCAACATCATCTGTGTTCGAAAAGAAGGTCTTGTTCTAATCTCTGCTCAGATGATAATCACAGATCAGACATATTGTTAAATATTTACCCAAAATATTCCATTAACAGGTTAACAGGTGCCTTTTTACTCTCACCAAAACCAGGATAAGAGCATAGTAAAATGATCTGAGAGACCCACAAACATTTTGCTCTGCATTAGGTTCACTGAACAGCAAAAAATGTTTCAAAGAAACACTTTGTATACAACAGCTCTGAAATTCAGTGTTTTGTGCTTTTTTGCACTCAGCTGAGTTTTACTAACAGACAATGACTTCAGATAAAGCTCCAGCCCTAGCTAGATAATTTACTAAATAAAGCTGTTCCCTTCCCAGCAGTACCACTATTAAGTGTGGTGAGCAGGTAACCGTGATTGCTCACAGCATCAGTGTCAGATCCTGCAAGGTGTGGGGAGTGGGATCAGCACCCACCTTATCACCTGCCTACTGCTGCAAAACTTGGAGTCCCTTCCATGAGCACTTTGTGGTCAGGGGGATTGAGAGCTCTCCCCTTCCTTTTCCTTTGCTCCTAAAATTTTGCCCCCATAGTGTTCACGGCTTTTGAAGCAAATCACTGTGAATTGGAGCAAAATAACTCCTCTCACATTTCCTATGTGCTATTCTGCCTCTTTATTCCTCTGCTTTTAGAAAGCACTGAACTCTTCCACAGAACTAAACCCATGGCTCAGCTGAGGTCTCTGGCAGGAAGGAGCCTACCCCCTATGGAAATGCAGAGGCATTTCCTATAGGATAAAGGGCTGCAGGGTGAATTCCTTGAGATCGTCCTTGGGAGGAAAGGCAGGGTCAGGAGCTACCCACTTCAAAAACTTTTGGGGTGCAAAGCAAGTGCCTGATTTTGCCAACCCTTCTGGGACTCTGTTGCTTGCACAGCAGGCTGTGGCTTGGTTTCCTAAGCCTGCATGGCTAGTCCTGACTGCACTGATGCCCAAAGGAGTTTTGCCAGTAGCTCCATGGGAGAATGACCCCGCTGGCAGTCCCGTACAAAAAGCAACCAGGAGAGAAAAGCAGGACTTACCATGGGCTTCTTGTACTCATTGGGCTTGATGCAGCGGACAAAGAAGGGCTGGCACACGCTGAGAGTCCTCATCAGCAGCTCCAGGGAGCGCTTGAACTGGCTGCTGAGCGTCGGCGAGCGCTTCCTCGTCTCTGCTCCCTGCAAAAGCGCAGTGCTGTGCTCAGGAAATGAAAGGATAACACTGCCTTTCCCCTCTGGAACCTCCTGCAACAGCCAGGGCTGCAGCCAGGAGTGGGGCCAGAGCTGGCTGGATGTTGTGGCAGGAGAGGGGAAGGGCAGAGACAGAGCTTGCAATGGCCAGGCTCTGGCAGCCTGCTCCATGGGGCTCTATACAGGCAGGAAAAGTGCTGGGATTTCATTTCTCCTGCTTGAACCGCCCTGTGTGACTGGAAAACCCATCTTCCATGAGGAAGATCTGCCCATAAGAGCAAACAGCCTCTTCTGGGCCACCAAATTTCTCTGTATCACAGCTTGGGGCAATGCACCTGCCCAGGGATGCTCTCAGGAGCAGAATGGGCTTCCCTGTCCCCATGCATTGCAGCACGGGCATGCCAAACCCTCTATCATGGTTCCTCGTGTCAGGCAGGGCTCCTCCTGCTCTCTGGAACAAGAACCAGAGACTCATTTAAGGTAAAAAATAGTGTCTCAATAGAGAATTGTTGCTGCAGGATGACTCTGCAACAGTTCCAGAAACTTCTGCTGAGATTCCTCAGCCTGTACTACCACAGATTCGAGTTACTTTTGGAAAAGAATATCAACTAGAATAAATGAGGTGAGTATTTAGGGGGAATCAGGATGATTTGGAATATTTTTCTTGGTTTAGCTCCCCATGTAAAATTAATAACCCCAATCTCTATTTTGGGGCAAGTTTCTAAAGGAGAATGTGTATGTTTCCCTTAATAGTCCCTTCTTCATGCTCTGGGCAAACCTTGTTAAACCATCTCCAAATAAAGTCCCTGGCTCATTTCACGTGCCAGACACTATTACCTGAGCTCATTACACATCAGTCACCATGGTGCTGTGTGTCTAGTGGGGTCTGGTGTTCAGGGAGCCTTTGTGGGGCAGCAGGTAAAGCTGGAAGGTTGGAGGAAAAGTTGGGCACTAGGAGGCAACTCCCTCTTTAACCAAAAACAGGGTGAGCATGTAACATGAGCTGTGACATGACCTGATGGCCAGAGAATTCCCAAAGGGAGCATTTTAATGCATTTTTCCTCCAAACATACTCTTATTTGCAGGTAGCCAAGCCACATGGGGAGCCACAAAATCCTCATCTGCACTGGCCTTGCTGCCATGTTATGCAGTGTTTATTTGCACATTTTTGTTGTTGTGCTTATTTCTACTTTTGCTAAAATCTTTACACGTGCCTCATCACATATCACTAATAACCTTTAACATTCCCACCCTTCTGAACTGAGGAATTCCATAGAATCACAGAATAGTTTGGATCAGAAATGAACAGGGAGTTTACACAGCCCACGTTGAATGTGATATTGAGACAAACCCAGTCAAGACAAACACAAAGCCACCATGGAATTCCAACAAGAGAAAACCCAGCTCATGCAAACACCACAAAAACCTGGCCTGCTTGTCAAGAGGAGCATGGGGGGCTACCAGCAATCTCTCCCAGCAAAATCCTCCCTGGAAGGACAAACTGCTAACCAATCTGGAGTAATTAATGGATACAGCTGCTACCTGCACAGCACTGTAGAGTCTGATGCTCACATTTTGTCACAGATTTTCTGAGGAAAAGGCTGTTTCAGCAGAATCCTGGTTTGAAAGGCTTTGATGAATGTTTTCTTATCACATTGCTAATTATACATATGAGATCACCTCTGTGAGATGTGAAAGGATAGCCACAGGGGTTAGAAGCAGCAACAGACGCAGGAGCAGGGCTGGCAGTAGGAAGCAATTCCATGTTAGCCAAATTTTAGTCAGTTTGGGCTTGGCTGGGAGAGATAAGTTTTAAGCCATGGTGTTAGGAAGGGAACAAAACTTTATACAGGGGTCTACAGGGGAGTGCATGAGTGGTTTGTTCCCAGAGAGCAAGAAATGCCTCTCCAGCTTGCTGGTGCCTTGCATTTCTTTCCTGCATGCATCCAGATCTGGCAAAGATCAGTGGTGCCATCTCCATCCTTACACCTGAGAGCTTTTTGCTGGGAGGGGTTGGGAGGAAGGGGCAGTGACCAGAGAGCAGCTTGTCTTCCTGTCCAAACAGTCAGAGTGGTCTGGGCTCTCCCTGTCAAGACCACGTCATCCCATTTCAGGGCCTGACATTTGTGCACAGACCCCTCTCAATGGTGGGCACCATTCCTATGGGCACTTTTTGGGCTCTCAGATACTCTGACAAGTGTTTTTCATCAGTTTCATCCTTCAGGGGTGGGTGAAACCACTCAAGCAATTGTGGTTCCTTCTGCCTGACCTCAACACCATCTTGGAAAGAATCACACCTCTTCCCTTACTTCAACAAAACAACCCCAAAAAAGGAGTGGAGCATCCTCTCAACACAGCCTAGCAAGGCAATGAAAATACAGGATTTACTGCAGAGGAGAAGCATTTTTGAAGCTATAACCACACCCAGTCTCCATAGCCTGATTGAGAAAGGGCTGATAAATTCTGGTTTTCCCTGGCCAGACAACTCCTAGCTTTCAAACTCTGAGACTGCAACATCTTTGGGAATCAGACTGTCTCTTCTACTTGTGTCCATACAAAGCCCAGTAGAAGGGAGGATGAGACCTGTGTAACATGGGGAAGGATGAGCAGCAGTACTGGAGTACTCAGCCTGTACTCAACATCAAAGGAGGAAAAGACTCAAAAACAGAGGAGGAAAACAAGAAGTGATGAGATTTAGCTGATTTACAGAGAAGGAGCATGCAGAGGAGAGTTTAGAATGGTGTGCAGACCAGCATGACATCCAGACATGCTGCAATTCTGCTTCTTTCTGCCATCTCCAGCCAGCCTGAACTTTGGAAGTACAAGCACATATGTGGCTGTTTGCAGTAACACCAAGGCAAAAGGCAAGGAGAATGGCAGCTACAAGGAGAAATGTCACTGAGCCAGGAATAGCAGAGGTTATTCCTTCTGCCCCTCTGCACCTTCTCCTCCTTGAAGGACAAGGCTGCTGGTACACCAGAAACACCATCAGGAGATGACAGCCTGCTTCAGTGGAAATGCAGAAAGATGAAATACTTGAGCTAGGGAAGGAGGGCGAAGCATGTGCCACCAGCAATACTTTGGGGAAAGGTTCTGGACAAAGGACCATCCTCCCATCTCTTTAGGATTATACAGCCACTAAATTGAGCCATGCCAATGTGACATGCAGTTCCTGGGCAAAATTATGCTTTTTCTTTCTTATGTTTTTATATGAAATGTCACTGGGGTGGCCTTCAGGTGACCACTTAAAGGTGAGGCCACCTCATTCTGCAGTGTCATATAGTGAAGAGAGTCTTTCTCCTAAAGGCTGTGCAGTCTGGAAAGTGCCTTCCAATGCAAAAACATGGGCTACATAACAGTGCCAAGTATCACTATTTTGAACTACAAGCTCACTGATATGCATATATATACATATATGGATATATATATATATTTGAAAAATCATTTCTATCTTGGCTCTTCCACCTTTACCTCAGTGTCTAACAAACATGAACAATTATTATTCATTAGAAAACCTACAAAACATGAACTTTAGCTGTAAGATCAACTGTGACAACAAAACTCCTGTTTCCCTGTATCACCTGTTGACATCTTCAGAGGGAAAAACTGGTCTAAACATTTCTGACAGATTTTTGCATGCTTGTCTCCTGGATTTAATCCCACCATAGAATCAAAGACTTATTAATGCTTTGGACTGTAAGGGATCTTAAAGTTCATTTAGTTCCATGCCATGGGCATGACACCTTCCATTAGAATCAGGTTGCTCAAGGTCCCATCCAGCCTGGCCTGGAACACTGCCAGGGATGGAGCATCCACAGATTCTCTGGGCAACCTGTGCCTCACTACCCTCACAGGAAATAATTTCTTCCTAATACTTCAACTAAACATTTTCTCTTTCAGTTTAAAGCCATTCCCCTTGTCCAATCACTCAAGGCCCTTGTCAAAAACCCTTCTCCAGCTCTCTCATATCCTAACTCAGGAAAGACTATTATTTTTGCTACAGCTCTAGAGCAGGGCCCAGTGATATGTTCCAATTGAAACAGTTTTAACTGTGATACAGAGGGCAAGGAGTCCACTTCTGGAATGAATGGCTTTCAGTCATTTTGGGCCAGATCCTCCTCATTGGAATTCCAAATCCAAACATCCAAGACACTGGTGAAGTAAAAAGGGATGAAATTCAGCCCCATGTGAAGAGCTGAATTTTGAAAAGCAGGCTAATCCTCTGGTTATTAAGGGGTTGTGGAAATGTGAGCAGAGTCACAAAGCTTGCATCATAAAATCTTTAGCACACAAAATGCTACCTTATGGCCAAATAACTAGCAAGCAAGGTTTGGGAAGCTATCAGAACCAGTCAGCACATGAGATGCAACAGAAAAGACCATAAAAAGGTGCCAAAAGCCTCTTCTGATGATCATGACAAAATTTCATATTATCTTGTCTTCGAAGGCTTGGATGTGAGGTCCCCCCTCAAAAAGAACTACCTTCCACCTCCAAAAATTATAGCATTTCCAAACAACCCAGAAATGCAATCCAGGGGTCTCTCTTTGCATGTGAACTGCCTTGCCTCGTAAAGTGCAAAACAGGGTCAGATTTGCAGATGTTTGGAGGAATAATGTCCCACTGAAGCCAATGGTGACACCATGGTAAACAACAGCCAAATCCCAAATGATCCATCTGAAGTTATTTAAAATGATTCAAATATCAGGAAAAAAATCCTCAAAACTTTGGCTGAGCCTGGTTCTGATTTTATCCAAACCAAATTCCCATCATTACAAAGTTCTTCTGAGTTGAGTCCCAGAATTAAGTGACACAGTCATAGACCTGTACCTACTCAACAAGCTGTAAAAATGCTCTCCAACACATTGGTCACTTGAAATGGATCCTCTATAGACAGTGCAGGAAGAGGAATAAACCAACAGGAGTAAAGCACAATCCTTGCCAAGGAGAGGCGAGTATACAACAGAGGAACTCAGGTATTCAGTTTACCTTTGGTGTGGGTGTGGGCGACTGGCCAAATGTGCTGGATGCATAGCCACAGAGAAACTACACGAAGCACAGGTAAAAAAAAAAAACAAAAACAAAACACAAAACAGAGACAGAGAAGAGCAAACAGTGAAAAGAAGGAATAACTGAAATGGGAGCCTGACATTTTTAGTCTTGGATGTCCAGCTGTTATATATCTCAGGAGCAAAATGCATTAATTCTTAGATTGCTGTCTAACCCTCTCCTGGCTTTTCTCCTCTGTCTTGATGTTCACTACTCTGAATCTGAGGGAATTGCCAGTGTTCAACTCTTGCTTCTTGGAAACAAACTTTGTACATTTTTAAACCTCACTCTTTATCCATCCAATTTCAGCCATTCCCATTCTTCTTCCTCACACATCTCTGCTCTTAATATACAGTGGTTGGAAAGGTGCCAGGAACAAAACACAAAAGAAATCCCTCCCTTCCTCCCTAAATTTTAATCCCAAAATTCAGGTATTTTTCATAAAATTTAAACTTTTGCCAAGGGGAAAGCATCCCCTCCGCCCCCCTTCCCCCAAGTTTCTCATTTGTTTTTCACTTTACAGGGTTCCATCCTCCACTGCTCCTTCTACCTGTTCCTTGAGCAAGCAGTGCTGCTACACCAGCTGATTCCTCAGAGGAACAGCGTACAACTCCCACACAATCCATAATTTCACCTGGCACCACTCAAAGTAAGGTTCCTGTCTAGCAAACACATGCAGATAAAACTTCTCTGTGATGCCCATGAATAAATGAGACTTTGCAGCCCCATGTGTTCCAGAAATATCCAGTTCACCACACAGGTTTCATTGTGTACAAATATTAGGTCTTTCAGGGACCAAGCAGTTACTACAATGTTCAAATACACAATCTCAACCAGTTTTCAAATTTCTCTGACCTCTGGCTTTCTCAAGTTTCTGGAATATAAGGACCCCATTTGAAAGACTGAATGCAAAGCACATGTGGGCTTACTCACAAAACCCTACAAACTCATCAATAAGCTCGTTGGCTCTTCTTCAAGTTCTATGATGTCAGGTTAAAATCTCCCATTAAAAAAAAAAAAAAAAAAAAAAAAAAAAAAAAAGAGTTTCCAATGCTTTCAAAGATTTCAGTTCTCAGATCCTAGACAACATCCAGGCAGACATCTCAACTTTGCTATTATGTATTTCCAGCATCTTTTAAAGATGCTTTGGTAGGGAGCCCTGTGAGAAAGCTTGTGTGACTGTGTAAATCCTTTCATTGATGCCCCAGAAAGCATCTCTGCTCTGCCCAAAGAAGAAAACCACTTCCAAGGTCAACTGCAAAGCTTACACCAAAAATAAAAAGCAGCAAGGAATAAGCAATAAAAAGCAAAGTAAGCAGCAGCACTGATGCTAAGGGAGTTAGTGTCTACTTCAGCAGGAGTATCCACTTCTGAGGATAGCTCTGAACCCATCAGGATTGTCATGCCAATTGGTAGCTTAATTAGTAATTGATAAATGTTCTCTTATTCCTAATGAAGTCAAAAGGATAATGATCATTAATTTCAGCAGAGTAAAACTGGCTAAAGGTGTTGCAAAACAGCACGTAGCATATTCAAAGAAATGTCCTGGGAATGTAAATATTTCTTTCCCTGGGCAAGTAAAGGAATTCAGCACTTACAACTTGGCACTCCTGTAAGTCCCTAAGTCCCTTGGTCCATCAGTGGCATTGGCTGGCATTTGAAAATGGGACTCCAATTGCCAAAAAATGTGTTTGCTTTGAAATATGTTATCCCCACACTCTCTCCATCTCATGGCTTTTACTTTGGGAAAGGCTGGAGGATTTGGACATAGTGACTGATCTGTATAGACTTTCAGAACCTGCAAGACTGATATTTTGAAACACTTTCTACTTTAATTTTGGGAGCAGGGCTGAGTAGAAAGATTTAGATGTTCAACTTCCCAAAGAAAATATCATATAACATCATTTGTGTTACTAAACACAAACATAATTTGTGTTATTAAAGGTGAAATGGTCACTAATCTCATTACCATCATTTAAGCTGGTATCCCAGTAATAAATGCTCAGATGGGGTGGAAAGGGTTAAAGCAATAACTCTGCCTTTCTCTGAAACTGCAGGGCACAAAGTCTTCTCTCACACTGAGCATGGAGTAAGCACATAACCTCCTGGAGGACTGGGGTGTGGAAAGAGGAGCTTTCAAGTTCAGCTTTTGGAACTGGTGCTCCCTCTCTCTGCTGCTGTAACAGTAAAATACTATTTCCTCCAAGTCCCACTGCAGTGCTTAAAGACCAGCAAGACTGTCCTTTTGTTCTACCCTGGTCAACAATATTTGGCTTTTGCTTGGACTCACAGAAAGGTTTGGGTTTGAAGGTCAAGGTCACGCAGTTCCAACCCTCCTGCCACAGGCAGGGACACCTTCCAGAAGATCAGATCACTTGAACACTTCCAGGGATGGGGCATCCACAGATTCTCTGGGCAACCTGTGCCAGTGCCTCACCATCTTCACAGGTAAGAACTTCTTCCTAACACCTAATCTAAGCCTGCCCTCTGTTAGTTTATTTCTCATTCTGTTATACACACATCTGGAAGACCTAACTGGATGGCACAGTTACTTTTCTCTCAGATTTCTGCAATCACAAACCTAATTGCTCTTCCAGCCTCTACACAATACAGAGGGGCAATCACAGCAAAAAAAAAAAAAAAAAAAAAAAAAAAAAAAAAAAAAAAAAAAAAAAAAATTGATGAACCAAATGCAGTCAACTGGGGGTGTGGGTGTGGAGGCACCCATGACACTGCATTAACAATTCCTGATGGTTGACTCTCACTAACAGGTTTGAAACACCCCAAAGAACATCAGAGGAACATGACTGCAAATCTCCCACCCCTTCCAGGAACACCCCTCCTCCTGAATAAAGATCTTCTCCCGCCTGCATTACCATTGCCACATCTGCTTGGAAGATCTGCTTGATGAATTTGTTTTTTGAGGAATGCACCAGCTGAATGATGTCTCCATGCAGCGTGTCCCTGTTTTTCTCCAAGAAACCTAGAGAAATAATGGGACAACACATAGATGACACAGTGCAACACGGGCAGCATGTGAGCTGCAAGCAGCTTCTGGGCTGTTGGATTACTGGATGTTCTTGGTGAGGTAATGGGAGTAATGAGCAGGCAGAGAGAGAGACCATGAGAAGGAAGACAGAGGTGCATCTTCAGGCTGGATTGAAGATGCAATGGTGCAAAGCACTGCCAATTCTGTCACAGGCACACATGAATGAAACAGCACCACACTGTACAGCTCATGGGCACAGCTGGAGGGTCAAGTCATTGCAGCCAGAACAGGAATACATTGACACTACTGTGGACTGCCACCCTGCCCTGCTCCAACACAGCAGCAGCTCATCTGCCCACGAACATCCCCTCACCCCCTGCAGGGCCCTAGGAGCTGCCCCCTACCTTTTGTTTCGTAGTAAACAATTCCAGCAAAATGGTTAATGCCAAACTGGGTTTCATAGTTATTCTTCGGAGGAATATAGTTGGTGTTAAGCTTGTGCTGGGAGTTCAGCTTGTGCAACATGGTGGCATCTGTACCCTGTACATGCATGAAAAGATCTGACATTTAACCAAGGCTACTCTCACTGAAATAATTTTCCAGTCAATAGCACATTTCTTTCTTTTCTTGGTGATGATGTGCATTTATGTTGAGAAGTGATATGTTGGAGAAGATATGTCAAGCGCAGAAATTACAAAAATTGATTAAATATCACTGGTATGTAGTGCTATATTCAAAATAATGCTCCAAAAGGAGTATATTTAACACTATTTTCTCTTAAACTCTGCCAACAGATGTTTTTTAGCCTCTTGCAGGCATATTTTCCCATCAGAAATACTTGTTTTAGCAAGGCTGTGACACTGATGAAAGAAAATTTAAGAGAGCAATAAAAACTATAAATAGGCAGGCCACTGGTGAATGTGTGTTTGGGGCTGAGCAGATCTCTCACAGGGTGCCAGCATGCATGTGTGAAGGGGATAAAATCAGGAGAGCCACTGGCAGCAGGGCTGAGCCCAGAACACACCTTGGGGAACTTGCTCTCCTCATCAATGAGGGAGATGATGTTCATAGGCTTGATGGCAATCATGTCCAAGGCATCCTGGTTATCAGTGAACTCGATGTGCTGCCAGTTGATGTTCTCCAGGTTGTACTCCTCCTGCTCTAGCTTGAAGACGTGGCGCACAAAGAACTGCTGCAGGTTTTCGTTTGCAAAGTTAATGCAGAGCTGCTCAAAACTGTGGAGGGAAGGGCAAGAAAAGGCCACTTTAGATCCACCCTGGTTAATTTTTCTACATCTCTCTCCACGCTTGAAACAATACTCTCAGACTTTGTCAACCACTCAGTAAGGCTGCTATTGGCTTAGAATTTACTTATTGCTTCAGACAATAATTTTTTTTCTCCCAAAACAATGTTATGTGTGTGGTCTTAATCAGTTTAGGAACTCCACTGTCTGCTGCAATTGATTAGCCCTGATAATTTCTCATATAGAAAAACTTTGGTCTAACCCAGTCCAGTTCACTTCAGGAGAGGTGGAAGGACTGCAAGACCTTGAGCTTGGGCTTGTGAAGGAAGATTAAGATCTGGTCCTCCTTTTGCAGGCTCCATACCTGTTCACAGTGAAGTTCTCAAAGCCAAAGATGTCAAGAAGGCCAATGGATCTCCTGATACTTTTGAGTTCCTGGGAAGGAGGTCTGTAAATTGCAGCGTTGATCTTCTCCACAATCCACACAAAAAGTCGCCCATAAATTCCCTGCAACATCCCAAAGATGGAGCTCACTGAGACAGTTCAGCAGTTTGTCCTGCTAATCTGTGTCACCACTTCAACCTTGATGGCACAGGCTCTCCTAAAGCATGGCCAACAACCAGGCAGTCCCTGAGGACCAGCTCACCAGTGTTTGTGCCAGACTCTTGGCATGGTTTAAAGCTTCAAGAACCATTATGTCGGTCAAGGAAAACTGACCTGAAAGCCTAGTTAAAACACTACTAAGAGCAAAACCCCAAATTTGGATAGTGCTAAATTTTGGATCTATGGGCTTGCTGTGAAGCCAGACAGCCCTTTCCTTGGTTTGCACACATTTCTCTCTACAGATCAGCAGAGCAGAGCAGAGCCATGTTATGCTGCAAGAACATCTTGCTCACTTGAACAAGATTATGCAACTGAACATTGCAGCACTGTCTGAACAGCCTGATGATCTAATGACACAGATATTGCTGCTTCAGTAATTCCAGAACTTCATGCTTTAAACTTTATTATTTTTTATTTTATAAGCTGCATCAGTGCAACCAAGAGGGGAGCCCAATTCAAAGGCCCATCACCACTAGAGAAGACACTGCAGGCTAGTTAGCTACCAAAGCAGCTTGATCTACCAATTCCCCACAGACAAAATGAGGACCCAAGCTGGCCAAAGCATGCCAATAATGTTTGTCTTGCAATTTTACATGGAGTTGCAAACAGCACAGAAGTGATGCACACCCACCCCTCAACCTTCATCACTCCAAAGCCTCAAGATGTTCCAAGTGCTCTAATGGCTTCTGGGCTGCTCTATCCCTGGCCCTGTGTCATTAGCTGTATTTACTGCTGCATATATTCCCAAATCCTGAAATTCAGGTGTGGGTGCTAGAGGTATTGGTAGAGTTGTTCTATTTTACAGCAGCTGAGGATCTTTCCTGAAGCTGAGATAAAGTATTTTCAGAATGCTGGGTCCTTCTGCAGGTCTCCTTTGACTACAGATAATCTCCAGTTCAGATTGCAAATTCCTTGCAGACCAGGTTACCTAGACTCCTTCCATCTCAACTCTTTGTACATCCAAATTAGAACATGGTTTCAGGGGCATTTGAGCTCACACAGGCACCAAGAGAGACTCTTTCTGTGCAGTGGATGCTCCAGTCTCAAAAGGGGAAGATTTACCAATAGAAGGCACAAGGAAATGCCCTGAGCCTTACCTTTACAAAAGCATCCCTCACATCCAGCGCTTGCTCCATGCTGAGAGGGGTGGAGACAGTTTCACCTCTCGTGATTATAGTCCTGCTGGTAAGGCAGTTCATCACATCCTGGGGCTCAACCTGACAGACACAACACCAAACACAGCTGCTGTACAGGGGAGATACCTCAAACGAAGACACAGGCATTTTCAGGGAGAAAAATTAACATTTTTGTACCGTATTTTAATCTGGAAGGTGTTCTTGTGACTTAGCATGAGATGTTAATGAGGTGTGGGAAGACTGGATGAAAAAGCAAAGCAAAACCTGCAAAGCTGTATGCTAGTAGCTTGGGTTAAAGCTTTGCATCACCTTGACCCCTTTTTATACTTTTCCAGGGAAATGTCCACTCCCTAAGTGGACAGAGAACTGTGGATCACACTCTGGGACCAGCAGTGCCTATGGAGATGAGATGATGTCCCTAAGGGATTCCTGTTAGCTCTTAGGAAGGCCACTGAAGAATGCTCCAATCACTGCATGGATGGTTTCAGTGAGGATCATCTCACCTCACTTCAGATACACGGAGTATATATGACATCTGTCCCAAGTACCATTATGAACTTTCTTTATATCAGTGAGGGAAAGACCCTACCATAGGGACTGAGGTATTTTGGATGCCCCTTCTAGGACAATGTGCCACCAGAGGGTCTCTTTCTATCTGCTGGTATGAAGGGGAGCTCAGATAATCAGATCATGGAATCACAGGATAGTTTGGGTTGGAAGGGACCTTTAAAAAGCATCTAGTTCCAACCCTCCAACAAGAACATCTGCTAGATCTGCTAGACCAGGTTGCTCAAAGTCATCACACCTGGCCTTGAACATTCCAAAAAGTTTTTCATGGAAAGAGTGATAAAGTACTGGAATGGTCTGCCTGGGGAGGTGGTGGAGTCACCATCCCTGGATGTGTTTAAAAAAAGACTGGATGTGGCACTCAGTGCCAGGGTCTAGTTGAGGTGCTAGGGCATGTGTTGGACCTGATGATCTTGAAGGTCTCTTCCAACACTGTGATTCTGTGATTCTGTGAAATCCCTGGGCAACCTGTTCCAGTGCCTCACTACACTCAGTGAAGAATTTCTTAATATCTAATTTAAACCTGTCCTCTTTCGATTTGAAGCCATTTCCCCGTGTCCTACCATTCCATGCCCTTGTCAAAAGTCCCTCTACCAGCTCTCTTGTAGCCCCCCTAGGTACTGAAAGGGGCTCTAAGCTGTCCCCAGAGCATTCTCTTCTCCAGGCTGAAGCACTCCAAATCTCTCAGCCTGTCTCCATGGAAGAGGTGCTCCAGCCCTCTGAGCATCTCTGTAGCCTCCTCTGGCTACTCAGCCCAGATGGAGACATTCCCCTCATGCTGCCAGTGCAGGACACAATATGGCTTATCCAGGCCTCCTCAGCCTCCTAGAGCTGGTGGTGCAAGTAGAGGCTGGCTCAGACGAAGCTTTGCCACAATTCTGAAACTGGGATGGACTCAGAGAGGGAACAGCAGCACTGCAGGGCCACTCACCTCCAGCAATGTTGCTGCAGTGATGAGCGATGCTGACTGAACGACCTCGCAGGCATCCAGGTTGTCATAGGTCCGAGCTGGGGAGAGAAAGGCAGAGGGAAAGCCATCAGCAAGGGACGTGTCTCTGCAGAAAGTGGATGGGCTGAGGGAAAGGGTCTTTCTCCACTGCCTCTCTGTGATGTCCTGGCAAAATCTGGCCATCAGAAGGGAGAGAAAAGTTCATGCGTCTGCTGGAGTCCTGCTGCTGGCTGCAAAGGACCTGTACTCTGCTCTGCCAGACCAGATAGTAAAGAATACAGAAATGTCTCTAGCATCTAAGTGCTTTAGGCTTAAGTGCTTAGGCAGAGCTGTTTGGTACATTGACAAAGGCACCTGTCAAACACTCCATTAGTCTTTCTTTGTAGAACCTGAGTCTACTGAACGGCCTGTGGCCTTATTCAGCCTCACAACATTCAGAAAATGTGGATGCTCCTGAGCACACTGCAGCCTGGCAGCTCTGCTGTGGGCAGGTGGAATTATTCCTTATTCCTTGTCCTTACAACGCCACAATAAACACCTGAGTCCCTGGCACGGCACCATGGCAGGTGTTCTGGATACAGCCCTCCATCCCCAAGCTTGGCTCTCTGTCAGCATGCAGAACAAAGAGCAGCAGTGCCCTGGAGCATGGCCCCGTATTTTGCCCTTTTACCTTCGTACTGCAGGTTGCCCATGTGCAGGATGGCAGCCAGCAGCTTGGAGATCTCCCAGTTCTCGGTGTCGGTGAACATGAGCACCTTCATGGCGGAGCGGATGTTGGCGTACTCCTTGCTGTCATCTCTGCCATCACAGGTCGTGCAGTTACCCTGGGGAGGCAAGCAGGCCACACACTGCATGGGGCAAAGCCAGGGAGCACCCTAAGCTATCAGGGCTTCCCCAGAACAGCAATGTTTTGCTTAAGGGATGGTGCTGAACCTGTGGAGCTGGCTCTGCCCTTTGTCATATTCTATGATTCAGTGCTCAGCCTTGGGACCTACACTTACCCTGTTGTCCTCAGGTACCCTGTGTCTGACTGCCATGAGACACAGAAAAAGCTCTCTGAGATGGGGATAGAGAGTGGGAGGCTCCCACTCCTCCAGTTAGAAAGCTGGGTCCCAGCCTTGCTGAGGATGCACAGCCTCAATTACATCTGTTTCTATCAGCTCCTCTGGATATCAACACTGGTATATAGGGAGTGGGGTATATAGAGATTGCTGGCTTGGTCAGACACTTGGAGCACACACAGCTCAATCCCATATTCTGCTGAGAATGTGCTATCCAGACAAGAACTCCTCTATACCCATCACTGCCTCAAGAGCAGCAGGTCTTTTCTAACACTCTGGTTACTTCCAAACATGTGGCACAGGCACCACAAACCATCCCTTCCAGGCTTGTGCCCTACTTCACAGAAAGTGTGGAAATAGCCTGGTCTAGACACAAGGATTAAGGATTTCCACTAAGACCATGAGCCTTGAGGTGGTGAGACAAAGAGATCTGTCAAACCCTGTGGCTAAGGCTCAGGAAGGTCATAACCAGCAAAGCAGCTCTTGGCTGCAGAAACACCTCTCTTTTCCTTCTTTCCCAAGAACCTTCACCACCCCACCCCACCAAACCTCTGCTTCCCTGCCCTCTCACCATGGCAAGGTAGTTGTAGTCCGTGGCTTTGCCAAGACCCAGCTTCTTCTTCTGCTCCACGGTCATTCCTCTCAGCATGCAGTAGAACACGTGGTAGTTCCTCTCGTCTGGGGCCTGCAGGAGAAGAGCAAGCTCAGCTCTGTGAGGAGGGCACGGCACGGGTGGGCTGCCCGAGCCCCCGCGCCCCGCAGGCGCATCGCCTCACCTGCCTGCACACCCGGGACTTCTCCAGCAGGTACTGCTCAATCTTTGCCCCCTCTATGGCTCCCCTCTTGTTGAAGTGGATATCGATGTACTTCCCAAATCGGCTGGAATTGTCGTTACGGATGGTCTTCGCGTTCCCGAAAGCTGCAAGGATTACGGTGTGTTAGAGAGGATCTGTGCAGGGAGGGTGAGCAGGAAAACGACAAAAGAGTGAGACTGAGAGGGCTGAAAGCAGCCCCAAAACCTTCCCTTAAGTTTGGCTGGATCAATTTCATCTCAGTATGAGGAAAGATATATCAGATGACTCTCCTCGGAAATACAGAGAGGAGCACAGAGGAGGAAGCTTGGGAATGGAGTGATCTTATCCAGGAAGGAGGGCTAGGACAGCAGGATTTTGGCAGCAGCTGATAAAATAGAAGAGAGTTGAGCAAGAATGTCTACAGTGTGAAACGTGACACTGTGCAGAAAATGACAGAGATGCTGCTGAGTGATTTGATGGCTGAGAGGGAAAGAAAAGAAAAAATATGTCCAAAAGGGAAATACAGCCAACCTCCAATGGGAGACTTGTCCCTGCAAACAGACTGTGCAGAGAAAGGTACCCGTGTCCATCCTCTGTTGGGTGTGGGGGAGTGCTCTGAGCAAGCACACCCTGCAATTCCTGCTCCAGATTTCTGGCAGGTGATGGACATGTGCTTGAATTGCAGAGCCTCTCTTTGCTGAATCTCAGCAGTGACTAAGTGCATATTCAATAGTGCCCTGTGTCCTTGTCACATTTCTGTTGGTTCCTAGAGAGTTATTTGCTAAGCAGAGGAGGTAGTAATCGTAGAATGATTTGGGTTGGAAGGGACCCTAAAGATAATCTAGTTCCAACCCCTCTGCCATAGACAGGAACACTTCCCACTAGACCAGCCTGAACAAACCTGTATCCTTAGAGAACAACCCCAATGTTATTCTTTAAGGGAAATGCAATATTTCTGCATAAGCCTAAAAGGTACATCTGGCATCAGGTTGGGTCAAGAGGGTCAGATAACCTACTTAATTTACAGATATCCAATTAAAATAGTGGGGTTGATCACAGCAACAGCTTGCCAATGAACCTATTAAGGCCACAAGCTGATTCTCATTATCTGGTTCTTTCTCGGACTCCTCTATTTCTCTTTCTGCATTCTGCTGCCATTCACTGATCTTGGAAGGAAAAGGTGAGGTTTGCTATTGTATACAGCCAGCACAAGGTGCTGTGAAGCTCAGGTCCTATTAAACTGATGTTTTATAGAACCACCAAAGAATAAGAAAAGGATTTTTGCAACTATGCCCACAAAAAGCAAATAATTAGCTGAATGCAGCACTGATGGGATATTAATGCTCTGCATACAGTCCAGCACTGGAAGAGGTGGTGAGATCTTTCAAAAGAGTTTTGATTGAACATCAGATACTGAAAAAAGTATTGGTCAACACTTTTACAAACTACACACAGAATTAGGTAAAATTCATGGTTTTGTATGGACTTTTTTTTGGGGGGGAAGCACTTTTCTAAAGTGGTAAGCCATTTTTTTTTCAAAATTTTAAGTAACAAAACAGTTTAAAAAACCCTCAGGTCAGCTGAAATACTTTGTTTTCAACAGTAGTTGTCAAAAATATTAAAGGGAACATTCAGAGCTCAAGTCAGAGAATACTAGTCTTGTGAAAAATAAATTCAGATGGAAAGAATCTGAATGTGTTGTTTAGTAAAAGTGGATTTTACAAAAACATTTTGTCACTTTTTTGGAAACTCAAAGTGTGACATAAGTGATTTGGTTATATTTTATGGTTCCTGAATCTGTTTTTTATTTTTTACAGCAAAATAAGTCTTTATTATTTGAGGCCTCACCTTCCAAGATGGGATTTGCCTCCAAGACCTGCTGCTCAATCCAGGAGTGCTGACCACTGATTGCTGCCAGGAACTGCAGAATCAGTTTTGTGCTTTCTGTCTTCCCTGCTCCGGATTCCCCACTGCAAAGACAACAGGAGTGGGGGTCAGTGAAAGCCATGCTGCATCCCCTGCTCTGTCTCCAAAGGGACTTCTGTCTCTGTGTCTCTTCTGTTAGTGTAGGCAGCATGAGACCACTAAGAATGGGTTTCCAGCATCCCAAGGACTGTTGTGGGTCAATTGGTAGGACATGGTACCAGAGAGCTTCCAGCCAAGATCCAAATTTGCTCTGTGCTCCCTTTGGCTCAAGCTGTTTCTCGAGCTTGGGTATCCCCAGCAAATGCCATCGTTCAACCAGCACTAAGAAGGTCATGAAGTACTTTCAGCCAGTGCTTTTCCAGGTATGATCACCAGACCATGACCCTGTGGTTCAGAGTCTAGTTGGTCTCATGAGACATCTTCATCACCAGTCTTGAGCTGTGGTAAGGCAGACTCTGAAATACAGACTTTTAACAGCAGGGACTTCCACAGGTCTCCTAGGCTTCTTCTAACAAGGGGCAGGTGGGAGAGGAGAAGATTGTGGGGCAGGAAGCCAGGGTTACTCCTCAAACTTTCCTCTTCACTGAAAGATAACCTCAGTTATCTTGTGAAGGGGCTAGGCAGAAATATTTGAGTGAATCTATGGTGTGTCTGATACATGGGGTAGCCAAAATAAGGGACTGAAACAGACCTTCCTGACATTGAGTATCCAGCCCTGGCCTCATGGGAAAACTGTTTGACTTTTCAGGCCACTGGCACACTGCACTGACTCTTCTATGGGCCCCACATGATGCTTTTTTAGACCAGCAAAACAAGCCTTGCTGAATGGCCTTTTCAGACTCGTGTATCTGAAATCCTGCACACGGGACGTTCCAGAGTTATGTTTTTTATTCAGTGAAACTTAGGGTAGGCATGCCTTGGGGGAAAGGGTGCCCCAAATGAAAAAGACTCTGGGTTCAGAACTTATAGGATCATGTTGGAGGGCTGAGGATCTGGCTCATACCACCATTTGGGAAGATACTGGAAGGAGCTAGCTGTGACCAGACACTTCTTGGTGCCCAAGGTTGATTGATCCAGGGCAGAGCCATGCAAGGAGACACCATTCAGGAATGACCACAGCTCCAGTGACCAAGCCTGTCCCTGACCCTCCCTTGTGCAGAAAGTACTGATGTTTGCACTTGTGATGTCTGCAGGAGTATTGAGCTTCAATTTGAAAATTTGTATGAGCTCTATTGGGTTGTAAGGGTAAATATCAAAGTATTTATAACAGAGTGACTGCAAACAGAGACCACCTCTGCATTGGGAATATGTGGATGGAAGATCTAATCAGCCATTCAATGTCTGATTCTATCTGATAAGCTGATCCAAATCAAGCATGCTGCATCTGCTCAGCACCTGCTTTCAGGATCTGGCCCACCTGGAAACTCAGCACTCACCTTATGATACAGCACTGGTCCTTGTTGTTGCGCTGCATGTTGAAGTAGCAGTTGTCAGCAATTGCAAAGATGTGTGGTGGCATCTCACCAATCTTTTTGTTGGTGTAGAGGCGTATCTGCTCAGGTGAGTAGATGGGAAGGAGCTGGTAGGGGTTCACTGCCACCAGAATTGAACCAGTGTATGTCTGGAGGAGAAGCACATGAAGGTTTATGGGGACAGTGAGGTGGAGCTGAGACACTCTGGAGCTTGGACATGATGGGGATGGAGGCCAGAAAAATCAAGTCTTTTTAAAAGCTGGATGAAAGATGATGCTCAAGTCAGAGATGCTTGCAGAGGAAGCTTGGAGTAAAATGGGAACAGAAGTCCCAAAATACCAAAATCAATTAATATTCAGCCTTGCTCATGCACAGCATGGTTTCAAGCCTTAATTCATATTTTGTGTGCTCTAGGTTACGAGAAGCTCATATTTGCAAAAATATCACCAGGGCCAGCATATATCCATACACATCTACTGCATTGCACGTACAATGACAAACCACAGATGAAAGAAACCTGACAACCACTACCATACCTCAAGGCAGGACCAGCTGGATCCAAACCATTCTGACAGATGATTATCTAACCTGTTTTTATCAATCCACAGCAGCTGCTAAATTTCCCTCTGCAATGCATTCTTCTCTACCATCTCTGCCTAAGCAAATCTCTCCATACTTCAGTTTAAACCTCGTCCTGTACAGATGGAATTGCCCACAAAGTCCTGACATATCCCTTCTCATCTATTTCTGAAGTTTTGTAAATGGCCTTTGGTCCAGCTGTCTGGGCCTTGGTAGCAAACCTCTGCAGTATCTTGCTCTTTCATTTCTGCCCTTCCAGAAGCTGTTTCTTTCAAGCCTCTCATCAAAGGACTCATAAACTTTGTTATTTGCTCAGATGCAGTGCTGAGGTTAGGAGGTTTGGCCACATCCTGAGCTCAAGGCAGATAATAAGGATCTCTTTCCCCTGTTTCATCAGTCTAAAAGTCAGTGTCTAGAGCAGGTGAATCAATGGGCCTCCACCCTGGGCTAGCCAAGGGGCATGAGATGAAGGCTACTCTCACTCTGTGACTTCAAAGAATTCCAGTTACTCTCCCTAGGCTAATTTTTAGCAACTGAAGTTTCAAGATTAATCTCACCTTTCTTTCCTGGTGGAACCAGCTGTGAAAGTATACCCACTACTGCACATATTTTTTTTCAGGAAACAAAATAAGTAATTTCAACATACATATAATTCCTTATGGGTTTTCATCTGTATGGCCTAAAGCCAGTAAGACTTTGGCACAAAGCAGCAAAATGGCACATCTGAGGATGCTTGTGAGAGAGAAGAATTAATTTGCCACTAGTTTGGGCTTCCTGAAGGCAGCCAGTAGGTGGCAATTGTGTCCCACAGCAGGGAGATGAAAGCATTGGGGTTCCTTCTAGTTCCTTCTAGTCTCATGGCCAACACAAGACAGCAACTTTCAGTTCAATCCCATGAGAGGTTTGGCTTTACATTGGTAATTGAGAAAGGAGACAGTACTCTCCTCTGTAACAGGGGATTATGTGCCAGTAAGGGAAAAAAAGCTCTTTGAGCTCAAGAACAATGTTGTCACAACTCCAAAGGGCAGAAACTGGGTGTGAAATTGTGTAGACTGGATTTCAGAAGAAGAAGGCATTGAAAAAAAGGAGCAGAGATATCCCAGAGGAGCCTTCAAAGGGGCCAGAACAGGTAACCTCAATGCTCAGAGAAGGAGGAAGCTCAATTTCTGAATGGGATTATGACACCAAGATCCCTAATGAAGACTCCTATGAGTCCTAGCTGAGATATGAGAAAAGCTCTTTTCCTCTTTACAGTTTATCACCAGGTTAATTTTAGGGACATTTTTCACCTTCCTTGAGCCTCTTTAAAAACAAGAAAAATCTAACTCCTTGCAGAGGTCTCTGAAATCCCTGCATTTCAGTCACAGTGGTCTGCCCTGCCACAAATGCAAACAGAGAGGCTTTTAAAGGTGTTAACCATTAGGAATGCTTTCTGGATGCTCTCACTGACCCTTCCCTTGTGATCTACAAAACACTCTGTCAGCATGAACTCTTGTACTATTGCTTGTTTGCTTAGGGCATTCCTAGTTGATAAATAATCACAATTTGCCCAATTCTCACAGCTGACAGAAGACAAAACTTTGTTCACTCTGTTGATGAGGGGCCAAAGGGCACTTCCAAGGGAATAGTAGCTCACTGGTTTCTATTGCTGGGTGATGTCAAAGCCCTTTTCTATTGGAAAAATAAAGCTTTAGTGAGAGCAGGGACTCTGCTGAAGCTGACCACAGGAACTGCATCTCACAGCAAATTCATTACTGCCTGCATGACCTACATTTTAATTAGCCCCAAACAAATCCTTTCTGAGCCTGCTTCCCTCGCTACCCAGAACACCATGGCTGACTTCATCTGGATTGTTATGGGGTTAAAGCTCTACCAAACACTACTGCATTTTGGCAGCCCTTAGAGAGCAGCAGCAGGCACTGGTTTCATCTCCAGATAAAGAGATTTAACCTTACTCACGAGTCCAAACTCCCCACCAGGCTCTCTTGCTATTCAGCATAGTTTCTTTTCCTGCCTGCAAGCCAAAGTAAGGGCAAGAAGCCCTTGCTGAAGTTTTTAATATTTTGCTGCAGACATTTCTTCCCTTCAAGTTAAAGTCATTACTGAGAAGCACTGAAAGCTTTAACCAGTCACAGGTTGGGGACTTTCCACCAGGGAAGGTGTCACAACTTCAGCATGTGGGTCAAGCTCTGCACCAAAGCAGATGGATGCTCTCAGTGCATTTATGAAGCAGCAGCAATGGTGGTGCAAAGTAAATGAGACAGCCACAGTGGTGAACAGAAAAAGGTGATCCAGTGGAAGGCATGGCAGCAATTGCAAATGACATCACCACGTGTCATACTCACCCTCCCGCCGCAGTTTGTCTTAGGAGTGAAATGTGAGGGAGAAGAAAAAGGGAAATGATATTTTATTAGAGCAGAGCTACATCCTCCTCAAAGCTAAGGGCACGAGGAAACAAGAGGAACAGAAAAGTAATTGGAGAAGTAATCATTTACTCAGCAGGCTCAGAAATCCTTTCAAGCACTGAAACTTCACTATCTTTAAGACAGGGCTAAAAACACCTCAGGGGACTGGGTGTCCCCTGCACACATGGCATCCATTTGGTGGTACCTTGGCTTTGCAGAACTGTCATCACTATTTACCACATCCAACACAAATCTGCTCCTCCTAGTGCCATCACTCTCAACATAGTGCAACCTTAACTAAAGGTTGGGTGCCTGAGCCCCCAACCACACACCTGTAGACAGAAGTGGTTTGCATACCTCTCCATCAAGCTATGCAGTCTCTGTCATTTTGAGAGTGTCATTCTGATTTTGGAATTGCACTAATTGCTGTGCTGTGCCCAGTTCCTGGGCTGGCACTCTAAAGCCATTAGTGGTGTGGATCAATCAGGACACAGCAACCTGGAACCTCTGTGATGTAAATGTCTTTGTGGGATGTGGGCATCCCTTAGGCAGGAGCTCTGTAGGGCACACTGCACTGTCACCATCGGACCAGAAGAACTAGCAGAGAAGCCGATGTGGTTATTGTGTCACTTTTACCCAAATCACCACCCACACTCACCTCCAGGCTAAAAGCTGCACTTTGCATCAGCCCTTGTTAGGATGATGTTGCCAAACAACATTTTGCCCAGTGCTTGCTTGTGCTCCTAATCTTCCTGGATGCCTGTGAATAGCTTGGCAAGGGAGCTCAAAGACAGAGCTTTTACAAAGGAGCTTGGTGCATTCACAGGCAATCCAATACTGCACACACAGAATTGTATCTGTGGGCCTCTGGTCACCTGGAGAGGCAACAGGCACTTCCTGGATAATACAGACACCCCAAAAGAGACACATGGACAGCACTGAAAAAATACTGAACATGACCCAAACTTTCCCAGAGAGAATGGCAGGAATCCACTTTGTGCCACTGCAGGGTGCTCACAAGCAGGGGAAAAGGGACCATGCTCAGTGGGTAGACACAAGCCCCTTGAATGAGCCAATCAAATTATTGGCCATCTGTACTTCTGTACAGCATTCAGGCTGCTTGAATTCAGTTATCCACATGAGTACTGCACCCAACCTTGAAGATGGATGTGCTCTGAGATGGGGAGGTTGGACTGTAGACTTCCAGCCTAAAAATTTCTTCCAACATAAACTCCTCTGTGGTATCCAAGCTCCAGTCAGCTCTAAAGCATCTGAGAGGCACTTCTGTTTGCATAGCTGAAAGGCATCTTGTCTCTGGTGGCTCTATTGACACCTCTGGTGACTGCCATGGATGCCCCTGGAGATATCACTTCAAGTATGAATTTGGGCTGTTAACTTGCTAGTTTATCATTATAAATGGCAAGAAATTTTAATTATAAAGGAGAAACTCAGCTCATCTAACGCGGGAATAACTTTTTGGTTATAATCTTTTTGTCAAAACTGACAACACAGGAGACTTAGGCATCATGCACAACAGACAAAGTGTCTGAGTGAGAGATGCATTTGGAGGTCTCCATTCTCCTCCAGGCTTTGAGGACTTATGGGTGACTTTTCAGCAGCCATGTCCCCTTCCTCTAGAACTGGACTCCATCTCTGAAAGAAGAGATGGATATATCCCAGAGAGGGGGCAAGGAGCTGTCAATCATATAAACAGGTTGTGCAGCAGTGCTGTCTTATCCATCCTGCCCAGCCCTAATCCAAAACCATCCTATCAAAAAGCACTGGACATCAAGCAGTGATGAACAAACATTGATAGATAAAATCCCACCCATGCTCTGTTAGCTTATTTTAGCTGTGAAGTCTGACTGTCTTGCAATTCCCTCTGGCCCAAAAATCTAGTAGTCGCTAGAGTCTTTTAAAAACTGGATGACCAGCAGGCTTTGACAAGGCCTTCAAAGGCACAGCAGGCACTCACCTGAACATCTGAAAACTGTAGGATTTAAGAGTAATACCAAATATTCTGCATTTGCAGAGGCTGTTTGAGTACTTTATCTAGCAGCAAACACATGTGCAGTCTGAATTTCTGTCAGAAGAACATGCAGAAGTCTACCCAGCACAGAGAACACTGATAAAACCAGCACAGAGATTTGAATGCTGACTCCTGTCCTGCTGGGGAGGTGGCCTTTGTGATGTTATCACAGAAAAGAGATGCAGATCTGACTGGCTCCCTGTAAACCCCTCAATCTGTGAATGTCTGTTTGGGCTGGCAAGGCTGCACTGGGTACACTGGGCATGACATGACTGAGCTGACCTAAGGAAGGACACTGCTGTCCTCAGAGATCAGCTGCCAGAATCCCAGGCAACCCAGGGCTAATGAGCCACAAACACCAACTGGGAATATTTTTAAGGTTCTAGGAGTTGCTCACTTCTTTATTCCCAGTTATTTCATGCATGCCCCTCTTCATCATTTCTCCACCCCTTCCACCTCCAGCAACTGTTGTCTTCACCCCCTTGGGTAAAATAAGTTAATAGTCCAGGGGAAGAGGGCAGAAGGGTCACACTCAGCATGTAGTTTACACCTCTACAGAAGTTTTTGCTTTCGGGTGACTACAACATGCTCATGGCCTGGGCTGAACTGGTTATTCTGTGTGCAGAAAGCTAACACTTATGCCTAAAACTTCTACAGGGGTGGGACAGCAAGGTGGTGTGGACTTGGCCCATCACCCAACTCATGGTTTTTTTCACTGGGGCATCCAGAAGCTTTGCAATGTCCTCCAAAGCCAGAAGCCCTTCACCACCTGGGACCAGGTGAAACCTAGATGCTGGCTGCAGTCAGGGCTCCCCCCTCATGGGCTCCCCAGAGCTAAGGAGAGCAGGGGTGGAGGTGAGGGGGACACTCACATAGATGAGGTGCTCCCGATAGCGGATCAGCAGGTTCCTGAGGATTCCTGCCTCGTTCAGGTCCCCCAGGCGGATCATGTCCTCCACTCCATGGATGGAGGTGGGGTGCATGGGCTTGATGTGGCTGGCATTCTGTGGGGAAATCCAGTGCTCCTGGGAAAAGAGCAAGGCCACAGAAAGGTAAGTCAAAGGAGAGACCACTTGGATGAAAGACACAAACAGCCCACCCCAAAGAGAAGGACCAGAGAGAACACACACAATATCAGCACACGTGCCACAGCTTCTGCTCCTGGGCAAGGCAGTGATGAATTAGAAAGATTTGTAACAGAAGAAGGAAAACATCTTTTTACTGGAGTTTTATTGGAGCAATAAGAGACAGGAGACACAAGCCAGTCTGGCAGGAGCCTCCTCCAGGGCAGCATGGCCATCTAGCACATCAGGGGAGTTTATAACAAATAGCAGATTTGTCTTCCCCTTCACAACTGCATTTCCACATCACAGGTTAACCCTCTGCCAAGAAAGACTATTGAGCAGAGAGAAGATGATTTAGAAAAGAGAAAGGGATGTACAGGGGTGGCAAAGTCATACTTTTATTGGCAGTGTTATTTTGACTCACCACTTCAAAGGGCTTCAAAAGCCACTACAAACTGCCCACAAAGACCTTGCCAAACCAAATCTCTAATACCCTTGAAGGGAGTGGGAGCATTTACAATTACCTCAGCAAGAAAAAAAGAAAAAAAAGAAGCACAGAGACCTTACTCTAAAATAGCCACCACTGCACAAAAATAGAGGTGGGAAATTGAAGAACTGGTGTTAGGGCACATCAGGTGGTTGGGAAGGACTGGATAACAATAGAGGAACCTGTTGAGGTTGGTTTGCTCAAGTAACTACCTAAATGTATTTTGGGGGCTTCTGCTACCCTTGTTCTCAAGAAGGTTCTCAATTTTGCACTCCCAGTACAGCCACAAAAACAGGGACACTGTCTTGTCTTTACAAATATAAAACTATGGCACAGCTTATTCCCAAGGAGATTTGGGAAGTCATAACAAAGTTGATTATGATGGCCCTGGGACCCCTGGCCCAGCAAGGCCACAGAGCTGCAGAAGGGACATCAGAAGCCTTTGCACATACATTGCCTTCATCATCCACGACCTGGATCTGCCCGGAGTCACAGAGTTTAACCACCGCTCCAATGGGGACATCGAATTCCCGTCCGGTTTTGAGGTCCATCCACACATAATCCCCCTGGAACCAAAGACAGCACAGTTACACTCAGCACTGCAGGGAGCTCAGCATCCCTTGGGACATGAGGTGTTGATGGTTTGTACCCAAGTCATTAGCAGGAGTCCAGTGACTTCCCCCACAAACCACAAAGCACCTCTTTTCACAGAGGCTCAGACGCTTTGCACGTGGCACTTGGGGACGTGGTTTAGTGGTGAACACAGTGCTGCTGAGTTAATGGTTGGACTCGAAGATCTTGGAAGTCTTTTCCAGCCTTAATGATTCCTTAATGGCTCTGTGAAATCCCCTGCAAGGTGCCAGCAGCAGGGCATGGTCCACACAGCGTACAGACCTCTCTGCTGTCCCACTGCCCTAACTCTCTGCTTCTCAAGTTCATGAGTGGTTGTAGGTCACAGAGTGGCTACAGAACAGTGATATAGGCAGAGAAACCCACCCAGATTAAACTCCCAGAGGTTTTTTTCTGTGTAACATACAAACCTAGGAAGTCACATTTAGGAGATGGTTTTGAGTCTGCTAAGCCTTATCTGGAGCCTTGTGGCACCTTTCTTACTTGCAGATAACCACTACCAAATATTCCTTGGTGACTGCTGAAAAGGGGATGACTAAAGATGGGTTAAGAACATAAACAGAGAGGCAGATATATGTTCTTCTTCAGGAGTTCCTCAAGCTACAGCAGTGTGTGGGTGGGCTGTTTGTATTTAATACTTCTAAGTGGATTTTACCTGCTGTGAGCACTTTCATCTGAGTCCTGAAGCTGTGCAAAGTTCTAGCATCCATAATCCCAAAAGGCTGTGTCCTTTTACATGTTTCAGATGTTTTACCTCTTTCATTTCAGGCCTGTGTGTTTTCATTTTGAAAGGCACAGCAAGCAGTTGACCCCTATCCCCTCACTTCATGTCACTACTGATCCTATACACCTTTGTCAGTCCTGCTGGGCAGGGACTATCTGCTCATCAGCTCTGTGGCTATTAAATTACTCAAATGCAAAAAAGCTTTTAAAGAAGCTGTTTTCCTCAATACAAAAGCAAACTCCAAACCAACTACAAACTAAAGCCCCAAGCAGGACCCACGCTGGAACAAAGCAGAATTATTTCCCATCCCTATTCTCAAGGTGAAAAGTTAAAATTGGGAGCAATCTACTCGTCAGGTGAGTTTTCATTCATGCAGCTGAGATTAATGCTGTGGACTTGTAGCCCCACCTAACACCACATTCTTGGGGACCAGCTCCACTTGTACCTATTAAGTGTGATGCAAATGCAGTATCTACCTTTTGAAGTCCTGAAAAACTGCTGGGAGAGGGAGAAGGGAAAACCAGGATGTATTGCTATGCATGTGCTCTGATATAACCCCCTTTCCTGAGTATCAACTATCAACCACTTCTGTGGACAGAGCATATTTATAGACTTGGTTTGGCCCAATGGGCTGCTAAACCATGCTCATCTCTGTGCTGGGAGGTGGGAACTGGAGACATCACCATCCAAGTCATCATCCACTAAGACTTCCAGGAGGCACAAACCTGTGAGTACCACCAGGATGTAAGGTTACACTCAGGGATCCACACATGGAGAAGCTACACACCAGGAACTCCCAACCATTTTTGTGGCAGACTCTACCCTTGGCAGCTGCTTGCTAGGTCTCCACTAGGATATCAACAAAGTCATCCTGCTTTCATGGACCTCAGCATCCATTCCTTAGTTTGGGTTTTCATTTCCCCAGAGGGTTGTGCTATAGCTCTAAGTATCTTTATCCAGCTCATAAAAATACAATATTGATATATATATTTCTCATTAACTGTCTTACCCTCGCATCTTATAACGTAGTTAAAAAGGCAAAAAAATCACAATAAATGAAGGCAGTGTCAGGAGCAGATACATTATAAATTCATTTATATTAATATTTATTTTTTTAGCTCCTTTGATCCAAGACTTCCAAAGCATTTCAGAATGTTCAGCACTGTTATCCTCTCTGCATCACTGGGCAAATTCATGCACATGGTAGGTAACCTGATCAAGGTGTCAGCAAGAGATGAGCCGGGTTGCTCAGTTCCTGCCCAGCAGAAAACCTTCCCAACATTTTAGCAGCTCTGTAAAAATTGCTCTTGATCAAAAATCCAAGAATTGCAATGCTGTTTTTTTTAAAAAAAAACACTCTAATATTGAATGCTGCAAAAGCAGTCTGCTTCATAAGGTGTATTACTGCAAGGCTGAGATAAAAGGCACTCTGCCCTCCCCAAGGTAAACTGATACTCTGCTACCACTAAAACAACTCCTGTGCTCTGTCTGCCTAATGCACAGAGCTCATCCCCTCAAACTGCTCTTTTTAAACCCATTAACGTGCAGTTCTTAATACTGGTGAAAAAAGTCTTATGGGATGGGCTAAGCTGGTAAGCTCAGGAAGGTTGGGAGGGGTTATAAAATAACATCACTTATTAAGAATGCCGACCTATTTCCTTTCCTGACTTTAATCAATTCCATATAAACCCCATGGAAGTGAGTTTCATTCCTTCTGCAGAAGCAATCCCTTCGGATCAGCCCCAAGCCCAGCAGATATATTGGGGATTTCAGGGCAAATCGGGGTGATTCATGCATTTACCAGCTGTGGCTTGTGAGTTGCATAACCTGCCTCATGCCTACATTGGTGCAGTTTATTTCCCAAAATGCATAAGAGAGTACTGGAGAATAAGTGAGAATACCACCAGAGCCTTTACAGTATCACCATGGTCCATCACTTCCTCCTCAATGCAGCCAGTGGTTTTTGGTACCCTTCCAAACCAGGAAAACCTTCCAGATTGCTCTGGGGCAGACCCTCAGGACCTCACAAACTGGGGGCAGTGACAACCAAAGAATGGTGCAAGAGGAGGAAACACCACACGCAGATCCGCACAACTCCCAAAGAAGATCTTTAGCAGGAGCTCCCAAATGTGAAGAGCAAGGAGGCTGCACTGCAGGGGAGCTACAGTGCTCGGCGGGGGGGACAAAGGAGGAAGGTGAGAGAAGCTGGCGTAAGCAGTGCAAGGATCCCATCAACACAAGACAGGTTTCAAAGCAGCCTGGAAGCTTCCAGCTCAGGGCTCGGGCCCCTTTCTTACCGCTAGCATGGTCGTGGGCTTCAGGACCTGGTTGACATTGCGAAGCAGTGTCCATCTGCCCTGGTCTCTCTCCTGATCTTCCACCACCTCAGGGCATGGCTGCACGAAAACGACCTTCTTCTTCTTCAACATCTCCAAAACTCTGCGCTGGTCTTTGTCCCTCCCTCTGCTCTCTACATGGTGTATTGCACCATGTGTGCCCAAACACAGCGGTTTGCTCTAGCCCTGCTGCTCACAGGACACCCTCTGACCTGATTCACTATATGGCTCTTGGTAAAGATCTTCTCCTAGCAGGAAAATTTCCATGCACCAGCCATGGTCCTCCCCTGGCCAGCTGACACGCTCACTGGGTATGACCAGCCCTGTGGGAAGCTCAGAGCAAACTGTGCAACTTTGCTTCTCTTCACTCAAATTCTTCCAGGCTCTCCAGCAAGGGCTGATACTCTGCCAAGGAGCTGAAGGACACAGCAACTACCTGTTCTGCAAAAACAACTGCAGGATTAACAGGAAACCTCTTCATTTCCCCAGGACTTCTCTCCGCTACCTCCCTTTCTCAGTGAAATAACCGTCTGCCAGCTTGAGGACTTTCAGCACAGAACACTCTGGGACACTTATTAATCCACAAATGCAGTCAGTCCCCATGCAACACATGGCATTTAATTAACCTAATACCTTTACATACCAAATTAACCAAAGCGCAGCGGGAACTCAAAACCAGAGGCCATCTGCATTTTCTTTAAACTGATCGCCTTGAGCAGATCCATAGCAACTGAATTTTAAATAATTGAGTGGAAGGTGCTCAGCACAGCACGGCCTCCCTGCCTATAGGTGAGAGGAGAGCCTGTGCTGGATGGAAATGGGCTCAATACAAGGAGATATCACGGAAATATCATAGAAATATTGAGGTTGCACTGACTCTACACCTGCCAGCTCCACAAACCCATTTCTGCAATCACTCCTTCTCTATAATGAGGACTGTTCTAGCAAGGACTAATCAGGACCACTGGCCAAACCAGAAGAGCACAAGACATTTTACAGTTATCTCAGATTTGTTTTTCTCTTGTCCTATATGAGAAACTTGAGAAATTTGAAATTTCTCATTTTCAGCTAAGAAAGGCTTTTCTAGTCATTTGGAGAATTTCAGACCACTATAGCTTGGCCCCAATTTCTTCCATTAAAATTTTGAATCTAAAGCAATGCCATTTATAGAGACCAGAGCAATGCATGCCTGGATAAAATAGTGCAGCTGCTAGGACATTCTCATTTATCACTGTTTTAATATAAAGCTCTACTGGTGCCTTGATTCCACGGAGTTTTGAATCCATTTGTCTACGAAGAACAAGGCACAAGGACATAGTTTATTGGTAGGCCTGGCAGCATTACATTAATGGTTGGATTAGATGGTTTAAGAGATCCTTTCCAACCTCAATGATTCTGTGATTTTATATGCTTGAAGGTAAGCTTTCCAGACAAAGGAAGGCTTCATAGGTGCCCTTCATGGGACACAGTCTCCAAGGACAACAGCAGATGATGGGTACATTAAACTCAGAACGAGCTAGCTCTGCTCATCCATGAGCACAGTGACAACAGCAAGGCAACTCTTGCCCAAAGGGCAGGCAACTCTGGAGGTTTAAGCTGTATTATAAAGCCCTGGGACAATAAGGTGTATAATTCTTGTAGCTGTGCAGGGAAAGTAAGGAAGAGATCATGTGTTATGGATAAGAAGCCAGGTGAAGATTATTTAGATGGATGTCCACCAAAGAAGCGAGTAAAAATGTACATGAGGCATGATAGCATTGCAGGGAGAAGGGGACAGAGTGAATGTAGCAACCCCAAGGGAGATGTCTACCTTCAGCATGACCTGAACACACAGTGCTGTAAATGACTGCAGCTTTGCTCCCCTAGAAAGTAGAAGATAGATGTGAAATCAAAGAAAACAACGAGAGGATCAATGTGGAAGGAAAGACTGATGAAATATATAAAAAATGACCCATAGGATGGGCTCTTTGGATTTGAGTAGGGTCCTACAGAAGCTCTTTATTCACCAGAACACCTCCTCTGCTGTGCCACAGAAACTGGAGCAGTGTGGGAGCAGCAGATCCAAGACAGCAGCTGGAGTAGTTCTCTCACCTTGCACTGTAGCAGCCATTTGCCATCACTGCCCAGCCATACCCTGTACCTTATTTCTGAGGCTTTGTATCCCAGTGTGCAGCCAAAGAGTAAGCTAAGGAGCAGAGGACTGCAATGATTTGCCCTAGGTTATCCTTGGAATAGGATCCAAAGGACAGGTGGGACCCTAGAGGGCTGAATCCTGCCTCTGCAGTCCTATTACACGAGTGTGCTTATTTTCCTCCTGGCACTGGGGCTGCTGAAGATCTGTAATTTCACACATTGCCACTTCATTTTTCACACTGCTCCTCTGCTAGCAGATTTTCTGGGACACTTAGGCAGAGTCACACGTGTCAGCCAGAGACACCTGGCATTTGCAGGGAGGTCTGCCTGAATGACCCGAGCGTGCTGCATCCTGGAAATGGGAAACCCCATTCCCTGGAAGGGATGGCCAGGCTTGGGAACCAGCCTCCCTTCTCTATGCATCAAGAGGCAGAGCAACAGCACTAAGCCTGTTTTTTCTGAGGGAATGTGCTATGCCTTATGTGGGAAACAAATGAACACACTTAGTACAATAAGGGGAGGGCCACGGTGGAGGAAAATAAACCTTTAGCTGGCTGGCAGCCTGTCAGCAATGCCATCCGGTTTAGGTTACAGCTCCCCAGGGGTAACTTTAGACCCTTCTCTGCAGAGACAGAAGGATGAGCCAGAAGAGCCATGCTGGACCTGCTCTGATGATTTACTACACCCCTGCAGCAGCAGGCACAGCTGAGATCAAGGTCCTGCTGTGACACGCTTTGTGCGCACTCATAGTGAGGGGTCAATGTTTATCCTGAGGAATTGATGTGACACAAGGCAGTAAGTTTGTGCTGCTGCTGAGGCCTGAGCTCCCATTAGGTGCTGTTGCAGTGGCATGGACCTTACTGCTGGACAAAGAAGGCAAATTCCACCTGCAGGAAGCACCCTCACAGCAGCTGAAACACCTAATTTAATGAAAGCTTGGGTTTCTTTAGCCCAGACTGTTTTTCAGTCCCCAAAAAATGCATCAGACACTACCAGGGGTGAAGAAGTGTTCTTGAATCAATTATTTTGCAGCTAGCACTGAAAAGCTAAGTTATTCAGTGACAAAAGTTCAGGTACAGCTCAACTAACCCAGTGCTCACCTCTCAGCAAGACATCCAGACCTTTTCTAGATGATCATCCTTTTCAGATGAAATATCCTAGCCTAGCCTAGCCTATTCTACATTCAAGGGGAAAAAAAGAGGCACTTCTGTAGTCACTAAAGCAGTTAATTAAACTAGGTCAGATGATGCTGGCCTAAAAGAGAGTTGAAGAGAAGAGTTTGGAGCTACAAAACTACAGTACGTGTCCAAAGCTTCCTAAGGTGGCTCCTACCCATTGCATGGATACTGAAAATCCCTAAGGGCTGATACTCAGGTAAATTGCTGAAGGATATGGAAAAATCAGTGGTTAGCAAAAGCTGCCTGTGGACTCAGGCCAGCAGTTATCCCTGCAGCTCTAAAACTTGCTTTTCTAAAATAAGGAAGATGATATCCTGCAGAATGATTGTTGATGCACTGTGTGAGCCAAATGTTATCTGTGGGCCATACCTCTGACAACTGATGTAAACCAACCTGTTGGTGTGTTTGTGCAGCTGTTTGTTGGTTTTTTTCTTGTGGAAACAGACACACTCACATGTCCAGGTTTCCAGAGCTGAATCCTTTACTCCCTTCCTGCTTGTCTTTGAAGAAAGAAAATTCTCGATGCACATGACACCAGTGCAAACATAGGATATTCCCCCAGCTCCAAATTTCTGTGTGGTTTAGAGAACACACTGTAATCCAAATGTACTGGTGCACTGCAGCTGATTATGCCAGTTAGGACTTGCAGCAGCTACCTGAATCCTTCAGGCAGTAGAATGTTTGTGCTCTACTAAAAACACATATCATCACCTCTAGATATCACCTGTCTGATTCAGTTCAGCTCTCAATTACACAGGTGTACCCTGCTCAGTTTAATGGGGCTCCTCCTGGATTCACAGCTGTGCAGCCCAAGGGAGAATCAGCACTGCTCATCACTATTCTTTTCACTCATCTTTAGCTGTGCATTTGCCACTATCATCAGGAAGAGGCAGAAAAGGAGAAAAAGTTTGCATGTCTGCTGGATAACAAATGATAAGGTAGAGGAGAAGTGCACATGCTGGTAGCTGGTAACACTAATAGTTTTCCTGTTTCAAAGAAGATTCCATTCACAATTTCTTGTAGCACATCAGGCACCAGCTGTCAGCCAAGGTAACGAGCTACACACAAAGGCCTCCTGAAGCAAGGGGAGAGATACAAGAGGAGTTGTTAAATAATTCAATAATTGATGCACTGCTTACTCACCCTGTAACTCTGATACTGACAGGAGTGAAAAGAACATCCCACAAATGTGACACTCATCCCAACATTTTCCCATTTTGCGCTGAGGGGTAGTCAAAGGCTCTGGGAGCAAAAATGATGGATTCAGTCGGATTTACCAGGGTGCAATCCAGTGTGGTGTAATAAGGCTCAGCTCCCAGTGATGCTTGACCTCTTCCCTGGCTTTTGGCAAGGAGCTTGTTGTTGACTGTTTGGGACCTCTTGGCACAGGAGAGGAGTTTAAGCACGCAGACAAACAGGGAGATAGAAGATTTAATCCGTGGTGCTGTGGCATTACTGTCACGGGTGAAGAGGAGAATCCGGCAATCCATTGATGCTGTGAGCAGATTAGGCTGTCCTTGGGTGTCACCCCCCCAAAAAGCTGTGCCAGGGCCCTGCCTATCAGGTCTCGTACAAAAAGCTGATGAATGCTGCTTGGGATGGGATTGAAAAATCTGCTAAGATGCACAAGTGGAACAGGAAATGAAGCTTGAGCCTTTTAGCCCCATGGCAGGGTCCTGTCCTAAATAATCCAAATGAAGACAACAGAGCAATCATAAGAAGTACAAATCTGGAAAACTGGATTGAGGGAAAATAAAAACAGGAGGAATCAGAAGGGCAGCACTTTAGGATGGGAGCCCATAATTCAGTACTGTTTGACCAAGACATATTTCTTCATGTTCTAGGAGTAAGAGGTTGCTGGGTACCATTCTGGGAACTTTCAGATCCACTCTGAATCTGCCAGGAACAGTCAACCCCATACCCCCAGAGAACCAAGGGTGCAGCTGTATCTTCCTTAGTTTGCAATGGCAGGCACGATGGAAACTCCTTGCCCTTACCCATTGAGAATTAAACACTTTGGATTCATTTTTCTACAAGTGAATGTTGTTCTATATGTCAAGTTTTAGGAAGATGGTACTAAGGAAATGCCACCTCCTTCTCCAAGAATAGTTTGGGAGGGATGCTGGTTCCAACAGGCCCCTAAGGTTGGACAATACCACTCAGCTATCTGCTCCCATCCCTTTGATGGTACCAAGCTCTGCAGTACAGTAGATTCACCTTAAGGATGAGAAGCCACCAGAGGGACAAGCTCGAGGAGTGCACCTTGGGAACCCCATGAGTTTAACAAGGCCAAGTTTAACAAGGTCCTGCAGAGTAACCCCCAGTGCCCATGCAGGCTGGGGGATAAAGGGATTGAGAGCAGCACTGAGAAGGACAGGATGGATGAGAAACTGGACACGACCCAACAATGCGCACTGGCAGCCCAGAATTCCAACTGCATCCTGGGCTGCATCCCCAGCAGTGAGGCCAGCAGGCCAAGGGAGGGGGTTCTTTCCCCTCACCTCCACTGTGACAAGACCCCACCCTCTCTGGGAACCCTGGCATAAGAAGGACATGGACCTGTTGGAGTGAGACCAGACAATGCTCAGAAGGCTGGAGAACCTCTGCAGGGGAGACAAACGGAGAGAATTGGGGTGTTCAGTCTGCAGAAAGAAAGTTCCAGGAAGATGTAGAGCCTCCACAGTACCAAAAGAAGATCCAAGAAAACTGGAAAGGGACTTTTGACAAGAGCATGTAGTGATATGACAAGAGGGAATGGCTTCAGGTTGAAGTAGGGCTGATTTATGCTACAAGAAAGCTGGGGACAAACTTTTTAGCAGGAGAAGGGGGTAATGTTTTTAAACAAAAAGAAGAGAGAGATTTAAAATAGAAGTTAGGAATAAGTAAATTTACAATGAGGGTGGTGAAACACTGGTTTGATCATAGATTGCCCAGACAGCTGGTGAATGCTCCACCCCAGGAAGCTTTCAACATCAGCTTGTACAGGGCTTTGTGCAATTTGATCCAGTTGAAGATGTCTGTGCCCATTGTAGGGGCTCTGGACTAGATCAACCTTAAAGAATCTGTGATTTTTTAAAATTTGATTTGATCCCCATTGGACCAGCTCAGGGCATTAACCCAGCAGCCACATTTTCATGTTTCTGCAGTGTTTTGCTGGTTTATTCCCTGAGCTGAGCCCCAGTGCAGGAGCAGGGAGAGCAGCAAGAACACAGAGCTGGCAGCATGGCCAGGGGAGTGCAGCTGCTGCCTGTGAGGTACCTGCTGTGGCATCACTGAGAAGGGCTGAGGGAGGCTCTGCCACACCCAGGGATGAGCTTTATTCCCTGGATGAAGGCAGAGAACTGTTTGATTTGATTCATGAAACAGAATTCCAGCTGTTGAGCATGAGAGCTACAGAGCAATGTAACAGATGGAGGTAAATAGGTGTGTCAACAAAATATTGTTCTGCCTCTGAGGCATACAGCCTTCTCAAGATCACAGTGATTTGCAGAAAGGACAGCTTGAATTACATTGTACAGTACTGATTAAGGGGAACAATAATAAAAAAAGAACATGATACACAGAAATGTAAATTGGAAGGGATGTTTCTAATCCTGGCTCATGCAGACTGTTCAAACAAGCCTAAAAAACAACCACATGAATTTAATTGTTTTGGCTGAGTTTATTCCTTTGGAAACAAAGAATATTTTCCCACCATCTGCAATAAAAATATCTTATACTTTTCACATGCAACCTGTCAAATTCTCTTTCAAAGTTCTGGTTTATCTTCCATGCTGTGGGAAGATGCTTTCGGCTTCATTTCTTTACTAAGTCTCTCTTTTGCTCCTCCCTGCCTTTTCACCACCTCACTGAGACCTAGCCTGCAATTAGCTTCAAATAGATGTGGGACTACTGCAATCTGCACAGCATTTCCTGAACAAACAAAGATGCAGACTTAGTACAAAGAAGTGCTTAATCGTACTGCAAATAAATTATTTGCCTATATAGTAGTAATCTATACTTGTGTAGATGCAATTTTCCCAGCAGAAATGTGTCTGTGCTAAGGGTCTGCATTAGCCAAAGTCACACTGATCTGTCTAGACAAGCCCTGCTCCTTAAATAGAATACCTCATCTTTGGAAATATTGAATGAAAGAGGAGTAATGCTACTTTTCCTTCCTTTCCACACCAGATCTGAGCAGATCTGTCCTTTTTGCACACTATCTATGCTTACCCACTGAGGGTTGTGATGATTACTGAGGAGAGTGAGGGGTTCTGGAGGGAGGTTATTCTGCAGCTCAGAGAGTAGAATCCTTCCCCTGAAAGCAAAAGCTGACTAGTCCAGGGGTGTGTTTGAAAAGCCAGCCCCTGAGAGGAAATGATGGCAGGAGAAAGCATAACTGGGAACAAACAAACCATGCTGGCAATGCTTGTGATGGAATTCAAAACATCTCAATACTGGGCTTTGTTCCTCAGGTGCCAGCAGCAAAGGTGCAGAGACGCTGCAATACAAGCAGCATCCTTCCAAAAGGAGAAAAGATGTGAAAAACCTGGGTTTAGATTAGGTTTAGATTAGGTATCAGGAAAAAATTCTTGACAGGGAGGGTGATGAGGCACTGGAAGAGGTTGCCCAGGGAAGGTGTGGCAGTCCCAAATCCAGAAGGGTTGAAGGCAAGGTTGGGTGGGGCTTTGAGCAACCTGATCCAGTGGAAGGTGTGTCTGTCCATTGCAGGGGATTGTAATGAGATGATCTTTTCCCTTCCAAGCCAAACCTTTCTATGACACTATGATTCTATGAAAAAAGCCTTGAGAATGTGAAGCACATAGTTCTTCTTTCTTAATGAAAGAGAAAACAAAAGAATTCTGTGACTACTTATCAAAACCCAGAAAAATAATCCATATTTCATTAGTTTCTTCGTGGGTTTGAAGAGTCCAGAGTTGCCTCTGTACAAGATCATCTTGAAAAGAGAACTCAGGGAAGGCTGCTAATTGCAACACTTGCCTGGATTCTCCAATCCTGTGCCTACAGTATTGGAAAAGCTCACCAAAGTGCTGGTGTTGGGTCCCTGTGAGGGAGGAGGTGGACCAGCCACAGAGCTGCAGCACAATACCAGCCCCATCTGCTGTGACTCCCTGGAATTACCAAATGCATCAGGAGACTTGTTTCTGATGACTTCCCCATGGGTTTTAATTAAACCTTGATGCTAATAGCACATGAAATTCCAGAAGGCTGGAATGACGTAGAGACCACAGAGGACAATCCAGTTTATGAAGGGTCTGAAGGGACCAGTTGGCAGGTCCAGCTACAAACCCTAGGAGGCTGCAAAGAGGTGGAGTGGGGTTTTTAGGCTGGCTCAAGATGATGGAGACTGGGACAACCATCACTGCTCAAACCACACCTGCAATTGCCAGACCCAGCCAAGACAGTGGACTTGATGGATCAGGACACACACAGAGATGTCCTCTGTGGATGCCTCCAAACTGGGAGCTTGACAGCTTTACAGCAAATGGTTTAGAGCTTGTTGGGCACACACTGAAGAGACCTGGCCTTCAGAAGGTGACCATCAACCAGACATCAGTCCTTTTTACACACATGAACCCAGAAACCTGCATCAAAATCCAAGTCCCACCAAATAATCCTCTCCCACTGCAAACAAAGCAATACTCACAGCTTGGAAAAGGAAGTTGGACCTATTTCTTACATGAAATTTTTTAAGGAATGAAGGCTGGTAAGATTGCCAGTGGGATAAAACTCTCATATGGGCATCCTCAACTCTAGTAGCTAGAAGAATGAAGCCATAAAAGAAATAAGCTCAGCATTTTGGCACAGAAAATAATTCCTGTACTTTTGGTACTTCTTGTATTCCTCATGGATATTTTATTACATGGATAGTCCATTCTGCATATGCTGCACAAGTGGGATGTGGCCTCCAAAACCCATTTTGAGAAGGGTTGCATTACAAGTTTTGTAAAATGTTGCTTCTGGAACCAAAATTTTGGTTTGGCTGGGGGATTTTCAGGAAGCCTAGCAATGGCATAGAGGCTTGCTCAGAAACTGGCTGCTAATGGGTACTCATGTGCAAACCCAAATCATGTGAAGGGAAATTAATTCTTGTGAATAATACTCATCAATTTTACACTTGCTTTGAGAAACTCACTAATTGCCATCCAGCTTTAATTTTGAGACAGCCAAGAGTATTATCATATAGATATATTAATCAAGCCTATGTTTCAGGAATTAGCTGACAGTATCAGCATGGAAATATGGTTAATGCCCCCACTGCATTTTGCTGGATGCAAATGTTGTTTAATTTCCAGCATCCATGCAATTGAAAAGACTGCCTGCTCATCTCCTGCTGAATCTAGTGATTTTATGGGGTAAAGGGGCAGCAAAATGCCCTCACAAAGTGATTTGTAGATCATGAAAATGCAGTGTGTGACCTTAAGAGTCATTTGCCAGCACGGTGCTGGCAATAAAAAGCCTGGCTGGGTGGTGGGGGATGCACACAAATTGCTCACAGTGCATTTGCACAGGCTGCACAAAAGGCTTCTGAGTCATGGGGGAAAATCACTGCCCCAGACAGGTGTTCTTCCTAACCTTAACACATCATTTGGCTCTTTCTTCAGCATGCAGGATAAACCAACCTCTCCTTCTGGGTTCTGCTAACATGGCTCTGAGGAAAGGATGGAGGAAATCTGCTTCTTGGTGGAAGAGCAGGGAGGGTGCAATATTATCAGGATGCAAGTGGGATTGCCTCAGGCAGGATGTGCAAATGGTGTGCAAGGTTAAGGCACACCTAAGGACCATCTATGGTGGGTAGCATCCTGCTGCCTCCACTGGCCCATGCAGGACAGGTCGGACAAGACACTGCTTTAAAACACTCCTCTGGTCCAAAATTAAGGGGATATCAAACTCAGAGGTGGGTAGGTCCAGAAAGTAGCCATGGAGGTGGATGAGAAGTAAGGACAAGTGCTTGGAAGGGAGATGCATTAGGGAGTGCTAACTGAATAAATCACAACAGGCTTGGGAAATAACCAAGCTGAAAAGTCAGAGGTGAAGGCCAGGAAATTAGCTGAAGGAAAGTAAAATATTTTGAGGAAATAACACTGTATGCTTACTAGTCCTTTGGTGTTCAGCAACAGTCATTTTGGACACAAAATGCCAAGTGGGACAGACCTGGGTCTGAACAAATCTGAACATTTGATATACATTCCCAATTTCAGCCCCCTATAGCTCTCTTAAGAATTTTATAATCATTTCTGTTCAGGAACAGAAGTCCTTATAATAAACCACTGGTGAAGTTTTCTGTCACAAAAATTTCCTTAAGGAGGATGAAATCCTTGTAAACTTTTAAGAGTGACCTTTGCCCAGTGCAAGAAAGCAGTTGGTTTCCTTTGGGAATCCACCTCCCTTGTGCCACCTCCCAGACAGGGCAGATTTGTGAAGCAGAGAAGAAGAGGACTGACCCACCATCACATCACCACCCCGTGCTCCTAAAAGTTATCCATGAGGGTTTGGCCAGCAGGGAAAGGGCAATTCCCTTCCCTTGCAACACTGGTACACAGCCCCTGCAGGAGCTGGGCAGGACAGTGACCACTAGAGCAGTGTCTGTAAATATATCCAGGTGTAGTAAAATGGACATGCTAAAGGATCAGAATACAAATTCCCAAATCCCAGTCTGCACTTACTCATCTTGTTCCCCATTGTTGGCTCCAGCAGAAGTATCTGAAGTGGCAGCTGGCTTGCTGGCCTATCTCAGGTTATTTCACTGCCAGTTCTAAATTTTCTTTGTTCTTAAACTGATTTTGAATTCTTCTTCAGAAGTCTCCTTATGTGAATTCAAGCAAACATCTAAATTATCCGACTATTTTGGCTGCATTTATGAACCGACTCAAAACAGATTTACTCTTCAAAAGTTCTCACTATAAATTTTCCTTAGAGATTGCCATTTTACCAAAACCTGTAATGCAACAGGAAAAGCATATAAACAAAGCTTTTAGGGAAAACACTTGCATTTCACTAAAGTCTGACATGGAGAGTATAATTTTGATGTTCTTACTGGAATTCTGTCTCCAAATTCAGCTTTTAATTTAAATGGAACTATTTTGTTTATTGACCAGGAAATTACATCCTGACAGACATTCTCTACACCCCCATCTCAACTTTCTCCCATGAAAGAAAGGCCATCTTTCAATTTGTGCTATTTGAAAAGGTCTGTTATTGCTTTTCTTCCCCTGGGCCCCAGGAGATGTGCTCAGCCTCTTGAACCTGATTGCAAAAGCCAGAGCTAAGTGGGTTTCTTTAGGTAAACTGCTGTCAAGTCTACTCTGTGCTAGCAAATGGTGCTGTGTCTTGAAAAGAGAACGAATTTTACACCATAAGAGCCAAATCTTTCCCTGGTGTACATCAGAGTGATTCCACAGAAGTGTCTGCAACCCCAAATCCATGAAATGTTGAGGGTTCCCTTTTTAATGCCTGGCTGTCAAATGTTTTCCAATCTTCCAAGAGGAATTTGATGAAGAGGAAGGTTGCCCTGAGCAGGGAGAGACACCAGCCTGCTGCACAGCCTTTGGTACAAGGAGAAGACAGCAAACATGGGCCCACACCCCTCTGAGGATGTCACATCACAAACACTCCTTACAGCACACATGTTGGCTTAATATCTACCTTTTAGCCAAATCCCTCTAATTGTCAGTCCCTGTATATCCCACCCGTGAACTGACCTGATTAAAAATAACAGGAAAAAAAAAAATCATAACTTATGTAAAAGATTTTTAAAGTACATGGGAACCATGTGGTTTTGGTGAAATTATGGACAAGATAGTCCAGATAACAGCTGTCTCACACATCTGGGACAGACAGAGGCAGGTGGGGATGAGGGCATGGGGATGGGATGGGATGGGATGGGATGGGATGGGATGGGATGGGATGGGATGGGATGGGATGGGATGGGATGGGATGGGATGGGATGGGATGGGATGGGATGGGATCTCCTTTGCTCTGCTGCTTGCATAGCTGGGATGAAGATGCTTCCTCCCATCAAGAACAGTAATCAGAGGCTCCACAGCTGGATGACCAAGGGAAATGAAACACTTGTGTTCTTGTGTTGATCCCTAGCAGCAGGATAAGATGTGGGATGGATGAGAGTGAAGATCTCTGATCTCACTCCTGTAAAAGGGGTTGATAGATGGGCCAGCAGCCCCCAGCTCCAGCAGCATGTAAATTCAATGAAACTTGTTCAGGGTCAGGTTATAGAATCATAGAATGATCATTTAGTTTGGACAGGACCCTTAAGATCATCAACTCCAACTGTTAACCTAACACTCTAAGCTATGCCCCAAGTGCCACATCTTTTAAATGCCTCCAGGGATGATGACCATCCTTGTGGTAAGGAAATTTTTTCCTAATATCCAATCTCAACTCCCCTGGCACAGCTTGAGGCTATGATGAGTTGGAGGGTATAAGAGAAAGAGACAGTTTGAGGAGCTGAATTCCTCTCTTCTTGCTCCAGATGACAGGTCTCAGCAAGTTAAATGCATCTTTAAGGGCTCTAACAGTCATGGAGAAGTTACCATCAAGCAAGACAAGATGATGCATGAGCTGTTCTGCAAGAGCTCTCCCTAGGGAAACATGTGGCCCCAAAGATTGAGTCAAGGTAAAATTTGTGACTGAATTCTTTGATGTTTCCTATACCCCCAAATAAATGTCCTGTTGGCTGGGTATTTTGTTACTGCCTCTTAAAAAAGCAATACTAAACTCAGCCACACATACAACAACTCTCACTCCAAGCCTTCTGTGTCTTGAATTCAAATAGGTGAAGGTTTCAGTGCATGCACTTCATGGAAGATGGATCCTGGGCTTTTGCCTGAGGTATGAAGAAGCAGGAATAAGTGCATTTCAGACAGGCTCTCTCAGAGGGTATCTCCATGCCAGGGCTGAGATTGCTTGCTCTACATTTGTTTGACATCACACAATTTATATTCCACAGCCACAGTGCTGCAAGAACATCTCCCTAGCCTGCAGCTTCATTTTCTGCACACAGCAACCCCAGCACTTTAATTGTCCCATAAATGTGATGGAAAGGATTTGATGCAAAGAGCTGTTAAAATGCCAAATGTCTTGAGCACTGCAACTAATGAATGGCTCCCAAGGATTCATGTTTCAATCTATATGCAAATGTGCCCTTTGGTTGGCTTGTGCTGGACTTTTCACTGCAGCATTACAGCTACCCAGGGAAGCCTCAGACTCATAGATCAGACAGATACAAGGCATAAATGGGAGAAGACTTAAATTATTCAGTGTTTATGAGAAAGAGAATCCAAACAGCAGAGTTACACTTTGCTTTTTATAATAACATGATTACACATAAGCCCCAAGCAGACCTACAATACCATTGCTTTTCTCCCCTGCTAACAAAATACACAGCACAATGAATCACTTGGCAAAGCTGAATGTGTGCTCAAAACAGTGTACATCAGATCCAGGTAAAGCCAGTGCTCACACAGCCCAAGTGGAAGATGTGAAAGATTTCAAAGCCTGGTCTCTGCTATTGCTACCCCCAGCATAGGAAAACATCTCCTGGAGCATCAAACAGAGATGCTGGCAGTCACAACATCTATTTCTGCTCATTTACAAACTGCACAAATCTCCTTCACCTGAATTGTAATGTGCAATTCTGGTCTTAACAAGAAGAAATTAATAGAATTAATTAATTCTTCTAAAGGCCATTCCTGATATGAGAGTAGGAAGCCACAAATATCCTCAAAAACCAGAAACATGAGTATATCAAGGATGATCTTGTTCATGTAGGCCTTGTGGGGTTTAAAGCTTAAGCTGTACTGCAGACTTTACATCCAAAGAAATGCCAGAGGTGTCACCAAATGCCAAATGTCAGAGGAATTGCAGAGTGGATAGGAGCAAGGAAAAGGTGAGATTTTGGCATTGTCCCCAAGAGTCACCTCCCCAGCAGCTCTGACAAGCCAGGAGTGCAGAGCTGAAGTCTCTGACCAAGCCTTGGCTCCTGCAAAGTTTCAAAATAACTGGAACAACTTCCTTGTTTTGCTGGTGAACTAAAAAGAACTTTATAGTGTAAGGCACCCGCTGTGCTTGATCCCTCAGGACCTTAACATCTGTCTGAACTTTGGTTTCCTTTATCTGCTTGGATTAGGTCTCCACTGCTTCTTTTAGCTCTTATTTCCACTTTTCTGCCTGTAACTGCAGGAGCAGGTTAGGGGGACACTAAGAATGGGAGAAACTGCAACAGCAGAGATACTCTTCATGTGGTCTGGACATAGTCAGTCAACTACAGTAACACATAAAACAATAATCTGAAAAGTCTATTTTAATGGATGAGATTTGCAGGATCACAGCATATCTGGGTTGGAAGGGATGCATAAGGATTGTCCAGTCCAACTCCTGGTGCAGAACTCAATCTTCCACGAAACACTTCAATTTTGCAGCAGATGTAATTCCCCAGCAGATAATTGGTTTGATTTCTGTTGGGCTGGCCCAGCAACAGCAAATTTGCAGCACCTTGGATTTAAGACTGGGATATAGGAGCTTCTTGCCTACAAGAGCAAGAAGATGGATGTGGAAAAAGGAGCCATGCAGCAAGCCCCAGTCTGCTGCCATTTGCCACCAGGACAGCCCTCTTCCTGGCCAGACTGCTTGGTCAGCTGTGGGCACAGCCTCCCTGCCTCCATTCCAGCTCCAAAAACTCCTCTAAGTAACAGACAGAACATGCATGGATGAGCTGCTGCTGTGCTGGGGAGCCAAACCAACCTGTCAGGCTGCCAAGGCAGGAATTCAGGAAGCCCTCCTTTTCCATCTTCCCTCTCTTTGTGCATGGAAATGGACTTGCCACTAGCAATTTGCTAGTGACTAAAGCTGATAAGTTTGGCTCCCTGCAGGCCCCTGCTGGGGAACAATATTGGCTTTTCTTTAGGATTACTGGGTGGAAGACACAGGGCAGGCAGAAAGCTCTGTGTGCTTTCTCCTCCTTGCTGGAGCTGTGCACTGGCCTGGGGCTCAGCTCTCCCTAAGGGAGACCCTGCTATGAATTGTTCTGATGGGAGAATGGAAGAGAAGCAATGTCACAGGCTCATCTTCAAAATTCCTGGGTTTATAGCTGGGTGGAAACCAAGCAGTAAGGGCCAAATGCTCTGTGATCATCTATGCCGGGTGATGATTTGGGGTTTTGACATTGTTGGAGAAAGTTTTCAGGGAAAAAGCATGTTGTGCATATTCAAGAATTAGAAGAAAAAAAAAAAAAAAAAAAAAAAAAAGACAGAGAGAAAGCTCCTTGGAAAATAACACAGGTCATGAACACCATAGATGTATTTTCAAATTCTTGCAGCAAAACTGAAGGAGGCAAAATACAAATATTGCTGCTATTTGGAATTAAGCATTGCATAAACAGCACCCTTTAGGAAAACAGAGAGCAAAGTGTTTTCTATGTGACTCAGAAAGGCCCTTTAGATGGGACAAACTGGTATAAAGTGACTTCAGAAAGAGCCTGTACCTGCTAATAACTAGGTAAGCTTACTTCATTATGGACGGACCCTTGCTCACCTTATCCATGCTGCAGAGATGTTTGCAGTAAGCAGCAAATTCAACACAAACCTATTTCCCTGATATTTGCCAGCAACTGCTTGGCACCTGAAGGCACAGGGAGAGTGCTCAGAGTTATTCAGAAGCAGGCTGCAGCCCTGCCTAGACAGGACACTGCTTTTAGATAATGAGCATGGTGCCTAATTTGACTGAAGCTCCACAAAGGGTGAATTCAGAAGACAATGGTCCAGTAGCTGAACCACAGAGGGGCAACCCCCATGGAGAGACAGGACAGGCAGCCTGGAGTGATACCATCCTAGACAGAGTTGTAACAGGGTATTTCTCAACTGCTATTCTGACCTTTTTGCCTAATTTGTTTTAATTTCCACACCCATTTTCCTTGGCATCACAACCTGCATCAGCCAGTCTGTGCATGGGGCCAACGCCTTGGAGCCTTTGGAAGGAGGACCAAGCTCCTGCACACCCCTACCAAAGTGCAGCCTGCTTTTGTTGGGCTCAGGTTCTGGCAGGTTAGGGAAATGCTGTAAAAAGCATTTCAGTTGCTCCCCAAGCTCTCTGGCATTCCTTCCACTCAAAGCTATCCTCAGCTCCTTGTGTCATGCTGTGAACTATGTGAGTTCCTTCAAAGGTCCAGTGCTTGCTGTTGGACAAAAGCAGATTTGCCAAGCAAGAAACAAAATGAAAATTGTTGGGTAGGTTTTCTCCATTGTGTCAATGCCTGTGTTGACAAATGCCCTTGAGTCTCAATCTGCAGCCCCAACCCAGGGCACGTGGTGGGACTGTCAGTCCTCCCCAGGGGAGACAAGGCAACAAGAAGCTGAGAGTGAGACATGTCACACTAGACAAAGGGAAAACACTAAAATATGAAGCCCTAAATTATTGCAGAATCTACATGAGACCTGCTATGCAATTAATTCTTCAATTCATACAATGGTTTGGGTCAGAAGGGACTTTAAGGATCATCTTGTTCCAAACCCCCTGCCATGGGCAGGGACACCTTTTACTAGACCAGGTTGCTCAAAGCCCCCACCAATCTCCCTTTGAACACTTCCAGGGATGGGGCATCCACAGCTTCTCTGGGCAACCTGTGCCAGTGCCACGCTCACAGGAAATAATTTCTTCCTAATATCTAATCTAAACCTGTCCTCTCTTAGTTTAAAAGCACTTCCCTGGTCCCATCACTGCAGGCCAATGTAAAAGTTGCTTTCTTTCTTTTTTACAAGCTCCCTTTAGGTACTGTGAGGTGATATAAGGCCTTCTCTTCTTCTTCTTCTCAACCCCAACTCTCTCAGACTGTCTTATCAGAGGTGCTTCACCCTTCAATTTCTTTTAAATGTGCAAAAAGACTCCATTTTTACACAACCAAAGCAGAATTGTTCCTGGAAATTGAAAATCAGTTTTTGAGCAGATCCTGTTTTTAGTCAGGCAGTAAGTTGTTTTATGCTTCTGCATGTCCACGATTCACGTGGAGCTTTTGGGCCATCCCAGATGAGAAAATAGAAGTGGAACATTGTGTGAGGTTAATCTGGACTACACATACAGAGCAATGATTTTCTCTAAGCCAATCAAGGATTAAGGCTAATGAGTATCTCTGCATCTTGTAACAGTCCTTTTAGGGAAATAAGATAGGACAAAAATAACCTGACTTGACCCTTCCCCTCCAAAAAAAATATTTTTATCAGTGCCTGCTGGAGTGATGGAGTAAAACTAGAGAAGCTGAAGACAGGAATTATTCACTTACCTGTCGTAGAATGACCATGGTTCCTGTATAAACACATCAGCAATCACCAGGAATGGACCTAAATCAAAAGAAGTCAGCAATTAATGACTCTCCCCTGACTCAAGAGATCCACTTGGGGACTGTCCAAACCCCACAGCATTTCCACAGCCCCAGGTGTGGAAGAGAGCTAGTGACAGTGAAACTCCCAGTGCTTTTGTAATATTAATTCCAGACAGTGAGAGACAATCCTCTAAATACGTCCAGATTAATGCTGGCATGGTGGTGAATGAGACCAGGACTGGAGGTCGCTTATGCAAGTAATATTTTGTAAACTGAGTCCTAGAAAGTTATCCAAGGATTAACCCAGCAAACACACTGATACTGATTTATTGCATGTGTCTTTGGATCCTGTGGTATGAACTAAAGCACATGGAATCAGGGAGTACTGTCCTTAACACATCACTGGATGGATGGATGGATTTTCATCTTTCCATCCAAACTGCTTTCAAGAGAGGAAAGAAAATATCAAGTCCCCTAGCAAAGCTTCAAGCTAAGACCTGGATTTGATGGAGTATTTCCACTCCCTGCTCCAGCTGTTGTGCAAATTGTATCTTTGTGGGATTTGCATGGGAAAGTGCCATGCTGCTCCTGAATTTGTGCTTGCTGCTCTGGTGACATTTCATGGCTCCCAAAATTAAATGTGTTGGGTTTGTAGGAATAAAAAATGCTTTCAAAGAATTGAATTTCTGCAGCTTTTAATCTCTGAATCATCCTTGCTATATGGCAGTCAATAATAATTGTATTTATATGGTGTGGAATGTTTTTCAGCATAGTAAAAATACTCATGCCTTAAAAAGCAGGGGAAAAGGCACTCAATCTCAGAGACACAATTCCCACAGGACACTGGACATTGAAGGCTGATGAGGGATAATCTTGCAGGACACAAGATACTTCCATTCACAGGGGCAAAATAATCTGGACCCATCATAAAAATCTAAATACAATGTTTCAAGTTTTAGCCATAATTTTCGATTTTATGCTCCCCCCACCAAAAAGCAAAGATTTCTCAGGGGGATGGGAGGAAGAAGTCTTTCCACCTTCCCCACAATCACCCCCAGGTGGGATGTCCCAAAGAGACAGGCTCAGTCTCTCAGTAAAAAGGCACAATAATGTCCCATGCCAGTGTCCCTACACACTTCCTCCTGGCAAGGAAAGTGATCTCTCTTCCCCACCAGCAGCAACTGCCTGTATCCCATTCAGCAAGGTGGGGACTTGGCCTCTGGTGCTGATCCTGCTGGCTGAGCTTTCTGTACCTCTCAGGTGCAGCAGGAAACAGAGGTGCTCCCATCCTGGCTAGAAAGGCAGGATTTCTCTCTGTTAGCTCCTGCAGAGACTGTAAAGGCTCAACAGAACTTCCAGTTATTCCCTTTTCCTCACCAGGCTGCCTGCACCACCTCTACGTTTTCACAGGCCACATATATTAAACAAATAACTATCCCACTGGAATTTCAACCACCTTAATGAAAACATCCATCTGCTAAAGCCATCCACAAACCCTCTGCATTGCCTAGGAAAGGAACTGGTGTCCTAACAGCAGCCAGGGCATCACTGTTCATCAGGAAATATTCACTGGGCAAACTTTGACCACAGGCCATATTTAATGAATTAATTTTGCCTTTCCTAGAAGGTAGATGAATGGTGGAAAATCACGTGCACACTTTAATAACTGAAAGGCTGTCAGGCACTTTTCCTAATTCTAAGATTGAATCTTCTCTGCAGCACATTAAATGATTACTCTTCTCTTTAATTCACATGGACTGAAAATAACTTTCTAACCCTGCCAAGTATGAGCCCTGAGGCAGACTGCCTAGGGATGCTGAAGTCTGTTCCACTGGGAACAGTCAGTGAAATCTTGGCCAGGCTGGGAGCAGGCACTGGGGGAGGCTCTTCAGAGGACTGGACATGATGATTATGGGGTCAGTGCTGGACACTGGGGTGGGTAGTTGGAGTTTCCTGGCTGCAGGACATCTGCTATGGACAAGTAATCTCACAGTTCCTTTCCTCCCTTTTCCTCTCTGAAAAACAGATCTCACCAAACAAGGGAACCTCTAAGTATCCCAGGCATCAATTTTGAGCTACTTAGCCAAGTGACCTAGGTGAGCTGGCCCCACTGGGTGTCCACACTGCAAAAACTGTGCATGGGACATCTATTCCAACAGGCTGAGCTAAAGCCACAAGTCCACATCTCAGAGCTGCTCCTTCAGTTTTTGTCCTGCTGCTGCTGAAGCAAAGCACTTTTCCATGATTATCTGGGTTCCCAACATTAAAACTACCTGGTGTGTGAGCATCCTGCTTAGCCTGGCCTCTGGTGATGCTGAACACTCTTCAAAACTTGTGCCAGGTTTGGAAGAGTATTTACATACCAAATCCAGTCTGGTTTTAAACAGGACTTTGGTGCCCAGAATCTTCTGTGGGCTATTTTTATTTTTATTTTCTGAAGGTCTAGCCTCAGCCCAAGCCAGGCTTGATCAGTGCATGGTCAGTCCCTTCATGATGCCTGCACAACACAGAGCCAGCTTTCCCCAGAGCTTGCTCAGCAGGGAACACTCCAAAGGGGAAGCAGCAGACTCCCCTGCCTGTTCTTCCCACAGGGATCAGTAAGAAGGATTGGGCTTGTCTGAGCACCAGAGAGATCAGCTGACTGCTAATTCATGAGGGCCCTGGTGGAACAAAACAGCCATCTGGACCCTCTGACCCTCGCTGGCAGGTGAGTGTAGGGCACTTCAATCCCAGCCCTGGGAGAAGCTCCACAGATGGTCTGGGAAATGAGCTGGGCTAAACAAAACATTCCCAGCACCTCTCCCATATCACTCATATGTAACACAAGGGCAGAGACAACCCTCTGGAAAGTGTATTTTTGGTAAACAGGGTTGATTTTGCAGCTTTCTGGCCATCACTGGTTGAGCATCATCTGAACTGAGCATCTGAGGGAGGCAGTGGGGTGAGGCTGAAGGGGCTCTAAACTCCATCTGGATGCAGAGTGATGTGTGACATGGAGCAATACATGCCACTTGCTAGCAAGCTGTGCTCAACAGAAGCCAAGGAGTGCTTCAGTATGAGGTCTGCACCACAGTGATCTCCACCATGGCTCGCCTGGCTCTGAAGAGATGCTCAGCACAAAAGGAAACTAACAGAGCTGGACTCTGGAGGGAGGAAGTCTGAGGAACCTGGACAAAGCCATAGTCCTGCACTTGCAAAGAGGGGGCTGCTAATCTGATCTCTGACTGGCACTTCTGTGCCCCTCGTTGGGACTTCAGGACCGGAGTCCAACCGCATGACTGGCCACACTTCCTGGGGGATCACTCCACAGTGCTAATCCCCCAGAGCACATGCTTATTAGGCACTGGTCAGAAGAAATTCAGGTACTTCTCCTGAAGCTCTGCACCTGAATGCAAGTGCAGTGGGAAAAAAAAAAAAAAATTATGAGGTGTGTGCGTTCAAATTCAATGCCCGTCCCCAACTGTACCCATCTTGGTGTAGAGCCTGTCTTTCAGAGAACACCCTGTGCACTTTAAATTGTAAAACCCCAGAATTCCATTCAGCTTGTGTCCACTTCATTTGGCAGAAACGTGTCACCTTAGCTGAGCAAAGAGATTTAACACATCAGTGCTTTCTGCACACTACTGCTTTCACCTCCTGCCCTCCTGCAAGGGATCTGAGAAGGATTAAGGATTTTCCAGTGTATTTTACTGTTCATCTGAGAAATGGTGAATAAAAAGGTCAGACCTACTCCCTCAGAGACAAGCACCTTTGTCCTTACAGACACCAAGATTACAATCAGGGAGGCAAACAATGGCTCTTGAAGGTAATTAAGCTGACAAACCCTGCCAGGCTTTGGGATCTCTAACCACTGACTGTGGGTGACAGCGGGCAGGAAGAAGGAAGGCAATGTCACTACATGCTCCTAGTCCTTGTCCATCTGGAAGCTGGCATGGTTGGGAAGCTGTGAGTTTGTATTTTTTGCACTTTTCCTAGAGCCCTGAGTGGGAAGCAGGGATTTCAGGTCAGAATGTCTCAGTCTGATTATGTCAGCCATTCATCTTCTTCTTGACTAACAGGAATCTTCCCTGCTAGCTTGATCAACTAGCAGGCTCTCAACAGAGACAATCCACTACTTCTTTAGGTAATTTGCTCCAGCTCAAACAATTCTCAGTGTTAAAAATTATTTAAGTATCTTCTCATCATCTATATTTGCCTTCAGCTTCTCACCTGAGGCTGTCACAGCTTACCAACTATACCTGACCACACAGGAGGGTTTTGCCTGTTCTAGTGGAAGGTGGCCCTGTCCATGGCAAAGGGGTTGAAACTAGATGATCCTTTTCAACCCACCCATTCCATGACTCTATGATATTCCCTATTTCTCCCATCTGAGCTTTTGGCTGAAAAAACCTTCCCTTCCCATGGCACAAGTATCTTCACCCTTGGCAGAAGAAATGGTCATTTCTAGCTCCTCCAGAAAAGCAAAATCCAGCCTTCTGCTTTTGTTACCCATGATCTCCTTGAACGTGGAGAAAAGATGCATTCCCATGGAAAGCAGCGGTATTGCCCGGCGTGCAATTAACAGCAGTGGGAATTCACCCAGAGTATTCACTGGCTTTATTACACACAGGACAGCACACCCTGAGCTTTTGCAAGTGAGCAAACTGTGCAAGACTGTCGTGGCGGGGATGTGGGGACACGGCAAGCACCGCCTGGCCACATGCTGGCTGCCCCGGTGCCGAGAAAGTTCCCTTATTTATGCCTTAATTGCCGCCTCCGCACAGACGGATCAGCTCCAGGGCATGCTGGCAAACGACGTGAGGAACGCCAGGAAGCTCTCACCTCAGCAAGGCAGGTCACAATGGCGACAAGCTGCAGAAAACATTGGAGCTACCACTGCCCGTGTGAGCATCCATGACACAGCCTGCCTGCTGTGATCAGCCTGCTCTCCTGGAAAAGCTCTGACCCAAATTCGCTGAAGGTCAAGGAAAGCCTTTCCTACAGCGTGTAGGAGCAGAACTTGAGTGAGTACCAGATTGCCAGTGAATGCTGCTCTCAGGAGAGGAATAGCTGCCTGAACAAGAGGTGTGTTTGGGTGTGAAGAATTACCTGCAGATCCAGCTTCCCGGACAACTGAGGGAAAAGAGGAATTCAAGGGGAGCAGCCAACTGACATGTAAAGGTATATCTGATAGCAGGGTGGGTAAAGAGCCATTGGGAAGCCCTGGATCCTCAGAAAAGCTCCTTGGTGTGCAGCATGTGCAACCTAACAGCTGTTTCAGGAGATGTGCAGCTTTTTCTGCAGCTATTCCTGCGGCACAGCCTCGCAGTGATGAAAGGCACAGGATTAGGTGCTAATTAGATTTGGGGGTACTCTGGTCAGGCTTCTCCTTCTCGTGGGCGGATGCTGTTTGCAGGGAAGACCTGGCAGTCTTTTATTGTGGTGGGGTTTTGTTTGGCTGGCTTGGTTTTGGCTTTTTTTTTTTTTTTTTTTTTTACAAAAAGAGATGTTCCAGCCATCCTACAGATCTGGGATCTTCAAACCCATGAAATCCCTGCTACTTGCAGGTAAAAACAACCTTTCCTACACAAAAGAAGACAGAGAACCTGCTAATGAATTAGCCAAATAACTACAGGATGAAAAGACCATAGGTGGCTTTCTGTAGTAAAACAGCCAAGCACAGGAGCAGCCTTGCTGCATTACACACACAGATAGTTTGCATTTCTGTCCACAGGTTTGTTTTTTTTCTGTGCTAGTAGCTCCAGGAAGAAAGTGCAGTGCTAAAGCACACTGCACTCTGTCATTCTGTGAGTGCAACTGAAACCCAGGGAAATGATGCTCGTAACTGAAACCAGCAATAAACAGGGTGTCACCTACACAGCATGAGTGACAGACAAGTGTCAGGGGCTGGGCAGCAGGTAGCATTTCCAGCCAGACTTCAGTACCCAAAAATAGGGTATTTTCAACAGACTTTGGGTAGAGATGAACAATATGAAAAACACAGCTTCTCTCTGAAAACCAAGACTTAATAAACCATGTGCTGAGCTCTCCTCATTGGTCAGGCCAACTATGGATCAGCTAAAAATGTAAACAATATTGTTTCCTGTACCCAGCTAAAAACCTCAACAGCCAGATCCCCAGCAGTATCAAATGATTAAGATAAACTGACTTTGGTTGAAACTGTTCTGATTTCCACAAGCTGTGAAATGCAGCGCCAAGAAATGCTGAGGTGGTGATCTCTGCTGAGACTGTGAAGGGTTTGAAAAGACAGCAAAGGAAAGGAAGGTGATCCTCTGTGCCTTCCTCCACCAAGGCTGCAGCACTAATTAGAGCCTGTGATGACAGTTCCAGGCTGTGCCATATTGTCTGCATTTGCAAAGCACTGGTCAGTGAAAAGACAGGAGACTCATCTCCAGCTGCAGGCTCTCAGAGCTGTTTTAGAAAAATAATATAGTTTAAGCTGGAAGGGACCTTTAAAGGTCATCTGGTCCAAACCCCCTGCCACAGGCAGAGATACCTTCCACTAGGTCAGGCTGCTAAAAGCTCCAGACAGCTTGACCTCGAATACTTCCAGCAATGGGGCATTGATCACTTCTCTGGGCAGCCTGTTTCAGAAATTCTCTTTTATATCTAGTTTAAATAGTCTCCTTCAGCTTAAAGCTATTCCCCCTTGTCCTATCACTGCATTCCCTTGTCCATAGCCCCTCTCCAGCTCTCTTGTAGCCCCTTTCATTACTGGGAAGGGCTCTAACATCTCCCAGAACCTTCTCTTCTCTAGACAGAACAAATCCAAATCTCTTCTCTCAGCCTCTGCTTAGTCACCACCAATCTCCTAACAGTTACCCACACTCTTTCATATTTCAGGTGAGGACAATACAGACAGTTCCCCAAAGAGGCTGACAGCCCCTGTGTTTGGGGTGCATTCTGAGCTGTCCTCTATGCCCACCTCAGATGCAGCTAGGTGGGCATCAGTTTCTTCTCCCAGGACAAGGGGACAGAGTCTTAAGCTGTGCCAGGGAAGGTTCAGGTTGGACATCAGGAGGAATTTCTTCTCAGAAGGGGTGATTAGACATTGGAATGGGCTGCCCAGGGAGGTGGTGGAGTCAATATCCCCAAAGGTGTTTGAGGAAAGGCTGGATGTGGCTCTCAGTGCCATGGTCTATTAACATGGTGTTCAGTCACAGGTTGGATTTGATCTCAGAGGTTTCCCAACCAAATTCATTCTGTTATTCTGTGCAAGAGTGCAACACTCTGAGTGGACAACATGTCTCAAAAGGTGATAAACTAGCTAACTCAAACAACTAACCCCAAAACACTGCTGACCACAGGACAGGATTTTAAGCAGAACTCAAGACAGAAGTGAAAGTTTCCACAAAGCCAAGAGCTTGCTCACTACCTAGGCATGGTGCAAAGAGATTCCTGAACATTTTCTTGCCTCCTCCTGGCCATGCCACAGATCAGAGGAGAGCTGGGAGCAAATACTTGTCCCTGTGTTTATCCACACAAGCCTGGGGACCATGGAGTAAGACAGAAGCATGCAAAGCCTAGAATGGGAGTCCATTAGTGTATCTCTCTGTTGTGGCTTTATGCTTCACATCAGCACCCATTGTTCCCTCTCCCATGGCAGTGCTGTCATTTAGGTGTCTTTGTGGTTCTCAACCTTTTCACGCTCCAAGTCCCATCTGACACCCAAAGTGGGATTGATGTGTTTATATGCAGACACTGGGTTAGATCAAGCCAACAAAGATTGGAAAGGTGAAGGGTCTGGAGCACAATCAGCAGCCAAGGGAGCTGGGGGTGTTTAGCCTGGAGGGGAGGAGGCTCAGGGGTGACCTTATCTCTCCCTAAAAGGAGGCTGTAGCCAGGTGTGGGGTCGGTCTCTTCTTCCTAGTAACAAGCAACAGGACAACAGCAAATGGCCTCAAGGTGTGCCAGGTGAGGTTTAAATTGAATATTGGGAAATTTTTTTCATGGAAAGGGTTTTCAAGCATTGGAACAGGCTGCCCAGGGCAGTGGTGGAATTAACATCCCTAGAAGCATTCAAAAGGCATGTGGATAGAACATTTAGGGACATGGCTTAGTGGTGAATGTGGCTGGGTTCATGGCTGGAATTTATGATCTTAGAGATCTTTTCCAGCCTGAATGTTTCTATGATTCTCTAAGATCACCTCCATGACTATGGAGACACACTAGTGCTTCCAAGGCCAATTCTTTCCATCTGTCAGGATTATTTATGTCCACAGACTACAGAAGAAGCCTGAGGTGACTGGTTTCATTTTTATGCCCTCTCCTTTCTCCCATCCCTGAGCAGCTGTGAATATGAAAAAAAACCACTTAGCTGACTCAGAGGGTTTGATCCCCAAACCTCTGTTTGGAGGGTTTTGGTAGCAGTGCCATGGAAAGAGACAGTTCAACTGAATGAACCCCAGCCAAAAGGTTACATTAAAACAAGAAATCACAGAAAACTCCCCCCTCTGGAAAGCCAGAGAATCGATATGTAGTAGTCTCTATTCATCTGACAGTGGTCAGGAAACAGGCATCAATTTTTCAAGCCCTCAGCAGGAAGTACAATAGATTTGCCCTGCATTCAATCTCCTCGGATAGTGCAGCAGGTAGAGGAGCTGAACAAAGGAGCTGACCTTTCCTCCCTCCCTGTGCTCTCACACAGCCCAGGCAGAACAAAGCCCAGGGCGGCATCCGATCCCGACCCTCCCGAGCAGCGCAATCTCCCTTTGTGCACCAGCACTCTTCACCACCACAACAATTAACCAAACAAAGTATCCCTTTGCAAGGAGGGCAGCTGTAATTTCAGCATAATCCAGACGCAGCAGGCTGAGCTGATCTAGGGGAAATGCTGCACTTGCAGGTGGGCTGAATGGTGTCTGCAGTTGTTTTCATCTCCTCTGTACCTGGACATGGACTCCCAAGTCTTGTCCCTACACACAGGGCACAGCACATGGCAAGAACAAATTAGGAGTTTGAAACTGAGGGTGATTTGAGACATGAACATGCTCTCAAGATTCTCCTCCTTGGAGTAGCACAGTGCTGGGAAGCCCTCTTGCTTGTCCTGAGCAAATTGTGCCAAGACAGAGCTCAGAACCTGCCTACCTGTGATTCAGAGGAGCCCAAGTAGCCTGGACTGAGCAGACCAGCAAGTGCCAGTGGGGTCACCATGGACCTGCTCCTTCCTGGGCTGGTAAATCCCTGCTGTTCATAGAGCAAACAGATGTGGTGGTTGACTCCAGCCTGATGTGTTTTACACTGAATGCTTGGATTTGGGAGGAGATTCATGCATGGTGCATCCTGTTTTGGGCCAAGTTTGGAAGGCTGCAACCTCCTGAGCCACCCAGGCTCTGCCAACCCTGCAGTGGAACCATGGACATCACCCCTTAGCTGAGATACAGGTGTAAGCCTTTGGCACAATGGCTGTTTGTTATCTGAAAACAACTCTGTAAAGGCCATAGAATCCTAAAAAGATTTGGGTTGTGAAGGACCTTAAACATTATCTTGCTCCAACCCCTCTGCTAGGGGCAGGGAGCATTTCCACTAGATCAGGTTTCTCAAAGAGCCATCCAACAGGGATAGGGCAGCCTGTTGCAAAGGTTTGGGAACCAAACATCCATTTTACAACAGTCTCTAGATGACCCTCCACCACCCAGACAATATATGGCAGAGGTAATTTACTGAACTTAGCTCAGCTCAGTAAATTAATTACTAACCCACTTCTGTTTTTTTTCCTTTGTTCTCTAAAGGGAGTCTTTACTGCAGCCAGTGTTTTAGCAACAACTCTAGCAGGATATTATCCTGTGTTATTCCTTCTTGAATCCCAGCCTGTTTGTGGAGGAGGGGCTAATGCTATCCTCATTTCACACAGAGGGAAACTGAGGCATGGAGGGAGGATGCCACATTCCCCAAGGTCACCCAGTAGAACCAGGACACCCAAGTCTGTGCCTGTGACTCCAGATCAGAATGTCTTTAATAAAAGCAGCTCCTCTACTTTTCTCTATCCTTAAATTGGCCTAATAAGCAGCTGTCTCACCTCTACTCTTGTTGGTCCCTAATGATCTGGCCTTGGCTCTCTCCTCTTGGTGCCACTAATGCTGGCTGGAGCAGGACTTCTGCAAGCTGTTGTAATCCTGTGAGGGCTTTTGTCTCAGCAGGAACCCCTTTGCTGGGATTTTTAGTGAAATCCTCCTTTGGCCTGCCCTAACCCTATCCTCTTATTTTTCATGGTCCTGGAGAAATTCAGGGTGGCCCTTCAAGAGGCTGGGGTCAGCTTCCAAATGCAAGGGCTATTAGGATGAAGTGGGCTCAAATCATAAGATACCAACCCTCTTTTCTCTGCTGAGACTCCTGCTGACTCCTGAGGTTGTTTTGCTTAAACAGGGACTGTAAAATTAAGTGGAGACTCTGCTCTGGCCTTTGAGGATGCCTTTGGTGCAATCACCATCACACCCCTCAGGCAGTGCTGGGAGACATCAGCCCTGTAATAGCCTGGATGAGAGGGGGACAGACACTCCCTGACTCATTGGCTGCACATGCAAAAAGTTCCATTAATTTTTCAGCTGGGGATCCTGAGTCACAGGGGCTGTTTGCTGCTGATCCACTGCTCTCCTCTCTGGATGTTATTCAGTGCATGGGATGCTCTGCTCTAAAGGGCATCTGGCTGAGCTGGAGTCACTCATATAGGTCAAAGCAGAGCTAGACTAAAGGGCACATAAAAAGGTACATTTAGATTAGATTTTAGGAGGAAACATTTTACTGTGAGGGTGGTGAGGCACTGTCACAGATTGCCCAGAGAAGCTGTGGATGCCCCATCCCTGGAAGTGTTCAAGGCCAGGCTGGATGGGGCTGTGAGCAACCTGGGATAGTGGAAGGTGTCCCTGTCCTGTCCCCATGGCAGGAGGGTTGGAATGAGATAATCTAAAAGGTATCCTCCAAGCCAAACCATTCCATGATTTTATGTGTTAGGTGTAGCATGGGCTTAAAGTAGAAGTCATCCTGAAATGGTCTGGATGGACAAAAGGACTGGAGTCTCCTGGAAGTAAAGTGGCTTTGCTCCATGCCAAGTTCCCACCGGGCAAACAGCCGAGCCAGAAATAGACAGAATTTTGTCTGCAAGGAGCAAAGCCTCATTTACAATAACAAAATTAAAAATAATAAGATTTCTAGATGGTCAATAGGGCATAACCCCTCCTAAGAAGACTTTCCTGCAGTGAGGCATCCATAATAGTTTTCTCACCCCATCTGAGATGTCCAAAAGGCACTGGCATCATGCTGCAGGGCACCAGGTTTCTCCCATGCTCACCTGTGTATTATCAAGAAGTGTCTAGGAACTTTGTTTCCTTGTCACAGCTCAAATTTGAAGTGAACTTGATAATCAAACTACTGTGATTAGGTGACACACCTAAAGGGACAAGCAGAGTGACCACAGCAGCTTTGTTTCCTATGGAAATCAGCCTAGATGAGAAAGCCAGCTTTAATCAGATCCTTAAATTATTCCAGCATTAACATGCTCTGTTCCTACCCTTTTTTGCAGTACTTTGAGATACCCACACAAAGAAAGGGGTGGCTGTTGATAGCTGCCATTTGCTCTTAGCTACACTTAAGAAATGGGTGGTTTCTGGAGACAAGCCTCATTTCCCTGGCTGAGGCCAACATCACAGCTGCACCTGAAAAGCTTGATTTTTGTTCCAGCCCTGTTTACTTAACATCTCCCCTGACTGCTGAGCTCAGGACTGGGAGGACAGGACCTGGTTTGCTACTCTGAAGAGTAGTCTGCCCTGGGAGAAAAACAGATATAAGAGGGATTGGGGAGATCTAGACAGTTTTTTTCTAAAAGCAATAAGGCTGTCCTAACAGCTTTCCCCCTCTGTTGGCCATGGCCACCATCCTAATTTGTATTGGTACAATTAACCTGGATCGACTGCAGTCCTGATTTACTTCATCATTTGGCCAAGATCTTTTTCCAGCCATGGAGAACCTATGGAGACTTTCAGTAGACTTGAGGAAGGTGCTTACACAGAAATTAAATGTTAAATGTTAAATGACCACTCCTGTGTTTCTCCAGACCAAAACCTTCTGTGGGCTGCAGGAGAGACAAACCCAGAATGTGTGTGTGTGGTTTCTGGAGTTCATCTCAGCCCAGGGTAAATCTGCTGGCCTTGATGGCACTGATCCAGCAAAGCTGAGGGATGAGAAGAAGCAGGACAGAAATAGCTGGGGTATCACAACATAACAGCAGCCTCTGCTGATGCTGGAAAACACCCAAAGGCTCAGGCGTGGGAGGCAGCGCTTGATGTGCTCTAGCTGGGCTGGCAGGGCTCCTCAGCACAGCACACACCTGCTGGGCTCCTTGGCCCCGTGCAGGAGGCCTGCCTGACCCCCAGACCCAGCCTGAACCCCTCCCTGCTGCTGTGCTCCCCCTACTTTCCAGCCCCACTGCTGTTGTGAAGCTGTTTGAGCCCCCTGAGCTCAGCGGGAGCTTTGCCTTGGCTGCCAGCTCAATGCCGCCAAGAGGCAAAGCATCTTCTTCTCCCAGCCTCTCCTGCTGCCATGAATTCAAGCTCCTGTACACCAACACACACCAGGCACGTGGAAAACTGACTTACAAAGCAAGCCTCACCCCAGCAAAAGCATGGGTCAGCTCTGGAAATCACAGGAATCCACACACAAACCCCAGCTTTTCTAGCCGAGATCCAGCTGATCAATATCTCTGTGGCAATTCCCTAATGGCTTTCAGGAAATCTGATACAGAACCTGCAAGAAATCCCACTAAGCTCCTCTCTGTACCTGCTGGAATAAAAATATTTTCAATGAAAAAAGAAGAAAACAGGGTCCGATGTATTTCCCTCGACTCACATGACGCTTGTACTAAAATGATGTGCTAACAATTTATCTTCTCCAAGATAACTAAGAAGTGCAGTGAGACTGGTATCTCAGAAGAATTCTTTGAAGGAGGATCTCTGGACATGAATAATTTTTTAGTGAGTTGAGCTCCACATAAAATAGCCCACACTGGTTCCAGACTGTGGGCTCCCCATCTACTGTATTTCTCTCACAGAGGATGCCTAAGGAGCAGTAGAAAAGCAGATGCAGTGGCATTACTCTGCAATATTCCCCCAGAAAATAATAATTTGCAGCTCAAGAACCCCTAGAGCCAAAAAGGGGTAGTTTTCTTTTTCCTTTAATATTTATGCTCTATAGTTTTTAGAGGCTTTTTGTAAATGAAACTTGTCCAAGTGCTTTTTTTAACCCAATACTTTGAGTATCCATGGGCTTCTGCCATAAGGAGCACCACAAATGCCAGATTGGGAAAACTCTTTATCTTTTAGCCTGGTCTCAAGAAGCTTCATTTGATGCTCCCTGATTTTCGTATTCCAAAGGATAATTAAGGAAAAAGTCTTTCTTTTGCATTCACCATGCAAACATGATCTTCCAGGATCTATAACATACCTTCTTCCCATCTCTTCTCACCTTGGAGCCTTTGTCTAAACAATCATTCCTCCCGTGGAAGGTATTCCAGACCTCTGACCATCTCTCTCAGAATTCTCCCCAGTGGGATCATTTTTGTTTTAGATGAAATTGAATTGACATAAATCATCAGAGGAGTGGAATGTGCCCTCTGGACAATGGCAGATATGAGAAGGAACACAGAAGGGCTTGGTCCCAATATTGGGGTCCTGATCCCAATCTAGCACAGCACAGAGCACCTTTTCCCTGTGCTCTGATGTTTTGGCAGCATGGGTAGGAATGAGTTAATGTTTAAGGTCCCTTCCAACCCAAACCATCCCATGATTCTATAATATTCCTAAAAGTCTTTACATTTACATGGAGATGTTGATAGCTACCATGATCCCAGATTCATCTTCCCATTTCCAAAGTCAGGAACAGCTGAGGAGAGTGGCTGTGTCTGATGGGGTGAAACCTCTTCCAAGCCCAGCTCCCACTGTGCAGCCAGTGTCAGACGGGGAGAGAGGGCAAAACCAGGATTCACAGAGGCTCTGTTCTCCCAGCACTCCATGTAACATCAGGCATATCCCACTTGCAAGTCTTCCTTCCCCCACACTCATAAAGGCTCAGACCAGGCTGGCACAGTGTAAGTTTTAACTCCTTTCATGCATGTGAACCTGTGCTCAGGTCATCTGTGTCATTGCACCAGGTTAAATGCAGGAAAGGGGATGGCAGCAGCTGAACCAACATCCTGGGAAAGCCATTTGCTGGGACTGCAGTCTAAGAAGAGCTCAGTGATTTGCTGTGACTGCTCTGAGCCTGGCAATGGGACCAAGCTCTCAGGGTTTAGGTTCCAGCTGGGCTGAGGCAGAAGCTGCTACCTAGCTGCTCAGGCTGGGCATCTAACAATGCCAAGAAATAATGGGGTCCCCAGAGATTTATGGCTATGGATTTCTAACTTGTCTATTTTCATTTGGTGCTCAATCTACTTCAAATCGTACTTCAATCTACTTCCATTGCCTGTTTTCCATTGGATTTTCACATTCTTCATTCCCTTTGTGCAGCTGGGCACAACTGCACTCTGCTCTCTACAAGTGTCTGACTATGAGAGCTTTATATTGGATACCAGGACAGCTTTCTTTGCAGAAAGGGTGGTCAAGCACTGGAACAGGCTGCCCAGGGAAGCAGTGGAGTCATCATCCCTAGAGGTATTTAAAAGATGTCTAGATGTGGCACTTGGGGACACAGTTTAGTGGGGGACTTGGCAGTGCTGGGTTGAGGGTTGGACTTTATGATCTTACAGGGCTTTTCCAACCACTGTGTTTCTGCAGAGCAGGGGAATGTGCACAGCTCCAGGCACAGCAGGGATTGGGATTGTCTCCCTGGGGCTGGACAGACAGCATAAACATGGACACTGCTGTCCTGTAAAGCTTTCTGGCTCTACCCAGCACTTGACTGGGGGACCAGAAAGTCACAAACACATAGGTTCATCCCATATCAGTTTTCCTTGACATTGCCTAGCAGAGAGGAGGGCTTCACAGTGCAAAGCTGTCTCCACATCCTGCCAAACCCTTGGTACAGTGACACTTGTCCCACTCTGCTTTGGGAGAAAAAAAAACACTGGCTCTGCTGCAAGACAACAATAAACTCCCCTGTTTTTTCTCTCACCCTCAAAAGGGACTGGCAGAGCAGATGTGACTGACATGGTCTTGATGTGGACAACCAAAAATGTGCCCAGGACTGAGAGCCTGCAGCCACCTATCCTGTCAGCCCCTTTCTGCCAGGCTTGGAAGCTGTTCTCTGCAGCTCCAGGAAAGGCTTTGAAAAAAAAACTATTAGCTGACAATGCCTTCATTAATCACAGCATAATCCTTTCCATGGCAACCCAAGGATTGCGAAGTCACAAGTTAGCAAGCGTAAGACAGAGCACTGTACAGCAGCCCGGGGAAACTCCACAGCCAGCAAGAGGGGAAATGAGTTAGAAACAATATTGCCTTGAAAAGAGGGCCATCCCTGGCCAGGATTCAGACCTCATAAATGCCACTGTCTGTGGGGAGATCCTGTAGCTTCAGGAAGTTACTCCAGTCTCACCCCAAAAAGCCCAGAAGAGACTTTGGCCCTTAGTTTTACAAAGATCAACACTTTCAAACAGGTCAGGGAGAGCAGAAAGACAGTTTGGTGCCAGGCCATCACCACAAAGTTAAACACAGTTTAGATACACACATTTGGGAATTGTAAGGGCTCAGAGATTGCAAAACCAGAGGTGAAAACAATTCTGACCATCAATGAACAGCAGTGCTGTCCTGGATACATTTTTGTCCTCTTTGATTTTGCCTGGGACAGTTCAGGCACAGGGTAACGAGGAGACTTCACAGGATCTCACAGGGATGCAGGTTTTGACTGAAGCTTTGGCAAAGCTCAGTCAAAGCTGCAAATCCAGCCCATACCTTCACACTACCCGTGCTGGGAGCTTGCAGTCCCTTGTCTCATGGGAGGAGTAAGACCCATAGTGTCCTATAGAGGAGGGTGGGTGAGGAGCCAGCTTGCAACAACCATGTCCTTGCCATCTTTATGCAATGCACAGGTTAGCCCCACAGGGTTGCTTCTGGGACATCCTTTTGCCCAGACTATGGAGAGAAGCACTCACACCAACACCACAGCCCTAGGGCTGTGAGAAAATCATCTCTATCTTCTGCCACCTCTTTCTGCAGGGGAGACTTAACAGCAAGGGGCATCCAGGCAAGCTTAGACCCACCACAGTATTGCCTTTCCAGCTCCCCCTCCATTTTTCCTACATCACACATCCTCCACCATACACCTCAGCCTTCCCAGAGACATCAAGATATGTTCCACTTTCTCTAGGATATTGTAATTGTAAATAGCCTAGGAAATCCTGGGATTTTTCTTCGGTATTGTGCTCAGCTGTCACAAAACATCTTACTCCCAAACCAGCAGCAAAATGCAAACTGCTTTGTGGGAATTGCCTATCCCATATCCAGCCCCAGTCCCTTCCCAGGGATGTCCTAATAATTTAAAAGCCTGGAAGGTCCTGGGTGCTGCCAGTGTGAGCCAGGAGACAGCCCCCAAAACCCACCTGGGCACAATCTGTGCTGTGCTGCGGCCAGGGAAAACTTGTGGTGCTCCCTGAAGAGCAGGCTGGGCTTTATCCACCTACATGGCGTGTGTGGAGCTGCGAGAGGGCAGGGAGAGGTGAGGTGGGCAGGGAGGATGGCTGGTCCTGTGCACTGCCAGCGGATCCATGCAGCAGGGACATCCCCAGAGCTGTCCCTGAACTGGAAGGGCTGCGGAGCAAAGGGGGCACACCACAGTGCCCCCCACCCTCACTCCAGCTCCCTGCGAGGTGACCCCGGCCAAATTAAGCAGCAGCTAGAAATTAGCGAGCGGCTAATCCATGCTGCAGGAGCCGAGCCGGCTCGGGGCTGCCGGGCACTGCTGGCAGCTCTGCGCTGTGCCGTCTCCCCCCTCCCATCGAGCCCAGCCTCTTGCCCAGGTTTGATCCCCGGCGGGGGCACCCCCACCCCTCCATCCCTCCGTGCATCCCTCCGTGCATCCCTCCATCCATCCCACCCACCGCACCTCACCGCGCCCACCGCACCCCGCAGCCCCATCGCCCCCCGCCCCGAGCATCCCCAGCCCTGCCCGGCTCCCCTCACCTCAGCGGGGCATGGCCGGGACGGCGGCACGGGCACGGAGCCGGAGCGGAGCCGGCTGCTCCAGCACCGAGCGAGGGCAGCTCTGCCCGGGCTGAGCCTCTTAGCGGGGGAGGAGCCGGCTGCAGCCAGCCCTCCGTGCTGGGTGTGGTGTGTGTGTGTGTGTGTGTGTGTGTGTGTGTGGGTGTGTGTGGGTGTGTGTGTGGTACCTCCATCCATCCATCCATCCATCCATCCATCCATCCATCCATCCATCCACCCATCCATCCATCCATCCATCCATCCTGGCTGCAGCCAGCCCCCTGTGCTGTGTGTGTGTGTGTGTGGTACCTCCATCCATCCATCCATCCATCCTGGCTGCAGCCAGACCCCTGTGCTCTGTGTGTGTGTGTGTGTGTGTGTGTGGTACCTCCATCCATCCATCCATCCATCCATCCATCCATCCATCCATCCATCCATCCTGGCTGCAGCCAGCCCCCTGTGCTCTGTGTGTGTGTGTGTGTGTGTGTGTGCTGACACCTTCCACTATCCCATGTTGTTCACAGCCCCATCCAGCCTGCCCTTGAACACTGCCAGGGGTGGGCATCCACAGCTTCTCTGGGCAAACAACCTGTTCCAGTGCCTCACCATGCTCACAGTAATCTATAATCATCATAGATTATAGATATATAATCATATAATCTAAGTGTCCCTTCTTTAAGTTTCAAACTATACCCCCTTTCCCTATCATTATCTGTTCAAGTAAAATGTTTTCATGGCACCCATGCTATGAGTTTCAAGTCCTCCTTGTGCAGAGCCCTGATGAATCCCTGGGAAAAGTGCCCTGTGCAGAGGTCTCTGGGCTGGTCTCTGGTATCCTTGTTCGAATGCACCAGCCTTGTGTACTTGTGAATGTGAAAAATGGGACAGGAAGACACTTGAGGACCAGGAAACTCAGAGCTGAGGTTTTGCCTAGAAGCTTAACTCTGACCTGGTGACTCCCTGCCCAAATCTGGGCTAGTGTCTTTTTTCCTTCCTGCTGAAAGGTGGGGCTGGATTTAATTGTGCTATGAAACATCACTGAAGTTTCCTACTTAGGTATAAAGCTTGTAATTTTATTTAGTGAAAGGTGCAAAATACACATTTTTATTTGTAGAGTTATCATAAAAGTTGTTAGGAAGATCCACTTTGGAATGAGGGTGCTGGAAATCCTCCTGAGGGCCTGATTGAATGCAGTTTTTTGGTGATACTGCAGAAGTTAGGAACAATAAAAGGGAGCCTCCTTGCTTTGAAGCTAACCAGGAACTCTGCTTAAAATGTAGAAGTCACAGGACAGTCACCTGGTCCCTTCCCCAGCCCTTGGAAATCCCTGCTGGTGCCCAGCCCTCAGCTGTGAACAGACTCTAAAAGCTGACTCTAAAGCTGACTTTAATCTCAGGACAGATGATTTGTGACCACCTGGGGCCATGCCCAGCATCACTCAAGCCCTCCTCAGTGTGTCAGTGTAGTTGGGCTATTGGCCAAGGATGCAGCAGCATCTGAACAGCTCTGAGGGACAGGCAATGAACCCAACCCATTGCTGGAAGCCCTTTCTGCTGGAAATCCCTCATCATTTTGATCTCATATGGCAGGGAATGTATACAGGCTCAAGGTGGGAAGATCATGGCTATAGGGGATCCAAGTACAAGGAGAAATACTTCAGCACCAACTTTCAACCACAGGATGGATGTCTGCTCCTCTGTGGAAACGCTCTTTCAGGTGAAAGGCAGACCCTGAACTGCCAATTTATCATAGAACCAAAGAATCACAGAATCACAGAATGATTTGGGTTGAAAGGGACCTTAAAGATAATCTAGTTCCAGCCCCCTGCCGTGGGCAGGGACACCTTCCACCAGACCAGGTTGCTCACAGCCCCATCCAACCTGGCCTAGGACACTTCCAGGGATGGGACATCACATGCACAGCTTCTCTGGGCAACCTGTGCCAGTGCCTCACCAGGCTCACAGTAAAGGATTTCTTCCAGATATCTCATCTAACCTCACCCTCTCTCACTTTAAAGCCCTTTCCCACTTGTTCTGTCAAAACATGCCCTTAAAAAAGACCCTTTAAAAAAGTCCCCTATGAAAACTAATATGAAACTATATGAAACTAATGTTGTGAGCAGAAATCCTGGCAAACGACCATGCTGGAGGGATGAGGAGATGCTGCAGGACCCTTGGTGAGCCTGGGCTGGCTTTTGCCTAGAGCTGTGCACTATTCTATTACTTGCTGCTGGTTTCCAGACATGCACAGTCTCTGCACACCTCCCAGTGATGTGCTGAGGTCCCACACCAATTCCAGCACCCCTCTCTCCGTGCTGGTGTGCACACCAGCAGACACAGGCAGGCCTGCAAAGTAACCTATACTTTTAAGCCCACTGCCCCAGTACTAGCAAAATTGAGGTGTGGATGTTGGTGGAAAAGCACAACCTCCATGCCTACATGATGATCTGTGGCTTATCCAGGCTTGCATAGACCTTTTTTTTTTTTCAGAACGTGCACAGAGCCAGACTTGGTAAAGCTACCTGGTCTACACCAGAGCTCCTGTGCTATGTCCAGCATCATAAGGGCCCAGCCAGGACATCCTGTTTGTAAGGCTTTTCCCCTCAATAAAGGTCCTTGCAAGCTGTTTCAGTGGTGGAGGAAGAGGAGTAGGATGCCCATTCTATTATTGGGTGACACATCTTGTCCCAGAGGATGATCCCACAAGCTGAAGAGTCTGGGAAGATACCTCCACCCCACAATAAAAGGGCTTTTTCCAGATGTCTGCTCCAGGCTCTTAGGGGTGGGCTGCAGAAGCACACAGCTCCTCCATGCTGCAAAGCCTTTGAGCATGGGCAGCTGGTGGAGGGAAGCTGAGGAGGATGCAAGATCCCAGTGCCAAAGCTTTGGATCTGTGAGTTACAGCAAGTCAGGAGATTCCAGTGGGCAGGGCCAGGGTTTTCAAATGCTCCCCATGTGCATTGTACAGGCTTGTTTTCTGAGGGAAAGCCATCCAAAATCCTCTTCCTCCTCCTGCTTTGCCCATAAACTCTCCCCACCTCCTTTTATTTTTTCAGCCATCTACAGAGCTCTTTTCCAAGTCAGGTGAGGCTAAAAAACCAAATTCCCTGTGCTGTGGGAAGTCTGGGGCATAGGATGCAAAAGTTTACAGTCAGAGGAGGTTACCCATTTCCACTGTGGATTTTCTCAGCAAATGTGAGTGTAACCTTGTGTGACAGACTCATGCAGATCACCTTGCCTCAGCCTCAAAGTCTACAGGGAAAATAACTTGAATGGAGTTTGTTGAACCGAGCAAATTCAAAAGGCTCTGCAGAGCCACCTTGTGCCCATCAAAAGCATTCTGGAAGAACACAGCAGTTCAAAAGCAAGGAGTCTGAATAAAATATACACAATTTATTTATTTATAGGAGGTTTACAGCTGTACAATGTTGGCTTCCTGCTTGGACCACTCTCTGATCTTGTGCAGCACGACACGTCAGTGCCTTTGGCAATGAAGACAAGTCACAGCCTGTTTTAACAGGCAGATGTCAAAAAGAAATGGATTCCACGGAGTGTAATGCCAGGCTGCTTGCAACCATTGAAATGATTAACAAAAGAAATGTGAAATAAACCAGACACATGTCCTACCCCACTCATGAGGGACTGAGAAGTGATTTTCAGACCTGCCCTCCTCTCAAAAAAAAAAACAAACCAGTAAACAAAATCCCCCCTGAATATTTGTTTACTTAATTCAAAGAGAAAAGGCATCAACAATAGGAATGGCATCTCAATAATTCCCCTCCCTCATCTGCTCTATAAATAAGATAAAAAGAAGAGTAAGAAAGGTAATTTTTATTCTTCCATTGGAAATGTAGGGAAGGAAGGCTTCTGCTCCAACTTTCCCAAAACTTTCTTTTTTCCTTTAAAAAAAAAGGACAAATATTACTGATATTAAGACAATTTGGTCCTGATATAGAGTGTTTTTTTTTAAGAAGCTATTAAAAAGCTGCCTTTCCTCTCTTTATGGCTTGATTCTCTGTATGGAGGAAGGAGGCTGCCCATGGGCACCAGGGCACCACAACTCCTTGGTGAGCTTTGGCACTGCTCATTGGTGGTCTCTGTGCCATTTGGCACATGGTAGGGCACTCCTGGGCTGAAGCTCATCCATAGCCTGATTTCTTGGGAAAGCAAGGCTAATGCAGACAGGCTGGACACCTCCATCTGCTCCTGTCCTGTTCCTGTGATGCCAAATAGCTCATCCCCCTGCCAGGTGAGGTATCTTTTGGCATCCCTCTCACATATGAGGCATATGAACATAAGCCTGTGAGATCTTCTCCTAAGACCCAAATCATACCTTCTAACCCCACAATCCTGCTTCCATTTATTTTCAGTGATGAATGTCACAAACAAAACTAAGATAAAATCAAAATGTCTGATTTGGTCTTCCTAAATTCAAGGATTTCCTATGACCTTGGGATCAAAAAATTGCTTTACCTAACCAGGAGCATTTAAGTCAATTCTGCAAGACACTGAACCAAACCTGGTCCAGTGATGGCACCTGGAGTTGGAGGGTGCTCAGTGCAAGCCAGGAGTAATTGAGATCTGGAAAGAGCATCATGGGACCACTGCTTGCCTTTAATTCCTGAAAAACAAGACCTAAGAACATAAGCAAATTTGGTAAAAAAGCCAACTCATTACTGCAGGAGTGTGAAGAGGAGAAGAGGGGAAAAGCAGCCTGCAAAAATCAATGCAGTTGCACTCTGCTTCTGGTTGCACCAAGAACTGAGCTATCAGGTACTCTGGGGAGCACTTTATCATGTTTAAGACTTAGCAGACCTTTAGGGACTTTAAAAAAAACCCAAACAGACTTTCAGGACAAACATGAGTATTTAGTAGGACAAGGAGAAACCCTTTGCTATAGCAAACCTGGCTTTCCTGTTCACTTTTGTTGCAGGAAAAGGACTCTGCCCAGGTCAAAATTTACCAAGACTGAAAGATGTTATCATATGTATTCATTTCCACTTGCATGCAGGTGACTGCAAAATATTTGCTTAGAAAATGTGACAGAAATATCCCTTAACTTGCACCACTTTAAAGGCACATGAATAAAAAACCTTGAACAACAGGAGAAAAAAAAAAAGTTTGAAACTTGTCCTAGTCAGCTGCTGAAAGGCTAGACAATGGATTGTTGTTTGGTTTATCTGGGATGGTTTATAAGAAGCCAGATTCTGCCACCCAGTGGAATAAGGAAGATTAACCCAGTTTCATGCAGCCTAGGCATGTCCCCAAGGATGCATTTGGGCTGTGCTCGTGAGACTGGCTCTAGGACTGTGCAACTCATCCTCCACGACAGGAGACTAGAAATTAAAGGTGAGAGATGGACACTGGTATGAATTAAATATTCCCAGCATTTTCAGGCTGCACTGGGAGCATTGCTCCTCTAGTACAAGCTAAAATCCCACTATTTTTAAAAAGAATTTGGGAAGGCGAGGCACTGAGAAATGATGCACTGTAGGCAGCAGTACAGAAGGAACCCATGGAGCAAGCTCCCCATCCCTTGAACTTGACACTTTGTCCTTCAGAGGAACGAATCTTCTCTTCCCTAAACACTGAACTGCCCCAGCAGACAACCCACCCCACTGCTGGGGTGAGCTCTGGGGATGGGGACAGCATGGAGACACGGGGACAGCAGGCAGGCACCACGGGAGTCCAGGAGGCACCCACGGCAGCTGGGTCCAGACTGATTCAGAAACCTGACCCCAGAGAACAGCTGTTGACAAAATCTTTCTATACTTCAGAGCTGCATGGGCTTGGACAAGACTTGGGTGGAGACAGCTTGTCCCCAGAATGATGGAGCCTTTGCTCTTGCTGTCCCTATGGATTTGGGCTGCCTTGCAGTCGCAGTGCACAAACCCATACCCAAAAACATCCAACATGCCCCAAATCTGTTTTCCCACTTCTCTCTGCTGTGGTGCCTCCACGGATAAGCGATTACATGGCAATTTCAAGGGAGACAGCTCCATGCACACTACTCTTAGCCCAAGCAGACACACTGAGGATGCACTGAAGCAGCTGGTGGCACCGCGGTGGCCACGCGTGTGCGTGGTGGCACGGGTGTGTGCCAGCCTGTGTAAACAAACAGCCCCAGGGCATCGTGCTCTGGCTGTCAGGGCACACAGCGTGCTCACAGCAGACCCACAGCCCACCTGGCAGCCAGGGGGGCTGCAGAGCACGCCAGCAGAAGGATCGATGGGGTTCCCCAAAAAAAAGGCACCATTTTTTAACATTGAAAACACAAGATTGGCTCCTTGGAGTGGAATGCATGCATGGTTCATATACACTTTGCAGATGGTAGGTAGGCTCTGTGTGGCTCTCTATATATGCATATATGTATATATGTATGTGTGCATGTTTATATTCACGTATGTGGCACCAGAAGAGTCATCCTTGAGCACTCAGACATTAGTGAGGATGTTGCTGCTGCGCAGCATCACAGCAATGGTTCCAGGGAGATCATTTGACCTCCTGTTCCCCCTGTCCTGGAGGTGCAGGGTGTGCACCGCCTGCCGGTCGCTGGGGTCCCCCGTGAGCACCACCTGGCCCAGGAACTCGTCACTTATCAAGTTGTGGTTCCAGATCTGTGGGAACAAAACAGGGCTGAGGGCAGCTCCTTCAGGGATGCAGCCAGCTTTCATGAACTAGAGTGCAGGGGTCACTGGGGACACGCCCAGTGAGGTGTGGGGTGTCACTTTGGTACGGGAGGGGTGAGGGACACGCCTGTTCCAGATGTCACCGTGGTGGTGAGAGGTTGAGCTGCACTAATGGTGCTCAGCCTGGGGAACAGACCTGCTGGGCACAGTGTGAGGGGAGGGCGGGGGCTCCAAGCAAGAGAGGGTCTCCATGCCTCAGCCCTGCCTGCCTGGCAGCTACCTGGACAATGATGGGCTGCCCTGGCTTCTTGCGGTAGAAGAGCCCCTTGACATCGAACTCTGGCGACACCGTGTTCTTCTTCACCGGAGAGCGAACCTTCTGGCCTTCACACTTGATGATCACATAAGGGTCAGCTCCTGAGGAGACAAGGGGGAGGTTTTATTTTCCTGTAGCTTCTGCAACCCCTAGGAGTCCTCTTCCAGGGGTCTCATGCAGTACTTTGCCTCCATATCGCACCAGAGGATACAAACCAAAGGGTTTGTCACAGCCCAGATGAGGTCCATGGAGCTCAGCTGTTTGGCTCAGGTTTAATTCTATAGGGTGACATTGTTTCTGGGCAGCAGGTGCTGCTGGGGAAGGGTCTGGATGCAGCACAAATCTGATAAAGAGCAGGCTGAAGGAGCTGGGGAGGCTCAGCCTGGAGAAAAAGAGGCTTGAGGGGACTTTATCACTCTCTACAACTCCCTGAATGATGTAATGAGGTAGGGGTTGGTCTCTTCTCCCAGGAAACAAGTGACAGGATGATAAGAAAGGGCCTCAAATTGCACCTCAAATTGAGGGAGGGGAGGTTTAGACTGGATATTAGGAAAAACTAACTCATGAAAAAGGGTTATCAAGCACGGGAACAGGCTGCCCAGAGCAGTGGTACAATCACCATCCCTGGAGGAAATTAAAAGATGTGTAGATGTGGCACTTGGGAACATGATTCAGTGGTGGCCTTGGCAGTGCTGAGTTAAGGGTTGGACTCGATGATCTTAGAAGGCTTTTCCAGCTGAAACAATTCTATGATTCTATGAAAGGGTCTCTCTTGTCTCCATATTCTACAGGAACACTCCTTCATCACCCCAAACCCTTCTGACCATTGCAGTAAATGTTCCATGAAGGACATTGTCCTACTCAGCCCTCCTTTCAGCATTTGCTCTCCTAGTGACAGGCAGAAATAAAACCATGGAAAAGAGAAAAAGGCTCACAGAAGGAAATACCAGATGGAGGATAAAGTCACCAAGTGCACACTACCAGCCCACAGCTGGAGGGGACCTGAGCTTCCAGGAGAGAGAGAGTCCCTCATTAGTGAATACTTCCATCTTGCCAAATAAGTGCTTGTTTTGGGAATTTCAGTAGAGAAAGAGCTATTGCTATGGAAATTTAGCTGCCAGAATGCATTTTCTTACCATGAACTTTAGTGGCTATGATGGAAATACAGACCAGTTGGATGAGTTTTCTTGTCCAAAGGAAATGTGGAAATGAGGAGGAACAAACAAGCACCTTCAGGGATTTTGACTGCCAGACCACCTCTTTGCTAGCTTTCTGTTTGCAAGGACCTGGCTCCCCTGGTGAGACACAGCTGCTGGATTTCACAGCTGTTTTTCCAAATTATCTAGTCTTTTGGGATGTCCCATTAAATCCTCAGATTCCATCAGCCAGAGCCAAGTTCCTATCTGTAAATCACTATTTCCACAGTAGTGCATAAGGCCTGGCCTGGGATGCATGAGAGATGCCACTGCACAGGAAAACACCAAACACACTGTTGGTGGTAGGAGCTAAACAGCTGGAAAAGAGCTGGAAGAAAGCAATTCCCAAGGGGTTTTTGTGGAAAAATGTTCTATGACTCCAGAATCCATTTCTTCTTGCCTGAAGAAAAGAAAAACCTCCTTGTTTTTGTGAACAGTTCAGAGGTTTTTTGCTACAGATTTCCCTGCATTGCTACAGGTGCACTGACCTGCTGTCAATAACACAAGGAAAAAACAATCCCCCCCCAAACATCAGATAGGTGTAAGGACTCCCTGTGTGGCATGTGATAAATAAGCACACTGACTACTCCTTGCTTAGAAAATATCCTGCTTGTTACTTTCAGGGACATAGTGATAGGCAGCCCTGATAATAATTACTGTGTGGAAAAAAAAGTATAATTTTCGTTGGGTTTTATTTTGATTTTTTAATTTTTCAATTTTTGCATTTTAAGTTCAGCTTGAAAGCGTTTGGCTAAATCTTGCCACAGTTACCACATATCCTTGATTCAGGAAACGGGGGACAAAGCTAGGATCTGGTCTATTCCCATGGTGGAAAGATAGTTGCTTCTCTAATCACAACCTCTAGACCTTTCATCCCAACTTTAGCAACCTCCTACCACTGGGTTTCTTAGTCCAGAGGCAGACAGAACATGGGGCTCTTGCCCTGAGCCTCTGTGTGGCTGCAGGATGTGGTGAGGTGTGGTCCTGCTGTTGTCTTCCATGCAGGAAAAGTGATGGATGTCAGAATTGATCTAGACCCACACCATCCCAAAGTGAGCTAAATTTGGCATACCCTCTGCTGATAAGACATTTATCCAGCCTCCAGTGATCAATACCACACATCAGGCTCTTTCTCTGTTCTTACTAAAAAGCTTTTAAATACAATTCCTGACTTTCACAGCTGCTCACACCTGGAAGGAAAACTTGGGTTGTGACAGGGCCTCTGCTAAAGGCTTTGGGAAAGTTTTGGGAGGGTCCCAGATAACAGCCCAAGTATAACAGCTCCCAGATCATGTCCACTGCAAGAAGTGAGTTTGATCCTCCATGAACTTTGTCCTCCTCTGCTGTCTAAATCAAGTATGTTCACTGAAAAAGAATCTGAGGATATAAATTCCAGCAATGTCCAACTCCATAAGCCACCTCCCAACTCCTCCAGGGCCAGACAACAGGCAGGGAAAGATCAGTACCTCCTTGGGAGTCCTGATTCTTCAGCCCAGCTGCAGCAAGGACATGGATCTGGGATACTACTTGTGGGTAGCCACACATCCCACTCCAGCAGGTGTGTGGTGGCTCATCCAGGGTCAGCTCCCTGCAAGGAAAAACATGTGGCCTTTGAGAGGTGCCCAGTCTTATCCCAAAGACTTTGCTCCAGCACAATGAAGGACTGCACAGGCCATTCATTTAAGAGTTGGACTCAATGATCTTTGGATGATCCTTGTGGGTCCCTTCCACCTCAGAGTATTCTGTGATTTTGTGACTATGCACTGTGCACTGTCAGACTCTGCTCCCCACCCCAATCTCCTCAGCCTGGGTTTGGGATGCTCTCCCACATCATGCTTAGAAGCAGAGTGGGAGCTTCTCTGCATGTCTGTGGAGAGACCTGTAAAGATGTCCTGTCTCTTGGCCACCCCTAACAGAAAGCCAAAGAGCAGCTGTAGGCAAGGCTATGACCATTTGTGTTGGGTTGATGTGGCCAGAAATGTGTATTCTATCCCCATCTGTGGAAGCCGGGTGGGGCAGTGATCCTTATCTCCGTGGCACATACCATCTGCTAATAGGCCATCTTTAAGACAAGATGGGGCAATCATCTTTATCTTTTCCACAACCCATTCTCCCTCCAGGAAGAAATCATCTGCTGATGGCCCACTAAGTCCCACTATGACTGATAAAATTACATCATCCCATTGGGAGATGCTCCAGCCAGGGGGAGGAGCCAAGCC